>NC_049187.1:7183750-7488409 GCF_009769625.2 Cygnus olor | reverse complement strand
ATCCATCGCAGAGAGATGCAGAAGCAGCATTTGGGGTAGGAAGTAAACTAAGATCCACGTTCAGTCGGTCGTGCAGCCTTAGAAGATCATTTGTAGTCTGGGTACCCATGGGCAAAATACCGGGTTTATAGCTACATTGAAAGAAAGTGGAACAAGACTGGGGGAAAGGTAGATGGGGTCTGTGTAACCAGTTTAATTTTTAAGAGGGAATTTGGGGATGCAGAATGTAATTATGGAAATACAAGGTGCGCAGAATCCTGTGTCTGGGCCCCTGATTCTTGAGAGGAGGCTTAGCCAAGGTCTCAGGTCCAAGACGTGCCTATTACTACAAGAAAGGGAACATTCATAAGGGGAACTGCTTGATCCGAATCAGGTGTCTGCCTAAATAGTCAATAAAGACAAGATGACCTGGGTTTTAGCTGGGAATAGTCACTTGGATTCAATTCTGAATTCCCTTCTACCCATCAGCTTGAACCAGTACCTTGGTTTGCCATATCCTTGTGATAACTCAATGGTTCTACTCAGGAAAAAGATCCTTTTGCAAAGCAGATTTTTCTTGTATCTTGGCCAAGCCTGCCTTCTTACCTGTACTTGGCTTGCCGTTCTCATGTGATAAAGAGGTTTGTAGTTTTATGCATTTCTGGAAACTTTTAAAACCCCCAAAAATGTGGTCAGTTTTAACAGGGGGTCTTACAGTTTAGACAAATTCAGGTCAGTTGTGAGAGATGCTGCTTGTCTCCCTGCCAGTTCAGGCCGTAATGCCCGCCAAGGCTTTTTCATCCTTTTGTGATAACTGTGGTATTTCCTTCTCCGCCTGCTTTGGCTCTGTTTTATGAGCCAAAAGGAGGAGCATGCATTTGTGCCAATGGTCACACGAGGATTTTACCTGTGGTAGCCTTCCAGAGAGCCGCTGCACCCATGCACTTCTACAGCCTCATTTCTTTTTCAGCTTTATAGCTCATTTACAAAAATTGTAACCACTGCATTGCCTGAGCTAAGTCCTCCAGGAGAGTTATTCTCCACAGGGAACTACACCATGGCATCAGATAAGCCTGTACTGATATCACCAAGCTGTCTAAGATGTGTTGTGCCCTGTCAAAGACTCCATTTTCTAGCCTTGAACTTGACATTTTCTACTTGTCTGCCTAGAAAAGAGGGTAAACTTTGGTTCTTCCCTCTCCTTCCTCTCCTTCTTTTGCTCTCCCTCTCCCTCTCTCTTTCCGTTCTCTTTTGCTCACATTTACGGGGGGTTCTGTCAAAGTCCTGCCAGCAAAGTTTGCCGTAACTTTGAGATCACACAGGCATCTGATCCTTTTTTTTTTTTTTTCTTAAAGCAGGCTGATGTGGTATGTTGTAAACTGCCAGGAGCACTTGCTAATTTAGTAGTTAATGACAGTCACAGAGAGTGTTTTTCTTGCCCCTGGAGAGGCTTTAGACACAGCTGGGGTAGATTTGCCACTATCAATTATGCACAATTTTAAACAAGAATTGGCCAGCAGGGGCCTCTTTTTTTGCAGAGCACAGAGCGTGAAGAATGGGAATATGGCAGCTGGTACCTGCCTACGAGGGGGAAGATATATAGGAGTCAAGAAAATAAGGGAAAGATTAATAGCTTACTATTTTTAAAGTTGCAGTTTCAACTCAAAAGTTTAAATGTTACATTAAAAGTGGCCCAGTGCTGGTATTTGTTGTTTTTGTTTGCTTTTTTGTTGGCTTTTTTTTTTTAATTCAAGCATCCTAACTTTATTGCAAGGCTTGATCTGGCCCTAGTGGAGCCACAAGCAAGTCAGGAATATCTGTGTTTTAAAAGCCAGCTAGGGAGTCAAGGTTCTGCCTCAGATACTACGCCACATTCTCTTTTCATCCCTAAAGGAAAACAAGGTATGAATTCAATTAGATTTAATGGTGTCAGTCAAATTTCCCAGACAATAATTTTACAAAAAGAGCTCGGCTTTGGGCTCCCCTCCACTAATGTCAATCCTGAATAATTCCAGGTGATAGGAAACGCCAAGGATGAGAATCCAACCTAAGTAAATAGCTCAGGTCTAGAACAGTCAACATCTGGATCGTTCATCTGGGTCAGGCTCATAAAGTGGCAAAGTTTAAGTTACAGGACCAAAACCTGTGAAAGGCCACGGCCTGCAGGCACAGCTTTGGATCTCTTGAGATGTGAAGGCAGCTGGCAGGGCAGCGGAGCCGTCCTGGAAGGTGACTCGGTACCTGTCTGGGGAGGGAAGCGTGCCTTAATCCCTAGCTCAGTGATATCAGATTCAGGCACACAACACTTTATTTTTTATGGCAACACATTTTTTCCATTATAGGTGCTTTGAGTCAGTGACATTATATCCGCAAAACAGGAAAACCACCACCAAAAAATTCTCCTGAGGCCAACTCTCAGCACTGACAGTTGTTAATAACTTGGATTAACTAGGTTGTTTGCCATCTGGAACAAATGCGTCGCTCAGGATTAGAGGAGTGCTGCTGTGGAGGTCAGTAAGCTTCCTTCACTTGCTGTAGGGCTGTGACACATTCTTCCAAAAATGTCTCACAATTGTGCTTGAAATAAAACTTACTTTTACCTTCTCCTCTCTCCATTTGCAAAGGGAAGCCACCGTCATGCCCTGGTGACCTCTAAGATGTTAGACAACACAGACTAGTCCAAAGCCAGAAGCAACTGGAATGCTCTTTTGGAACACCAGAAGGCTGGTAGGAGAGCAGCGTTATATTCCAGCGTTTAGACACTCTACGTATTTCATCGTCATCCAAAGGCAGGCTAGTTCTCATAACAGGGCCTTTGACTAGGTACACAGTGACGGTGTCATCAACATTATTAACTTGTTTGAATTGAATCTCTGTAATGTATCTGAAAGCTGTAATAGATTAGATAAGTGATATCAAGTACAGTGGGAAGGAGGCAGGATTCTGACGTGAGATTTTTTTCCCTTCAGTATTTGTGTTCACAGTTTTATTACCTGTG
Source organism: Cygnus olor (assembly GCF_009769625.2). Lineage (NCBI taxonomy): Eukaryota > Metazoa > Chordata > Aves > Anseriformes > Anatidae > Cygnus > Cygnus olor. Next base: position 7,485,432 of record NC_049187.1, on the reverse strand, counting down.
AAAGCTAGCTGGCGGGCTGGACCTTCCCATCCCTCTCCTGGGAGGGCGAACAAAGGAGAGAGGACAGAGCTTTGCTTGTGAGTCGCTTGGCTTCACTCCTGCATCTAGCAGCGATGTTGCCACTCAGTGGTGGCCTGGGGGATGTTTGTCCCCAGAGACCTGGGCTGAGAGGCTCTACCAAGCTACACCCCACAGAAACCAATAAATTGCAACTGGATTCCAGTGATTTTTGGTTGGCATGAGGTAGGAGCTGAGCCCGTGATTCGGGGGTGAGGATTCTTCGTACATCTCTGCCCAGCCTCTCCGGTGAGCACCTCTCGGTGCTGCTGACTGACACCACTCACCTGTTGCAGAGCCGAACGAACGGCTTGCCAACTCTGAAAGAGAAGCTGCTAGATGCTAATCTAGCAGCATAATGTGGTATCCTTTGATATGAGGCTGTGTTTCCTTGCCTCCCTGTCTACCAATTCTGATGACATCTGTTTCATATTTCTCCTTGATAGAAGTTGTGACACATTACAACATACAAAGCCTGGCTGATTCCTAAAGCGAGCTTCACAGATGATGCATTTTTGTGGGGGGAAAAAAAATATATTACACTCTGTATGTGAAAGGGGCCAACCCCTGCTTGAATCCAGTACGTGCAGGGAGTTGTTCCAGTTACTGTGCTAAATGCTGGATCAAGGTCGTGGATGCAGGCCTCTTTCTTAGAGGATTTCCAAGAGAAATCCAGCGAAGGTGTTACCTGGACAGTTTGAGGGTCTGGTTTATGTGATCAGGATCACAGCAGCTGAGAGGTGGACACAGGAAATGTTGCACAGAAATACCTTGAAGCTACCAGAAATAGCAGAAGGCTGGCACTTCACAGAGTGCATGCATGTAAATGGGGTTTACTCATGTGAGTAAGCCTCCTGGGGCTGCATAATAGACTGTGTGTGTTACGCGTCTCCTTCAAAATGATAATAAAGCTTTCTAATTGGAAGTACTTTAAATCTACCTGATAGTTCTGTCTGTGTTTTTCCCCTTCATCTTTTTCCTGCTTCTGAACAATTTTAAACTGACAGCCCCGGGGCGCGATGTTTTCTCTCATCTCCGGGGATGTGCAGTGCGGCGGGGTGAGGCGTCCCACCTCCAGCTGGAAGGACAGTGAGACGAGGAGTTTGTGCTGTATATTGTGCGTGCCTTTTTACAACCCATCTGGGGGAAAAAAAATCCATATTAGCGGGGATGTCTATGCTCTCCCACATCTTCCCCCTACACTTTTCTTTAATGGTGACACCAGACTGGATAATAAGAAGCATCTTGTATAAAAGAGAAGGGAAGCTCAGACAAGGCTTTCAGAGTTCATTTTGTTGGCAGCTTTTTAAGTGGAGTTTTTTAGGCTCTTCTGTTTCAAACACCGTAATACTTTCTGAGTTAGTAACTATGAATTACGACAAGCTTTCTTGATATGCCAGGTTATAATCCTTTAGTGGTTTTGTTTATTTCAGAATATAATAGGGAGCCGTATCAATTATCATGACTGTATAAATGTTGTTCCTCTCTACTAGAATATTCATCTTGAGCTATATCATCAGATGTTACCTGTTCTGACAATCACGTTTTTGTGCCATTGTTGGGCAACAGAAACAAAGAAAAACAAAATGTTAAGAGTGTAAGGGATAAAAGAGTGTTGAAACTGTTGTTCTTTTCCTGTCTTTGGAATCTCCGAGATCTTGAATGTTTTATTCCTGGCTGTTATTTGTTACCACAGTGTGAATAGAAGTCATTATCTGTAAACATTTGAAAAGAGAGATGATTTTCATAACTTTAAATCCTACAAAGGATTCTAGTAATCTGCTATGTGCATGCCAAGGTAAAGCTCAGCCTTTCATCTGGTCTGATCCCACCCAGTCAGTGTAAAATGTTCCTTTGGTGAATGTCTAAAGCATACAGTATCTTTTGTGAGAGGCAGACAAAAACAAAAATCGGGAGTCTGGCCTTGAAGGCAGCAGCAGGAGAGGGAGTATTATAAAGGAAGATGTACTTACAGCCTTCAGGATTTGTGCAGTTGGTGAGAGTTTGTTTTCATAAGTTTTCAAAGGAAGCCTTCTTTTTAATTTTGCTGCAAATGAATCACTAAATGTGATCTTTGTCCTGAGCTGCTCCGTTGCAGTGGTGTCTTCCAATGGCTGTGTCACTCTCTCTAGCCCAGGGGCTCACGTCCTCTCATCCTCAGCAGTTTGTTGAGAATTTTCTGCTGACGAGTTTTTGAACTAGAACATAAAATTAACAGAACTGTTGTAATGAACCGAACTGCCGAGGAGGAGTCACTGTGGGATGGGCACAACAGTTTATACTCAGCAGTGTAATGTGACTGGGGTCAATAGTGACCTCTATTGTTTTCTGATTCTACGTCCTTGATTCAAATCAGGGCTCTTGTGGAACCCGTAGGGAACGAGTAGGCAAGTCCCACCCTGTCCTCTGGTGAGAAGCTGTTCATAGCTTGAAACCCACACCACTGACATTGAGGGTCTGGCTCTTCAAGATGCTGAGCAGCTATGTCTTGTTCAGACTCAGTGGGAATTGCAAATTCTGATCTTAAAATCATGCATTAAGATTTCCTCTAGCCGTCTCAACAGCAAGGCTGATTGTCAAGTGGGTTATACCACCCTGCTGCCTTCCATGCCCCAGCGCTGTTCGCTGTAGATCAGCTCTAACAGAAAGGACACGGGATTGTCAGCAGCATAATGTGACACGTATTAAATCTTAATACTCGTTCTGCTTTAAAGGATGTACGATAGGAGTGTGAGATAGGAGGACTCACTCTGGGGGGCTGTGGGGGGAGAAAAGGGTGAAAGAAGTGAAAGTGGACTAAAACAGCAAGAGAGAAAACATTGTCATTGGCACCGAGTTGTGTTGTGCTGTTATTAGGGAAGGATCCGTAATATTGGCACACAGCTCTTTTTCTGTCCTTGACAGGAACAGTAGCAATTTTTTATTTACCTGTTGCAGAATGTCCTTGTGATTGTATTTTTCAGTTGGATTGAGTAGCTGGATTCAGAGAAAGATCAGAGGTAGCTGCTGGATTGTGAGTGGTCCATGACAGACTCTGATATTGGCTCCGACTGTAATTCAGCCACTGGCGTCCAGCCTGTCTGTTAAGCACTGCCACTGCTCACAGAACCGCTCATGTTGCACATCAAGGAGCTCTGCCTTTAAAACACAACAACTGCTCTCCTCGTTTGAAGACTAAACAAGGTGGGAGAAGAACCAGAGAACTGAGCTCCCGTGCATATGTTAATACCTTCTGATTCACTAAGGCCTAACGGACACTTCCATGTTTCTGTGTCCCGTTCCTTTAGGGTAAGGATGAGCCCGTACTCTGAAGGTCACAAGTGCTGTTCTCAGGATGTTAATGCTCTTACTCGTTATGTTCTCCATAGGGTGTTTTTCTTCAATCTTCCCTATGAATCCATCATGGAACGACTGTCTCAACGGAGGATCGATCCAGTCACTGGGGAAAGGTTAGCACTGATGTCTCATGTATAACATTTTTTAAGACTGCCAGCAAGATGAAAGCACCAGGTAGACTTCATAGAAATCTAAGGAAAGTCAGGAATATTGTACTCGTGTTAAGGGATTCCTTAAAAGAAAGGTTAAAATTTTCATAGCTACTCAAGTACCGACCCACCTACTGACTGCAGCGAGCTCCTTTTCTCAGAATAGGGCATTTTAAAATCCCAGAGAAATCTACAGTAGCAAGTAGCTCAGCTCTTAACACTGTAATGGTAACTAAATTGGCAGGTAAAAATAATGCTGAGGGAAGATGTCTGAAACCTAGCCTAAATGCACATGGTTTTCAGACATTCCCGTGGGAATTTTGTAGGTTTCCCAGCTGGAGAAGAGGGAAATCTTGCTGCATTTTACCTCCCCCACCTCCTGTGTTGGTTCTGTCTAGTGTGAGATATTCATACATTTCTTTCTCAGTAGAGCAAACTTGTTTGAGTCACGGAGTTAGTGTAAAATTTGGTTCTCAAATGTGGCAGTTTGTCTTACTGGCAGTCCCATTGCCTTATTTCACCAGTGAGCTTCAGGTTTACTGTCATCTCCACCCTTGTTTTAGGGGGAACCAGTACCAGTGAAATACCATCCTAAATACCTGCGGGACTTGGGGCAGGAATTCCAACTTTCACTTGTGCTGTTTTTGTGATTAACATCTCGAATAGATAACTCCCCACACTTACACTGTAAAGCACAATTTTATTTTCTTAATGTTTAAATGTATCCTGTTGAATCAAAGACAAATACTGAACCCTCCAAGATTAAGTCCATAAATACTGGATTCGTGCCAAAGTGCTACATGACTATTCAGACATCTCACTCTAGGTGTGACATTAACTGGTGACAGCAGCAGTGGTTTGCTGTAAGTGTTGCCTTTGTTTTAGTAATAAGTGATGCAGTTGTTCAGAAGAAATGAACAGTACGAAGCAAATCATTCACACATCTTTGCATTTCTTATCATTAGGATTAGCCTGTTCAGTATCTGCTCCAGTTAACACGCTTTCTTCTTCCAAAGTCTGGGTTTTATTCCTTCCAAATTCATTGTGAATTGAATTGTTTTAGATGCTGTATCTAATCCTCGGCATTAAACCTGCACCACTGGCTACAGTGCAGTGAAGAGGGTGGCCTTCAGCTGTGCTCTAAATAATCCTAATGTGGAATGAACTCTGTGTCCACATCGTTGTACCAGCTGGGGCTGTATTGCAGCTCTCTGCAGAGACACAGAGACTCTGCTTCTCTCCTTGTTTTTGCATGTATTGGCTTTACAGGACAAGGGATAAACTGGTTTTGTGTCATCAGAGACAAAGGGCACAGAAGACATCCAGTCAGAAGTAGAATTACTACGGCAGGAAATGTAAATATGTGTTTGCAAAAGAGCTTTTAGCGATTGCTGAAAGCCTCTGGCAATACAGGGTTGTCAAAATACTTTCTGGTGTCAGCTGTCTGGGCAGACTGACCCGGACTGCAGCACTGCTGCGGGACTCTGGTGATGAAAATCCTCTGACTTGCTAAAGATTGCTGACGAGATGAGTGAACCCACAAGTGGGAATTCAGGGAAGCCGAATTCTGGCATCTTGGAAATCAGAAGTAACTAAAACCTATCTTAGATCGAGTTAGCCTCTTTTTATCTGCAACTCCTGTAAAAAAAGTGCTAAGAATTACCTTCTACCTGGTGTCCTCCCAGAAACGGAGACCGAGGTAGGGTAATTGTGTCTTCTTAACTTCTTCCAGTGACCTGCCGTGCTGACAGCGTTAACCCTACTGGCCAGTGGCTTATCAAGAGAAAACAGGCCTGTCTTTCACACTCACGCCTGTGGTGATTTGGAGGCAGTGTTACGTGAGGGCTGTGCTTCTGCTGCCCTTCTGCCACTTGCTGGAAACATTCAGCCACATCCCTGCTAATAGGAAATACTTGTAAAGTTTAGTTTTGGTGATACCAGCCCTGTTCTTGCACTTCTGAATCTTGCCAGGAAAGTCCCCAGTGTCTGAGACCCTTACACACATTTTAAGTGCAGGTCCCTCAGCAGTGCCTGGACACAAGGCTATGTTTGGACTCTGCTTCAGTGCAGAGAAAGCACTCAAAGTTCAACAGTTTTTTTTTTCTAATTAATGTCCAGTGTCAGCATAACGGTGCACAGCAAAGATTTTTAACAGATTTTTAAGACTTAAGGTTAGGGGGTTTAGGTGCTATTTTTAGATAAGAATCAAAGATTACAAGTAAAACATGATACCTTGGGATTGGATCTGGAACAGCTCCAGAAATGCTTCATTGGGCACGTGATAGGGATTTCTCTGCACCTTATGTGAAGTATTTAAACACTACCCGCAGTCTGTGTCACCTCAGGAGAAACTCTTGGTTCTTGAGCATCCAGCACTCCAGAGAGCAGGAATGCCAGGTAACTTACCCTGCAATTTCCAATCGTTGTTTTGAAACCCGAACCTAGAGCAGAAGGAGGCGCTTCCAAGGAACTGGGATAAGCAAAACCCGTGGAATATCTCAGGCTTTGGCTGCTGTGCCCTCAGGCTGAGCTGAAGCGGTGACATTTGTGTCTCATCTCCAGATACCACACGATGTTCAGACCAGCACCCACACCGGCGATCCAAGCCCGTCTCCGGCAGAACCCTAAGGACAAGGAAGAAAATATAGAGAAGCGTGTGGAAACCTACTACAGGAATGTCAAGGAACTGGAGGAGTTTTATGAAGATGCCTTTTATGTCAATGCTGACCAAGATCCCCACGTTATCTTCGAGTTTATAGAAAGCTGTATCATTAAGCCCCTTCCATGCAAAAAGTTTACATGCTTATAATTATTTCTTCGATAGCTGGTTTAAAATTTTTCCCTGTAATGTTTGCAGTCCAGTCACTGATGTAGCAAGTTCACAGGTGAACAGGAACTCAGTCAAGCTGTGTTAAATTTGAAGCTTACCAAGGTTAGATGAAGTACAGAGTAAGAAATTGTGCTTTATGGGAATTTTTTGTTGGCTTTTGTTTTGTGATCTAAGGTATGAAGCACTGCAGCTACAAAAGTTCCTGTGTTTAATTAAAAACATCCTTTTCTGAATCTGTGATTGAGTGAATAGTAGTTTTGTCTTAACTGTGTAATACCATGCAGCCAACTTGGATTATTAAAGCTATTAGACGTCTTTCTGTCTTAATGCACTCCGTGGTCTCCACGAGAACTACTTGGGACTGCCTGTCTCTCTCTGACAGTCTGCTGCGAGCAAACACAACAGCAAATAGAAAAATGAAGCTTGCAGCTCTGCAGTGCACTTTTCCCAAAGACAGCTGCAGTGTTTTGAGACCAGGATGCCTTCTTAACTCGACTTGCCTAAAAAGTTCTGACAGAACAGCAGGACAGTCACGCTGTGGGTGCGCCGTCCTTCCCCACCACCCTGTTCTGCAGTTCCCCCACCAGGCAGAAAGACCCAAAGCACCTGAAAATAATATCTAGAGCTATAGGAAACTAGTTGCAGGTTCATCACTTTCAGAGCCCAATTAAGGCCATAACGAGCTGCAGGAGCAGATAGGTTACTAAATTCTGTTTTCCTGGTGGATGGAGGCTCTTAGCCTGTGCCAGAGGCTTTTCTGCAGCAGCCATGCACCCCGTTTTATTTCCTGCTGACTGCAGGCAGCACCTGTGGCTGGTGTAGCTTAGCTGTGGCTGGGGAAATTGGTGCCTGCGTTCTTTTACTCTGGCTGGAACTGGTTGCCCTAAATACTCAGGTAAGTCTTTCTTAAATAGGAAATCCTTGATGAAAAGTACGGTGCTGTTAGCTTGTTCAGACTCTAGCTATGGAAATGTGTGTTTTTAATGCTTCTGAGGAGGGGGTGTCATTTGTTGTGATTCACAGCAGCGCTGAGTTTGATGCCTCTCTTATGTCTCCCTTTATTTCTTCTTTGTGTATGCGAATGTGAATTCGCTTTGACCTGGCGATGGGGAGGTGTCAAAACATTCTTCTTGCAGCCTTCTTATCTGGGAAGATGTAGGAAGCACGTGGGAAGCACGTACCTCCTCCTTTCAGGCGGTACAGGCCTCCAGGAGCCTCTTGGTTTTGTACAACTTCTCTGTTCCCATCTTTTATCGTGTGTGTCTAGGTCTACATGGAGTACTGTAAGGATATACATGCCCAAGTCCTTCCTCCCACCCGTAGAGTAAATTCAGGAGGGAAGACCCTAGTTATCTAGGTGGCTCAGGGGATGTAGTTTTATTTTGGGGTTGGATAATGAGAGTTTAAGGTCAAGGTTTTCAAAACCTTTGGGAGCTTCGATGAATGGGAATTGAACTTTCCAGACTTGAGGATAGCCTTAAAAATCTCAGAATAAATATCTTTGGAATCTAAGAAAGCCAACTCCCCTGGCACCACCAGCACAAGTTGAGTCCTCTGGGCCTCTTGCACTAAGAAACGCCAGGCTCAGGCCATGGCTGCTTCCTCTGCACAGGGCCCAAGCGCACACCCTGGTGTAAAGCTGGGCCAGGGCATTTGTAACGGTTTTACCTGTTACAAATGTGCTGTTTGGTAACCTACTTGGGCAGCTGTTTTTTATGCTATTGCTATAAAGATTTGCTGTAGCATTCACGCATAATTGGGAGCCCTTCTATTAATAATACATGGGAAGCTCATCTTGCTAATATCACCTTCATCTGAATGTTCCTACTAAATATTTTGATAGATGAAATGGATAGAGAGTGTATTTAAATACTGTTTGTACTGCAGCTAGGGTACAAAAGGGACAGTGCATCTTTAATTAGACAGGTACATCTGCTTAATTAATTTAGCTGTAAAGCCCTTTTTCCTCTTCATTCTTTCATCTATATGCGGACGCTATATTAGTTCCGCTCTGCTGGTTCCATAGAAACTGAGAAAAGAGCTTGTCTCATTGAGATGCGCTTGGCATGTCTGGGTACGGAGTCTCAGGTCAATGGTCAACCCCCAAGGGTTTGCAGCAGGCCTGAAGTGCAGAACGTAAGGGTTAGCAGAACATGCTAATACTCATGTAGAACTCTCCCTCGGAAACAACTAAAACAATTGACATTCATTTAATTACTGTAAACGAAACAGCCCCTGCATCACTTTGCATAGTAAAGCCTGTTAATACCAAAAAGGTTCAGTGGATGGGAGGAGGAATTAGGCTTTTATAATTGGAATCCAACACTTAAAAACCAATTTGGTAACTATGCTTGATTTTATTAGCATCTTATTCTGGCAAAACAAATGTTAAGCAATGAGAAAAACAAGGTAAAGAGGAGGTGGTAAGAACACAGCGGGGAGCAGACGTTACTTATTGTACAGCGTGCCCAGTTCTGAAATGGACATCTTTTATCACTGTTTTTCGAAGACACTTTGCCGAGAGGGCTGTTTGGAGGTTGTGCTACACGCAATATGTTACGCTGTTAATTACGCAGTTCGGCACCAAGATGAACGCGTTCGGCTGTTCCACAAACTTTCACGTCCACCTCCTCCAGGCAATGGATCCTTTGTGCGCTGTAGTGGAAGGATGCTGGAGCGCCCCCAGGCAGGAATCCCAGTCCTCCAGCCCTGTCTCTGCAGGGGGCCCTGGAGCTCTTGAAACCTTTCCCCTGCCTCCTTCGGTTTCTCACCTTTCCTCTTAAGGCTTAGATGCATCTTGGGTGATGATGCCAGCACAGAACCCTTAAATGTAACTGGTTTTACAGCCATCTGTTCACGAGGTGTTGTAGGAGCTGTGACTGCAGGGTAGGAAGGGACAGCAAGGTGTTCTCGCCATTCCTTAAGGTTTGTTTTAGGCCAAAGACAAGCTTGGCAGGTTCCTGTGCCTCAGGGTCTGCTGCTTGGAGGTGCAGCCTCTGGTTATGACCCTGTAACTGCCCACATCCAAATCAGAACCTTAAAAGTGACTTTGCCTCATTCTTAATTCACACAGAAAAGCGTCTGTTCCTCTCTACAAGCAGGCTCTCCTGGGTTAGTCTCCTCTTTCTGCACCAAGAACCGTTTGATTCTATGGAAGAAAAGAAAAGGCAGTTGTCAGGCCCCTTTCATCAAAGGAAGTTGGTTCTGCAGTGTAACTGTGGAGCTGCAGTTTGGGAGGCTGGGGAAAGAGAGGCTGAACCTGTGCTGGTGAGGAGAAGGGAATGGTGGTGTGCCTGGAGGGCTCTATCAGGCCCCAGGTCCTCTCCCAGCCTTGGAGAGGACGGTTTGAGGCTGAGGTGTAAGGAACTCTGACCTTCCTCCTCTACTTCTGTCTTGTACAAGCTATCAGATACGCTCAGAGCATTCATTTTCCTCTTAGGAGGGCGGTGTCAAAATTACTAACAGTCAGGTGAGGCTCGATACCTACTGGCAAGGTCCCCAGTTCCACTCAGACTTCAGCCAGGTTTGCTAAGAGCTGCGCTGCAGCGGGAAGGTCTCCTGCAGCATCGGTGACAACTGGCTGTGCTGCCCGCCCTGCCAGATCAGGGCAGAGCAAGCCAATTTGGCACCTAGGAGTCAAAACTGCCAGTGCTACAACTGGGAAGTCACCGTCCAGATCCATGAAAAGCGGCTCTAAAGTGTGGTTACAAACCTCCTGCTTCGCCCTTCCTCCAGGTATAGCCACACGGGAAACTAGTGCTTATCCCCCCCACCCCAGCTACTTGGATAATTACAGACATAATGCTCAGTACTCCTTACTTGCTTTAACCAAGTAGTTTCCATTGCAAATAACTCCTCAGAACTAACAAAATGAGGCACATCCTTTTCATTTATCTAAAAAAACACGTTCTTAAATCTGGAGAACAACTAAAACTTTCAAAACTCTTCTCATATGTTGAAAGATTAAAATCAAGAGCTGATCTTTAATCTGGCTTTGGTCAGCCTAGGCTAAAAATCATTTATCCTTTTATTCTGCAAGTGAGGCCCGGGGTTATCACAGTCTCTGAGGAGCTGTCCATCTGCAGCATGCCACTCCCTTGAAACAAACAGCACCCGACCCTGGCCCTGTGTAGACCTTTCCCACAGCTCCTGCGTTTGAAGTCTTTCAGATACCGTAGCTGAGAAATCTGACTTTCACAAGGAGTAGGGTCTAATTTGCTGCTCTGTGTAGTCCTTATAATAAAAATCTCACTTCCATTATTTTTAAGCACGAAGAAGGACTGAATCCTGTTCACTCTTGCCAGTCTCAGCTCTTGACTCCGTATGTCCCTCCCAGGAAGTCAGTCCCTTAAAATACAGACATTACAAAAGCGTACTTTATTTATTTATTTAGAATAAAAAAGGAGCAGGATTACAATGCTACCGTCGCAGTATACAAAACATTCATCCAGGTTTGCTTCACGTTTACAAAATGTGCCATATACACAGCATCAATATTCACAGCAGCTTTGTCAGACCCTCCATGAACTAAGTCTCAAAGGAAAAATCCAGAAAGTAAAGATTAAAACTCAGCTTTGCTTTTCATTCCGCGTGGTGACCGCACGGTCTGCCAGCTACAACGCTCGCACCCCAGAATGGAATTGAAGTAGCATGAAGAGATCAATTAGATTAGCAGAGCAATTAAACTTTTCTCTGACCAGTTCCATTTGGATGGCTCTTGATTCTTCCCTTTTCAGGACTGGCTTCCTAAGTTTAGTGTTAAATAAGAACGCTGCAGGGCCGGCATGGCCCTGTAACTCCTGCTGTAGGCTCTCAGCAGTGCATGAGTCCTTCTGTGATGAAGATGCTCCAACTCAGATATTCACATTTGGATTGATTCAACTGCAGCCTAAGACAGCACAGGGAATTACTCCACTTTCTGCTCTGAACTGTAGCGTAGTTAATGCTAATAAGTGCCCTGTGTACCTGCTGCGTTGCAACAATGAAAGCAGTCGTGGCAAGTCGTGCAGAGGCAGCTGTGACACTCCTGAGGTCACTACCCAGATCATGCACACAGATGACAGACCAGCAGGAGTTCTAGGTCTTGCAAATACAGAGAGCTAAAAACTGAATCAGCACTAATAAAATTTAGCGGTGGAATAAAATATTCCAACTGACACCAAGGGTCTGGGAACACCTCCAGTGTAAAGTATTAATGTATACCTTGTATGAGTTAGAGCTGAGTATTGCACAGACTAATTTAAGTGACAGTATGTACGTACACAAGGCCCTCCATGAGAAGTGAAAACAAAAGCTCTTAGACATTGCTGTACGTACACGCTAGCCTCTACAAATTGCGGAAAACCATCAAGGCCTGAGACTTCCAAGAGAAGGCAAAAATCTGTCTTGTCCTGATTCCTCCAACTTCAATAGGTAGGGCAGGAATCCAGGTGTACTTGAAGCTCAAGTTGTCCTTGTTTACCCACACAGAGGGGAGGAAAGCAGCTTTGCCAGTGTACCAGTGGAGCAGTAAACTAGCAGACATCTCCACACAGATGGTACCAGCTCTGGTTAAAGGATAAACCCCTGCCCTTGTCAATGTGTGTCTAAAATGCAAGCGTAGTTTGTGCGTTTACAGGCCTGATAGAGAAAGCTCCAAAAGGGAATGCAAAAAGGGGGACGAGAACAAATAGCACTGATAACTACTTTGAGCATTTCACCTTTATTAACTGAGATCCCCTAAGCTTTTTCTTCTGGTTAATTTTGGTACTCACTATAAATCTGCCTTTTGCCATGACTACCAATGCTCTGAGGCTATTGCCCTAATTTCTGGCTGCAAAAATAATACAAGCTAGTGCTCTGCAGCAACGGATTTTGAAGTTTCCTATATTGCTACTATACTGACCTTGCGTGTTTTGCACCCAAAGATGTCATATTGAGCAACAGCTTGAGTGATTACCCCCAACCTGCTCTGTGGTGAGGGCTCTGAGGAGTGGGATGGGTTCTTCTCCTTGTTCTCTCTCTGATGCCATACCCTGAGGTGGCAACTGAGGCTCCAGTAATGGTGCCTGCAAGGCTGCCCGCTGTTTCACAACCTGGGTAAGCAATAAAGGAAGGGCTTTGTATTTGAGAAAAACTTGTAAAAACAAGTCTCCTGTAAATGTTAGTTTAGGGTATAACAGCACAAGTAGGATTCGTTAACCCTTAACTAGGACTATAAATGTTTGCGTTTAGCTCTTTCATGTTGAGAAACCCTTAATGAGGCTAGAATAAATGGTATTATGCTGCATAATCAAACCTAGTAAATTTAAGAAAATCAGGGAAGTATTTATTTGCCTGTATGTATCTAGTAGCAACCATAGTATTTCCTCTAGAAATATACAGTATGGATACTCAAGACACTGTCATAATGACCTCAAATTTTCACCTTAGTTCAAACAATGGGATTTATAGCACCAAGGCACAAAAAAGCTGTCCAAAACCAGCCCAGAGCTGTCCTGCTAATTTGTTGAACAGTTTGGATTTCTTCGTGCCAGGGGAGGCATGACAGGCTTGTTGTCAGCACAAGAAGAAAGTCTTGTGTTCACCACCAAATGGTCAGGCAATGGAGAGCTTTTAACTATTCATTTGTTTATCTCCCAAAACTTAGGGCAAAGACCTAGTGAGTAAATTGGTTTTGTGGGGCTTATTCTTCAAATACTTCACTTGGTGTCTCAGACCAGACCGGGCTGTAACATGGGACAGCTCTACTATGTACCAGTTGGGAAGGCAGCTCTGTTCAGGGCAAAATAGTGCAAGGACCTGGCAGCAGGTGCTCGTACCACCCTCATCCTCTTGCTTTCCCCATACATGGGATGAAAGCAAAGGTTTTGGTTAGGGAAAGCATGAGGGATGACGCGGCAGGGTGCTGCTGTAGCTCTGCAGGCTGTTACAGAACTCTAAGAGGAATGGGACTAAACCCCACTAAACTCCAGAACTGAAGTCAGGAGTCCAAGACAAATTAAAGGTTCCTCAAAGGAAGTCTCAGCTGGTAGCTGGGCAGAGAATTCCGGTAAGATCAACATCAGAAATTATGTGCTCCTGTTCTGAGGTGTGCTGCACTATTCAAGTCTACACTAGTTAAAAATACACTTAGGGACCAATGATTGTTTAAAAAAAAATAAATCACAATACCTCTTTACCTTTTGTGAATGGGTCAGGGTGAGAAGTGAAAGCTTTGTGCTAAAGGATCTCCACTGGCATGCAGAGAAAGCCGGCATCATTGGCTTTAAAATTCCACTCTCCCAGCAGTCATAAATCAGGTTAAATAAACGGGCAATGGTATACTGAGTATCTACTGCCTTGAAAGACAAGGAAAATAAACATTAATGCTGAAACATTAGCGCTAGGTGTACTAGCTTCTACGTGGCTAAAGCATTACAACTCTAGGGAAATTCAAGAGAACTGCTAGAAGTGAACACCAGGATTTCATCTAATGATAGTGTGTTGAACCTTTCGGTCAGCCAGATGTAAACGTTTCAGCAGACCAAGATGTTGTTATGGTCTCTAAACCAGTATCAAAGAAATTAATTTGACTTTTAAAAAAAAATAACTTTTATACATGGCTCTGGAAAGTTCTCTTACCTCCAGAATCAGGTGAATCTCTAAATTGGAACACTTACTCACTGAGAGAACTGGTCAGGACTGTCCGGACAAGGTCTTGGAGCTTCTACTCAGAATGGTTCCCCTACCACCACAAATTAACCCTTCTGTTCAGCTTGTGCTGAAAATATATGTTGTGTTTCCCCCAAGCCTCATTAACACTGGGAAGGAGAACAGAAATGCTGTCTCAGGTACAGTGCCAGCCTCAGACTGCACACAAATTAGGTACCAAGGTTACTCTGACTTTGTTTTACTAGATACTATCACAATCCACATTTTCTTTCCATCCAGACACACCAGTCATTTCAATTTTCAGTGCATGGCAATAAAAAACTAAACATTTCTTTAATACAGTTATGGTATCACTTCCAAGGATATTTACAAACAAGACTAATTATTTTACAGATGAATGTGCTTATGCTGTTCTAGTCTACCATATTAATATTATTCTGAGTAAAGCACTATCGTGCTTAATGCATGAAACACTGGATAGTAAGGACAGCTGACTTGCTTTAATGTTAGCTGAAAAAAAAAATTTGCTCCTGCTAAAGGTTAAGGAACACTGAGAAAATATGCATAGTCATCAAATCAAGGAAACGGAGGCACCAATCCACACATGCACTGCTGGAGACTGATACTGTCAGGACAATTCCTTGATTTTTCCTCAAATAGCTACAGAGGACGTCTCACACAGTCAGAAGTGTCATGAATCACAAACAGGGCAGCACATTTGAGTGTCCAAATTCATATTCTGAGGAATGTAAATACATGAATTTTGTATTATTTGACATGTTTTTTTAAGTCAACAAGACAACTGTACCACATAACCATACATATTTTAGAGGTATTATTCCTCTAACGCTGCATAGGAAGTTGAAAAGGATTCTCCTGCTCCCCATATGAACTAGATGCCAAAGACAGCAAGAATCTTTTTCTGACAGGACGGTTAGAAAGCAGAATAAATTTCTGGGCTCAGCCATGCTACATCATTGGCATATTTATGAATCTCTTGAGAAAAAGTCAGGGTTATACGAGAGAAGCTTTACCAGGCTCCACGACCAGCTGTGGAAACTTTGCCTCTAATATATTAGCCATGTTGGGGTTTTTGTTTTGTTTTGCTTTTACTGCATTATTACGAAACAAGAAACTGCCCACTGGGAGTGATTACCTGTGTGTCCCATTTCTGTAAAACAACATCTCTATCAGGGAGACTCTCAGTTCAATTGCAGATACGGTAAACGGGTAATGGTTGTGGTACCGAGTTGCACTGGAAAAGATGATTCTTGGTGGTAGAGGGTTAACTGAAACAGAAGGCATACTGGCAAAAGCTAGGAAGTGGTTAGAGCTTAGTTCAGAAAAAGAAAGTGGGGCAAGAGACGTGAGCGTTGGAAGTTATATATATATATTAGTGTTTAATCAAATTGCTAATAGTTTAATAATTATTACATTAAAAATTATTCTTACTGATCCGTATTTGACAGAGGCAGCCAATTTGACCCTTGTGACTGCAATACTGTTACAATAGTTGAAAGGCAGTTAGTCTTCTAGACTTTAAGTGAAACTAATGTAATGGCCAATTTCTCTCATATGGCTGTAACTGGCATTTGCTTCACTCTGCAAGAAATTAGAACCACAAATTATTTTGA
Organism: Cygnus olor; assembly: GCF_009769625.2. Classification (NCBI taxonomy): domain Eukaryota; kingdom Metazoa; phylum Chordata; class Aves; order Anseriformes; family Anatidae; genus Cygnus; species Cygnus olor. The sequence continues at coordinate 7,469,794 of NC_049187.1, read as the reverse complement.
TAGTTTAATGTTCTGCAGCAAGTGCCAGTACTTGTTAAAAAGCAAACAAGCACTACGAGCTGAAGCCTCCTCTACCCACCAAGTCTATTCAAGATCAGATCCGCTGTTCCCATCCTAGCTTTTGGGAAATCACACAGTTGCCAGGCAGAAAGGACAATTCACGCTGCGAGCTTAAGACTTCAGCTTCTTTTCAGTAAAAGGAAGTGTGTCCAGCTGCTGGTACTTCAATGGGGTGCGTTTCCAAATTGCTTTACGAACGCAATCTTCCAGGTGTACTCCTGGTTCTGGAGCATGGAATGGCCTCTGGACCTAAGGAGTTCCTAGAACCTCCAATGTTCTATTTACAGGGTCACAGACATTGTCTTCCCTTTCAGTAAAGTGTTTATTTCTGTGCCCAATATCCTTCTAGACTGAAGGGAGCTTATGTAGTAGTGAAAATATTTTCAGTCTTTACATAGCTCTTCTCTAGAAGACGGGGGAATCACAGAACGTGCAAGGTCCTTGCAGTAACCTCTTGATCCACTCAGGATCTGCAAATAAGAAAACAAGTTGTTTAGAGCTGGAGGCAGAGATGAACACAGAAATGGTGCTGAAATGGACAAACTAAATAGTAAACCTGAAAGTCTGTGTATTCACCACACAGGATTAACTGAGAGTTAATCAGCCTCTCTGTACAGAGCTTTAAGTTCTGCAGTTGATCCTTAGTGATATACTGGAATACCTTAGGGGCAGTGAAAAAGTATCAATAGGATTCCCTCCCTCCACAACTGCATCGGTTTTTGCTGACATATGTTCTGACAACAGCAGATGAGATAATGTCTTCCCAGAGAACACGGCTATTAATTGTTCGTCTCTTTGTGGCTCTTAGTATTCTGCCACCACCTACACTTTAAGACAAACCGTTAGACTACTCCATGATTTATTTCTTTGAATGTACTAGTTAAGAAGAAAACCATTTTCTGGCACAGCTTGTCCTTCCTCAAACTATGAAAACACAGAGTCAAAAGGTTGACTGGCCCCCACAGCCTGCCCTCGTCCCCGGATGATGTTCTTACCACAGGTTTGGAGCCTAAGCCAGCAAGGTGCCAATTTTTTCTTAACCTGTGCTGGAGCAATACAGCACTGAAATTGGATGTCAAAAACATTCAGCATTTGCAGACCTGGAAGCTAATTCATTTATTTAACTTGAATATAAACTAACAGCTGTAGCTCTCCGGCACAGGTTATGTATTTACCAGCTGTCATAAAATACAGTATTTACAAGTTAATTTCTGTAGTCACTATTTTGTAATTAACATATGCCATTAATGCATGGACAGCCGCAGGAGACCATGAAACGCATGGTACTAGTCCCTTCACATAGCTGCCTACAAGAGGAAAGTCAATGAAACAAATTCAAGTCATTACACAGATAAGAATACACAATCCTGCCCTTATAGGAGCAGTTTACCTTCTGGGGTGGGATGCCGTGCAATGCTGTCATGAAGCAAACACCTCCTGTACACCAAACTCTGACAGGACTGGTAGGTTAGAAAGCACCTGTGAAAGGACAAGTTGTTTTATCACGAGGCTCGGGGTTTTACTGTTTTGTGACCTGCTCCCGTGTCCTGACTGGAGGCTGGGTTCTGTTCCCGACAGACCTTACTTTCCGAGAGTAGGGGCAGCTGTGAGCCACGTCAAACACAAAAATTAACAGTTTATTCATGCAGGTAAGTGAAACTTCCCAAGTGTACACGTAAATGAAAAGGCCAAAAACCAAAATACTATGGAAAAGGTTTCATCATTGGCCAAAGAACTTCAGCACACAGTAGAAGAGGTCAAGAGCTCGAGAGCTCCTGTGCAGGGGAGGAACCAAAGCATCATTAACTGAAAGTAATGACTACTTAGCCAAAATAGCACACAGGATTTGGTGGTAAAACTTCTTCTGAAGTGACAGACTACTGACTTGCAAAGTCTCTGTGGACAAACATCATACACCGATACATCGATGCTGAAAGATTTCTTTTTCTAGATGAAGTTCCGGACTTCTCAGTGTAGTTGTTTCTAATCGTTTCCTCTTAAATTACTTTGTTTTCAAATGCTGAAGTAGCTAGAACAAACTCTTTCATGTGCTGTTCTAAACTATGACTGGTGATTGATTTTCTTTTTTTCATCCTCTACTTTTTCACTGTTCTCTCCCTCCCCCAGCTTGGTAAAAAAAAAAAAAAAGATTATCAAAAGCATTTTATTTTGAAAATAGCGTACTGATAAGAGAACCAAGTCCAATCTACAGTCCCTTTTTTCTCAGGGAAGAGCCAGCAGAAAAATGCAGTTAACTGCAGCATGGTAACATGCTTCATGACCTTCTACTCCAACACTAGGAAATATTTTAAGTTAGCTATTTAAACATGTTAAATGTATGCGGAGGGGGCAAAAAACTCTAAGAGCAGATTACCTGAGCCAAATATGTCCATTGGAGCAGACTGCCTGTTTGCGATCAGTGAATGGCAGGATCTCTTTACACAAGCTGCAGTGCTCTGGAAAAGTCTGTTTGTTCATTTTCTTTAAGATATGCCCAATCAGCACCTGGGAATACACAGCAGTCAGCATCGTTTATAGCGAGACAGCTGCCTACTGAAAGGTAGGAAAGTCTCTCAGGGTACTGTGATTTCAGAACGTGTTACAGGATGCAAAGACCTATCCACTTCACCGAAATCATATAAAGAAATATAAACGTAAGGCTGTCACAGAGATGTATTAATTTATTCTTGAAATATGATCACCTGGATTCATCTGTCCCATACTACAGGGATACAGAACTTAAGAGCAATCAGTCTTAGGTTAAGCTAATTGCAAATGTAAAACGAGGCAGAATATTTGATATCATACCACTTAAGGGGTGCCAGTGACGGTTACAGCAGTGTTTTTCAGTTCTTGTATGTATCACAGAAGATGTGCTAAGAAAAAATCCTGTTCAAAAATTAGTGAGATGTATGTCTTCAGCAGTCATCTTAGAGGATACATAATGTTTGTAGTACAACATTTACATGATAGAACTTGTCCTTGACATTTCAGTAGATACAAACCACATCCCAAGAACCTTTAAAATGTGACAGCAAACTGGATAAAATAGTTTGGCAGGCAGCTTTTAATCACTATAAAATGAAGAATCTTCTTCACAAGGTAAGAAAAGCAACGTCCTGGGCCTCCAATTCATAGTAATTGGGCACCAGAAAAACACAGGAGCTCTGCCAGGATACCTTCCTACCAAATTATGAAGGCCACACCGCGTGGCCTGCTGCCTTGCAAGTCCAGCAGAGAACAAACACCATGTTACATCAGTAACGGAAACTGTGCTTGCTTCCTCTGTCTCTCTGAATGTAGTGTAAAGGTTGATAATTAGAGTTCAAGTGATTTAAGGATTTACGTACTGAAAAGAATTGTTCTCTGCTCAAAGAGGTACAGGCACATCTGAGACACTTTTGTCATCAAGTCTTAAGGCCTGGAGGCTGACGGCAGTGTTTCCACTGACGCCTCCTTTGTCTGATGTCTATTGCCCACTGCAGGGCTCACTGATCACGTATTTCGTGCCGCAGACATTTACTCCACACATTGCAAGTCTCCCCGCAGTTATGCTTTTACTTTGGTAGGGAGTACTGCAAGTTTGGGAGGAGGTCCTGTTACGGCCAAGCATTCAGTTATGCTTATTTATTGTACTTTAATAAATGCAAGTGCGCCTGAAGGTTCAGGCCATAAACGTGTTGTATCAAAGATGCTCAGTCAGCTTGGTTAACTGAAAACCCTGCATGAAGTTCTGAATCGCTGGATTTAACTCATAAAACAATTATCTGTAACTGATATTTTCATGGAAGGTTCGTGGAGCACCAACAAGACCAGAGGTACCGCCTGAACACTCACAGTACTTTGAATAATAAATACTTTAAGAAGCGATACTGCAACTCTGGGAAGTTAGAACTTCAGATGTAATTGACTAGAGGAAGAATCGCCGAAGTTTAGGTTTGTGTAGATGCTAAATTAAGTAAGTCTAGCCACACAAACATTCTTCTCGCTTAGTACACTTACAAGAGAATAAACTGTGATCCTCTCCCTTGTTTTGCAAAAACTCAGACATGCTTATTCCTCATGTACCTGATCCAGACTTCAACGTCTGTATTTACGTTCCCTCCTATTCCACAGTTCCAAGGAAGGGCAACCACGGATGCTCTACAGAAGCTGTCTAGCAAGGATTACATGATTACAGTTCTCTTTCCCACCCCTAAAGCTGTGTTTTCCTTTTAGGCTGTGGAGGGGGGTGAAAGAAGTAACACCGAATCCCCAGAGCATAGAGGTGCACTTACTCGTGCTGTTCTGTCCTCATATCCGTCATCGGACATTAAGAAGTCACAGACTCCTCTGGTGGGAATACTGGTGTTTTCTGTAATCCATGTGTGTAGATAAACTTCTCCCAACACCCGTTTCATGTGCTCTCGTGTCAAGTGCATTTCTACTGCCTCAATCTGTGCCTGTACTTCAAGCAGCTTTTCTTCCATTGGCTCGTGGCCTCCTATCTCACTTGACTGAGGAAGAGAATCATCGGCAGTGTCATCTATGTCCATACCTTTGCCTGTGTCACATAGGCTCTGCTTGCTGGCTCGTTTAGAAGTTCCTTCCTCTTGATCATCTTCAGTGCTGCCCATTCCAGGGGAATCAGAGATCAGGATTTTTGTGTCCTCGTGTGACGGTCTCCACATGACCTCTGAGGGAGCTTTCTGCATTGACTGGTACAAAATCCTCAGGAGAAACAGCTTAAATCGCCAGAAGTAAGTAGAACCACAGCTCTCAATCTTTTTATCCAGTGCTTCCTGTAAAAATTGAGGAATATGCTTCTCCTTCAAAATTTTCCAGCGTACGAGATCTGTCAAGTCCACTTGCCGGAAAAGGTTCTGAACAGAAGATTCCAGGAGCTGCGCAGCTGCCTCCTCAAAAGTCTTTAGAGTAACAAACTGAACTTGGTAGTTTTTGTTAACGGGGTGAAGACCGTTAGTCATGCCCTCTGTTGTAATAACTGCTAAGTACGCACCACAGGGGCTAACAGCTATTCCATGAGTCCTCACAGAGCCAAACACTTCTGAGAGCTTAATCAGCTGGTGCTCGAACTTTAAAGCAACATCTGTGAATATAGGAATCAGCTGCCTTACCTTTCCGTCACTGGAGCATGTATACACTGTGCCGTTCTGTTTGTCCGCAGTCATAGACACAATTGGCAACGAATGAAGCCCTGTCACGTGGGAATTATGGACGTTCAGACCTGCCTTGGATATCAACAGAAGACACCAAAACACGTAAGATCCTCTTGCGGCCACCACTAAGCTACAGCTACATTTCTGGTAGGGATGGTAAAGTGGAATACATTTGATACTGTGCACTGGTAACTGGTCCATTTCTTGCCATAAGACTACGGGCTGTCTTAGCGTAAAGTAGCCTTTGACTGCTTTTAGATTGACAGGAAGAATTTTAACTGGCCCAAAAGCACTCCCTACAATAAGTCCACTCATCTTTCGGTTGTTATGTTCATATTCCCACCAAGACAGGACACTCGGAGAACTTATTCCAGACTCTATGGTATTGCAAGAAGTAATTGATTCCTTACCCAGAAACGGAAGCTGAAACTGCCAAACCGCAATGTTACTGTTTTCAAAGAGTACTGCTAAGAGCACGCTACCAACATCCCGGCACTCGTTGTTGTGTTTAACCTGCTGAGTGGTACAGATACCCGACCACTCCATGCGTACTGGAGTCTGCATGCTGTGCCGCCGCTGAAATTCAGCGAAGTCTTCTAGTTCTCCCCTGGGAGTGTCAGCCTTGGAAAGTTTGTAACTGGCTTCGTACAGACGCTCGCCATAGATTTCCGTCAGGTCCACCAGCTGAACCCACTGCAGTCTGTTGAGGTTTGCATGGATGGTCAATCGATTGTCCATGGTTAAAGCTGCAAGCAGGCATCGTCCGTTGGCGTCACAGCCCAGCGGTGACCAGCTGGAGTACTTGAACCCTCGCATTGGTGGCAGCGACTTCCCCTCAGGATTGAACACTCGATCTAGCATAAAAGTTTGGCTAACCGTTGGATCCATAGAACTGGAGAACTTTTCCCTACATTCTGCTACCTCCTTCTTCGGACCAACCTGAAAGATAACAAAAAACATTTAAATACATTTCAGAATGTTATTTTAAGATTTTTTCCAGGATTTAATTCTCACTTGAAATCAAGCACCCTATCACAACCTATGCTATGGTGTTCAAATTAATTGTTAATTAACCTCACTCTTGAAGATTTAAGCCTCAGTGTTGGCCTGAATTTGTATAATTTTGACTTCCTTCTATTGGATGTTTGCTCAACTAAACAATCCGTTTTCATACTTGCACACTGGAACAGGCTCCCCAGGGACATAGTCACGGCACCAAGCCTGTCAGAGTTTAAGAAGCGTTTGGACTGTGCTGTTAGTCATATGGTCTGAATTTTTGGGTAGACCTGTGTGGAGCTGGACTCCATGATCCTTGTGGGTCCCTTCCAACTCGGGATATTCTATCATTCTATGATACTTCTGTTCTCAAATGCGTACATAAAGGTACATATTTAACAAATTGCAAAGTGCTCAGTATTCCAACTCAAGTCACTCCACGTTCTCAACTTCGTTTGGGGGGGGGCGGGAATAGATCTGTGGCAACCAAGTTATAATTTCACAAGACACACAGCCAGACTTGATTCCTGTCTGTGCTGAGGCCTGTGAAATTAAGGCATCCCACAGAAACCCAAAGCTAACACCTTGCTGCTAAAATCTTTCAGCTCCGGTAGTAACCCATGAACGATCTCTACTTAAAATCCTACTGGAATCGTTATCAAAGTAGTGGAACTGAAGCGATTCTTGGAAGAACAGATAACTTTTAGAATCCCCGAGATTCCTTCCCACACAAAACGCCCTCCCTGCCCCTGCAGGGCCTCCTCCGGGCAGGTAACTCCCCTCAGCGCCCCGAGCCCCGGCTCACCTTGAGGTAGCAGGCGGCGGCGGGCGCGGGCACGGCGGTGCGGTGGATCACCATCTCCTGCCCGCCGCCGTGCACGTCGCTGAGCTGCTCCAGCACGGCGATGCTGCGGGCCGTGCTCACCGACACCCGGTGATCCTCCGACCAGGCCAGCGGCTCCAAGCCGCTGACGCCGTGCTGCAGCCTCACCGCCGGCTCCCGCCTCACGGCCGTCAGCCGAAACCCGGCGCTCGCCGCCGCTGCCGCCGCCGCCTCCTCCACGAGCGAGTCGAGGCCCAGCGGCGGCTCCTCCTCCGCCGCCGCCGCCGGGCTGCCCCCGCTCGCCCCGGCCGCCGCCGCCATCTTACCGCCGCCTCACGGCCGCTCCGCCCGCTGCGCGCTTGCGCCGCCGCCGAAGCCCTCGGCCGCCGCCGGCTGGGGCTGCCCCGCCGCTGCCTGAGGGGCACCGGGAAGCGGGGTTCCCCCTTCCTTCGTCCGCTCCTCGCCCTTCAGCGGGGCGCCGGCCGCAGCCCCGTTCCCTCGGGGGTCCCCGGGGACCGCCCCGGAGCCGTGTGGAGGCGGCGGGACATGGCGGCGGGAGGGGCGCTGCTCCTCAACCTGTGCTCCGGCGGGGTAAGCTCGGCTCCAGGCAGAACCTCGCTGCGTGTGCTGTGCCCGTCCGTCCCGCCCGTCGCGGGGCCGGGGCTGAGTTTTAGGGCCGGGGCTGAGTTTTGGGGCGGGGGGGTTGGTGGAGAAGGGGTCGCCTGTCCCCGGGTCCCCTGCTGGCCTGGGAGCCGCTCGGACACGTGTGAGGTGCTGTGACGAGGAGGAGGTGGTGGTAGTGGAGGTGTTTTTGCGAGTTACAGAAAACCCCTGATCGCCGGAGCGCTGCCAGGCGCAGCAGCAGGTGCTCTTCTCCCTACAAGTTTGGGGAAAGAAGAGCCAGGATGGGTTCAAAGCGGCGTTTTTCAGTTGGGAAGCGAGAGTTAAAGCGCCGGGCGGCAGGCAGCGGCAGGGCGGAGTAGGGTAGCGCCGCCGCCAGCTGCCTGGCAGCGAGGGGCGCTGGAGGGAGGTTTGGGGTGAATTGGGGGGGTTTTGGTAAATCAGGATACTATTTTATTGAGAGTGCCCCGCCAACTTCCACACAGCGTGCTTTGGGAGGGCCTGGAGAAGGCTGGGTTGTTTCAAGCAGGGTAAATCGGTATGGGGAGAAAGCACAGAGGGGTAATGAAAATAGCCAAAGGGAGATTGCTGCCAAACCTGCCAAAGTTTGCCCAGTGAACGATGTCAACTAAGGTGCAGGGCCTCTGTTGGGTAAGCTGATGGAATTCTTGTAACTCAGTGGAGCTTAATACGTTTTACAGCAACTGAGAATCACATCTGAGAAGTTCCTGAATGCCGAAAATGTGAAGAAGCAGGTGAAAAAAGTAATAGAGCTTGAGAATGATATGGTTCACAGGAGGACAAAGAAAATTATAGTGTGAAGCTAAGAGTGGGGAAGAGAGGGAAAAAAGTGAGGCGAGATTGTGCAGGGATTTCACATGTTTCAGGAGTTTTGCAAATGTGTCAAGGAAAACAAGTTCATTGAAAAAAGGCTGGGGGATAGAAAGGAGCTTTGGGGACAAAGGAAGCTAAATTAATTTTCTTCTTCAGTGTTCCTGGAGAGAGATGGGGAAAGCAAAAAAATTTCTTCAGGTGATTGGAAGATCAGTAAAAGAAACCAGTTTTGGTAAAAGAAGTAGTGGAGAGCTTAGAAATCCTGAAGCTGGCAGAAGCACAGGCTGGAGTGAAGGACAGGCCATCCTGCTGCCCAGAAAAAGAAAAGGCTATAGAGATGGCTTTAGTATAAGGAGAAGGCTTGCAAAACTTTTGAGAGAGATTTTATTGTTATTATATATTTAAGCATGTTTGCTCAGTTACTAGAGAAGCTAGACAAAATTGTTTTGTGATAAGCACCATATATTCCTTTAGCTTTTTATTTGAATTTTAGTAGCATTCAGAGGTCTCAGGCGTGATATTGAATCTGTTAAACTAGGAACTGCTTAGCTGCAAAAATCAAAATTTCTTTAGTCTAGGGGATTCCAGAACTAGGGGTTCTATTTGGGGCTGATGTTTCTGTTCACCATGAGCAAAATATGGTATCATTTACTTAATTCTCATTCATTAATGCATTCTTGCTGTCTGGTTTGTTTGTTAACATCAAAGCAGTCTAATGGTCTGAAAAGAAAGCTCCAGTCACCGCAGGGAAACCCACCTTTGAAACGTAAGCCACCGATAAATGCCTTCAAGAAATGTGCTACAGAAACCAACATCAGGGAAAAGGGAAGCTTGTCACAAAAATCTCTTCCTAAGAAGCAGTTGACTGACAACCAAAATGAAAGCTGGAAAAGCAAACCTTTCATTAAGACATCAAGCCTGTTTAGAAACAACCCTGATATCCCAAAAATTCACAGGTATTTTACACAAAGGGGAGGGGGGGGGGAAATCAATGCCTTGAAATTCAGTGTCTTGAATTCTAGCCCTTGCTTGGGCAAAGTAATTTCTTGTCTTTTGGTTTCATTGCTGTTTACACAGGCTACTAATGTGTAATTTGTAACCACACCATGTGCTTTGTTTTGTTCTGTTTCCCCTAACTCAGAAAAGCAGTGCAGCAGGTACAAGAAAGTATTTTCACTACAGATTCTTTCAGCCAGTTGGACCTCCATCCACATCTGGTGAGTGGCAGGAAGGCTCTGTGCTTTGGAACATGCTGTTTAAGGGGTGGTGTTTCTTAGAGGGCTGAGAGGTGCACCTTTATTTGTGGTACCTTGAACAGGCTCACCAGTACTTTGATTGTATCACAGTCTCTTAGCTCAGTGTGCTGGCCAGTATCCTCACCCATCCCCAAACACAGAGGCTCAGCACCCTTCACTGTATGCATCTGTAATACCGAAACCACAAAAAGCTATTTGGGGGCGCAGTATTTTAACAAATCTGGTATTTCACAATGTACCAGCAATGGTATAATTCTGATAAGCTATTAGAAGTATTTTGAGGACATCAGAACTTTTCCATCTGGCTGCCCTGGACGAGTAATGTAGAGAATAAATATCAGTCTTCTGGTTTTTGCTCTATCTTGTACTATGAAAGTAACAAAAGAGACAGCTTGACGATGAAACCTGCTTACTCCTGTTAATTCTCTCCCTAGATATCCACAATAACCACTGTCCTGAAGATATGTAGTATGACCAAGTAAGTAAATCCATATAAAAACTTTGCACTTCGCTAACCTTTAAAGCCAATCATCTATGATGGTTTTATTATACTTAATTGGATTGTGAAGACTGCAGTACTTGTTAAGCTATCCCATTTCCCATCAGGTTTATTTCTTTCAAAATCTGGGACAAGAAATAACTCATAAATTACATAGCAAGTCATTGTCATAGCTGGAGATGGAACCTCGGAATCCTAGTTTCTAATTTGGTACTTGAATCATAAAATCACCTTCTTCTGATCTGTCATATCTGATGTGTATCTGCAGACTTACTTCCCTTAAAACTCACCTCTAGTGATGTAGCTATACAGCAGAGGTGAACATGTGGAATTTGGGGTAAACAGTTTTGAAACAGTCAACGTATGTTAAAACCTTAAGTTTCTATGCTGTGTTGCATCTGTATTTCCTAACTTGTTTGTTTGTTACACAGTGTTCAGAAGGAAACAATCCCTGTGCTCCTGCAAGGCAAAGATGCTCTAGTGAGATCTCAGACTGGTTCAGGTCAGCATTTAATTGCCAGTTTCCCTTCCTACAGCATTTTAAACTGGATTCCAAATTAAAGAACCAAAACATCGTGTTCCCAGTTCAGCTCACAAGAGTGACAGGCTCAGAACCCTGGCGTGGGACTGCCGTGGCACAGACAGATGCTGTGCAAACTTCTGTGACAACCCAGTGCTAGGACTGAATGTTGATGTGCAGCTGCCAGCCATTGCACATGGGCCTGTTCCAAGGCTCGTGCTGGGGATGCAGGGCCAGGAGGCCAGGCAGCTAAGCAGCACACGCTCTTGTCATACAAACTTGTGTGCTTGCTCTACAGTAAACTATGTCTTGATGTCTCATTTTCTTGGGTGGGCAGAGCTATTTCTTTAGATGGATCTTAGTTGGGATACCACCACCTCTTCTTTTTAATGTAAACCCTCAGTGAGCAGCCTGTCAGTCTTCCTTTTTGGAAACCTACTTAATTAAGACATTTCCAGACTCTGATTTCAGTTTAAGAATAGCGAGGTGAATGGTACTTTAATTTGCAGGACTACTGCAATTTCCCTTTCTTTCTTTTTTTTTTGATGGAGACTCTTCCAATTTTCTCTCTTTCATGAAGGTAAAACTCTTGCCTATGGGATTCCACTTGTGCAGTCTTTACAGGGAATGAAGACCAAAATAAAGGTAGGTGCAACTAAGTATATTTGCTCTTGATAGTAAGATTAATAAAAAAATAAATTCCAGCTGTTATCTTGTAGTCATCAGTGTCTGTCCTTGTTAAAAAGGTCAAGCAATCTCTTTTGCTGTATTTGTGAATGTGGCTTACATGATCCTCCTGTACCGTTGAGATGAGTTAAGAACGATGCAAATATTCTTATATGTAAAATGTTATACGTTCCCCTTTACATCAGAAAAGAGATGGTGGTGCGGTATTGATACTTGAAAGACTGTTGATTTTTTTAAAAAGGGGTGGGGAGTGCCCCAAACTGTGGTGTACAGGCTTATAGTGAAACCCTTTAGAATTCACTTTGTCAGCTAACAGATCTTAGAAGTAGAAGTGCCCTGTGTATTAGTTCTACGTTCTTCTTAGCAGTCCTCTTGTCTTCTCTGTTTGCAGCGGAGTGATGGGCCTTATGCACTTATATTAGTCCCAACAAGAGAGGTAGGTGGCCCTATTTCTTTCTGTTTCTGTCAGAACCTGAGTGTGTGAACACTGATTTTTAGTAGATGTGGATCTACCAGGGACTGAAGACTGTCCTAGGAAGCATCTTTTTGCCCTGACAGAAAGAGTGTTTGCTCTCTGAATGCATGTTGACATTTTTGTTTGCTGCCATACTGAAATAAGTCAGAAGACTTCTCTTAAGGTTTCCCCATGCAGCAAGATCTCATTTGGGAGGACTGGAGAAACTCTAGCTCAGTGCATGGGGGGAAGAAGCCTAACTAGTTCATACAGAGGGAGTAACTAAAAGCAATGAAATCAGCTTTGTAAATGTGTAGGTTTATACAAATGCTTCACTTATAAAGCCCCTTTTTCAAATCCATAAGTGAATGCTGAAGTTGAGGCTACCAAGAGTTGGTTTCTCCACAGAACTCTCTTCTATTTGGTTTACGTTATTTGCAATTCCAAAAGCAATTTCAGAGGAGAGGGTATCAACCTCTTTTGTGCGTGTGAAATGATATCATCTTCAATGTAGAGAACTGATTGCAGGTATCTAGTTTGGGGCACAGCATTTCATGCAACCTGCAGTGCAACAACATCTCAGCTCGGTTCCATGAAAGGAGAAAGCTCTGAAGCTATTTAAAATTTTTACAGCAGCAAACTCTGTGCCTTTCCAGGATGCTGTGTGAATACTAAGCATGTAGGAAACTGTTCATAAGCTTGTTTAAAGAGCTGCCAATGAGCGCACTAATCAAGATATCTTGTAATTACAGGTGGTATTACTTTTCTTTCTGTTGAAGGTAATAGGCTTTCTTGAGAGCTTGGCTAATAGTATGTAATGTGTAGTCAGAGCAATTAAAATAGTTTTACTCCCATAGCTAAGTCCTGGTCACATACTCGCGTTCCATGAGTCAGGGTGGCACCATTGCCTTTCTCAGCTTTCCTCATTGCCACAGCAGCAATGTCTGTTGGACAGCACATGAAACCCAACAGCTAAACGTTTCCTGCTGACCAGCCATTTAGATTTGCTAACTTTGTGTGTACCACCTCTGGTTTGCTGCCTGGGAAACGGAGAGGTAGAAAGGTCCAGTGGTATGATCACTCCGTGGGTCAGGTGAGGGGATAATGTGGCATGCACCGACTGCCAGAAGACAGTGTTTTAACCGCTGGGCTGCATTTCCTTTTATAGTGTTAGTTGGTTTTTTTTTTTTTCCTCCAGAAATTGTGCAGTTTTCCTTTTACTTTTCTAGTGGAGCAAAATCTTTTGTGGTTTCAGCGTATTTTTTTCCCTGGGGCATTCAAAGAGGCCTGCAGAAGTCTGTATGGTCCTGACAGCTGGCTTGTGGAGTTGAACCAATAGAGGGGTTTTTGAACAGGTCCAAATATAATAAAAGAAGGATTATTTAAGGGACAAAAATAATAGGCAGCTTGTAAAAGAACAGTTAGGGACATATTTAGGATTCTGACAATATATGGAACAGACGTCCAGACATCTTACAGATTTTTGAGGCACAAAGGGGATTGCTGTCCGTTAGTAGGCTTTCTCGTAACTCACTTTCTTGTGTTGAATTCCACAGCTTGCAATCCAGAGTTTTGATACAATTCAGAAACTACTCAAGGTAAGAATTCAATTCAAAAATTTTTTTATTTTATTTTTTTCCCTTTGAGCCTCTTGCTGTAAGATGCTAAGCAACTTCAGTTCCTGTGGGTTCAACTGGGTGCTAAAGGAAATCCAGCATCTGTCAAGATCTATGGTCCTATGAGATAAATCTGTCTTTAAACGCATTTAAGTGTGATTTTCTCTGCGGCATGTTTTAAACTATTAAATGAACAGTGAGCTGATTAATTTTGGCACCTTAGTTACATAAGTTTTCATAAAGAAGTGTAGTTGATCTTCATGTTTTCTTTTTAGAAATAGCTGCCGTCATTTCAGTCTGAGTTATGAATGAAAACTCTCACGATGACAAGTACCATTTTACAGAAACTGTTACTAGACAGATGAATTTCAGATGGGGATTAGAATTTAGGTGAGCTGCTTAGCCAGTTGAATGGGTGGAGAAATTAAAAGGCTTTAAAGATCACTACGTGATAATGTGTTACTTTTATCTGAGGCAGAGTGTCTTAGCATGGGACTAGAAGGTGTCTAAATGGTTTGTCTGATCCATCTTCCCACTCCATCTCCTGTTGTTCTTTGAAATAATAAGGCACTTTCCAAATCTTTTTAGTGCTGGAATTATCAAGTAAAATTTTATTGTGTCGTGGTGAGGTTTAAAGTGCTTGAGTCTTCTTCCACAGTAATTGGAAGTTCTGAGTGGACTCTTGACGTGGAACTCTGATCTGTTAATATTGAGCAGTAGTATTCTGTCAAGACCTCCAGCAATTGAAGGTGATCATCAAAGAATGAAGTCTGGATTGCTCCACACCCTTTAATTTTTCTCTTTGTTACCCGTAAATGTGTAGCAACCATCAACTGTTAACAGTGACCCAAAAGAGACTATTTGGATCATGGTCTGACTGGAGAGTGTAATTTGCTTGTGTAATTACTGAGGGAGAAAAAGGCTAGTTGAGCTCTTCTTGATGCAATTACTCTAATGCTAACTGCTGAGATTATATTGTATGGATCTTGCTTAGACATCTTTCTTATTACAAACCTGACCAAGGAGCACTTTTTGTTAGAAACTGTTTTTTTGGAGTATTTTTGGCAAGCGGTGACCCGTGCAAACTTAAGCCTATTTACCAGTCACGCATTTGTGCAATCCTTACAAGCCGTGCTCTGCGTCTGTCCTGCATTTCTTGTCAAGTGAGGCGATGACAGTCCTGTGCTTTGATTATCTCCCCTGTAAATATCGGGCAATATTGGACTCAGTGAAGAGTCAGGCCTCATTAAAGTAAATGGCAAAAACTCCTGCCAGTATCAGTGAGACTGATATTTAATGTGCACATGGTGGCTGTGTGCCTGTAGATCTGTGTATGTATAAATAAACTTCATAGGTCCAGTGTTGTTTTTTTCAAATCTTTCTTGGCCACAGGAGGATATTGCTTAAAGGCGAGATGAAGGAATAGCATTGTAGCTTGTCTTTGAACATTTAGGTTACATGGGGAGAAGGAAAAGAAATATTATTATGTGAGTGGAAGCGGTGCAAAAGTGATTGCATTTCTATTTTCTAGACAATGTGGGAAGCAAGTTACATGCCTAGAACCAGAGGTGCCATTGATACTTACCTGTGGGTGAGAAAGGGCATGTAGGCTGTATCTGTTAGATCAAATCAGGCACGCACTGCTGTCAGCTCCGGTCTTTTCTGTTTTTGCCCAGAAAAATCATTTGTTGGATTAGGCTCTGTCTATTTATTAAGAAGAATCTATGTTGGTCTTGCTTTTCCTTTCTGTAGCCGTTTACCTGGATTGTGCCTGGAGTGCTAATGGGGGGAGAAAAGAGAAAATCAGAAAAAGCCAGGTATGAAACCAACTTCTTAAATTGTGTTTTGGGTTCTTCTGCTCTACAGCCTTTTTCTCTGCTACTCTTCTTTAGAGTGCTTTTCTTAGTGGGAGAGAGGATTGTGAGTGTGGATCAAGCTGTGATCCCCCTGGATCTTACACAGATACAGTGACTGGGTCAGCAGGAAGTATTCACTTTCCTCTGTTGGATCTATTTCTAAAATGTTGATGAGCCTTCTGAAATGATGATCTCTTGTGTCAGTATTTTTTCTTTTCTGACAAACACCTGTATTTGCTTATCTCCAAGTGCTGTCTACAGTATTTGTTATGGGGGAAATTGCTTTCTGGAGAAGAGATTTCCTGGTGTTAAAAATCTTTCTTTTCCCTTTTCAAAAATTGAATTGTAAGCCAGTAAACCAAAATGGAATTTTCATTTGTCTGTGTATAAGCATACACAAAAAGAAGTTTTCTAATTGAGTACTTTTTACTGCATAGAGTAAAGAAAACCTAGCTTGCATGTTTTCATTTTTTTAATATTATTCATATTTCTTTCCACCTTGTATGTATCGCTGAGTATGCTACTGTGAATATCAGTGACGATTAAGGGTACAATTTGGCTGTGCAAGAAATTTCAGTTTTAATCAATGCTAATTTTACTATGTCCATGATTTTTTTCTCTGTAGGTTCCAGTTCCTCATTCTGGTTTCCTATTCCACAGTCACTTGTAACCTGTGTTTTTTTGTTGTTTTTTTCTTAAATCAGATTACGTAAGGGGATAAATATCCTTATTTCAACTCCTGGTCGACTGGTTGACCACATCAAGTCCACTGAATGTATTCATTTCCGTCGCACTCAGTGGCTGATCATCGATGAAGCAGACAGGTAAACTTCCAGGTGTTCAGATATGGAAAAGAATAAAGATACTCTCTGCATCTGCATTAGATAACGCATTAAAAAAAAAAATGTTCTTAAGCCATTCATACTTAGTGGCCTCAGCTAAGCCACGTATAGATGTCTGAGATTAGGAAGAAATATCCCCTTTGGACAGATTATTCTACAGTTATTCAGTTGCAGAGATTCTCTATGTATTCTGACGTGTCTTAACCTGGCAAAAGTTGAAGGTAGAACGTAAAGCTAGATGGGCCAAAGATCTGATCAGCTTTAGCACTTCTGCTATTATTAATTGGCTTATGTAGCGTTAAGACTTTCTTCTCATTCCTTCCTTACAGCATCTTTCATCATCTCTGTTGTTTTCGTAGGATCCTGGACCTGGGCTTTGAAAAAGATGTGACTGTGATACTTAATGCTTTAAATGCTGAGAAAGAGACACGTCAGAATGTCCTGCTCTCAGCCACGCTCACAGAAGGTAGGTTATAGACGTGTTGTGTCTCTTTTAGCTGAAAAATTCACAGGGAATTGTGAAATAGCTTGTTGAGATTTATTATATTATGTCCCAAAATGAAGCCCTTTGCAGAAGTGGAATAATATATTATGATTTTGCTGGGTTTATGACACTTCTTCATTAATGGAATTTCTGTCAGTGTATGTACTTACGTAGTCCTTACATATGTCACACACAGACCAAAATCACCATGAACCTGGGAAGCACTGTTTTTGTTTGGTGTTTGTTTTTTCCCCTTACAGATGCAGAATTAAGGCAGGACGGGACAGCTGCTGTGGGATTTGCTCAGTGTTGAACAAGAAGCCAATTGCTGAGGCAGGAGTTGAGCCAGGCCTAGTGACTCTTAGACTCTTTACAGAGCGGAGATCTGTTGTGTTTTTCCACACACATCATTAAAAAATGGAACTGCCAAATGCTGTCTGGATGAGACATTTATATAATGTAAAATAACACAATTGGCTGAAGCAGGGCTTGTGATGCTTTTGGTGGAGTCTGCAGCAACTAAGCCTGGCTGAGCCCTGAAAAGTCTGTAGTTTGTGGAAGAGTTCTCTCAGTGTTTGAAGCATGGCTCACGAATTCCTTGTTTTTCACAGGAATTGCATTAGCTGTTCTGTATGTGAATATATCACCACCCCCTCCAGCAGCACCCCAGGTTGGGCCTCATGTGTTTTTCATTTTCTGTGGTTTAGGTGTGACACGGCTGGCTGATATCAGTTTGAATGATCCCATCAGAATTTCCATAGCAGATGAAAACCAGAAGAGTCTCAAACTAGCGTTACAAGCAGATAAAGAAGCCAGTAGTCTGTCAAGCTGTATGGACCAGGAAAACTTTGCTGTTCCAGAGAAGCTCAAGCAGTATGTCATGATGGTCCCCGGCAAATTGAGGCTTGTCACGTTAGCAGCTTTTATCCTTGAGAAATGCAAGGTGAGATCTGCTTGCATTTATATTACTAAGTAGCCCTTTGCACTTTTCCACTCCTACATCTCTTACTCTGTCAAGGATAGCCTGGATTAGATCTAAAGCTTTGAAGTGCATCTAGTGTAGAGGGAGCCACAAGAGAGCTGAGGTGTTCTCGCATCTTTCATGCTGACAGTGAGATAACTGCAGCATGTTCTTGTACTGCTTCTGTGGGCTTAGCATTTGGTGTCAAACTTCTTAATATATCCCATTCCTGGATAATTGTATCTATAGAAGCGGAAGTCACGTAAGTATCATGAGATCAGGGAATTGGGAGAGGCCTGTGGGAAATGGACACATGCAATTTTTTTGTTTCCTTGCAGTTTGAAAAGCGACATAAGATGATCATCTTTTTCTCCAGCTGTGGAACAAGTGGAATTCCACTACGATCTCCTTCTAAATGTCCTTTCAGGAGGGCTAGAGTCTGAACAACCTAAACATTCATCTGTCTCCTCTGTGCACTTAGAGTTTCTGCGACTGCACGGCAACATGGAACAGGAAGTAAGCACTATCAAAATGTCAGGATACCCGGTTTTGTTCCTTATTCCCTATGATTTATTTTGTGGTTATTTTGGGGTGGATGGCAGAAGAGAGGACAGAGAGTCATTTCACCTCTAGGGGCCTCATTCTTCCATCTGCTAATGAGAATAAGAATATTGTCCTACTTCTGGAAAGTACTTTGGTAGCTATATCTGAAAAACACAGCTGAAGAGGCAAGAGGTGTTATTTCAGCAGGCTGAGGCAGCCGTTCAGTATTCCCAGTGGGCACGCTTAAACCATTTATGTATCCGTGGTTCTCTCTCATGCAGTCAAGAAAGGCTTTTAATGCCAGAGGCAAACCTCATCCCAGCCCCAAAATGTTACTACCCGACAAGTTGACCCTATTGGCTTTGGTTTTAAAGAATGGTGTCTTGACAGCCTGCTCTTTTCCCTGGGATGGAATAATAGCAATATAATGGTGATTACCCCGAAGTAAGTCTAGGTTTTAGCAGAGTGGGCTGGGATGGTGAGCTTGGAATCTGCTGCTGGGAGAACAGAGTCGAGTAAGCTGTCACTGCAGCATTTCTCTCAGTAGCTGAGGGAGCTCCCTTGAAAGTTCAGCCCCAGATCCTGCCCTTGGTCTGTGATGGAGAGAGCTGCTGTTTCGCTCTCAAGCTGCACAGCAGAGATGGTAAATGAATAGATCTCTTCTGAGGAAGCAAGAGGTGAAGAGCCATTGTTTTTCTCACTCATTCCCATCCTGTGGAGACCAGAAACATGTGCTTTGCTGTCCCTGCATTCTGGCCTTTCCTCAACCTGCCTGCCTGAGTGAGCGAGCAGGCCTGGTCTGGCCCAACTCTACCCTGACCAGCTGTTAAGGCAACAGAACACCACTAAGTAGCTGGCACCAGGGGAAGGGTTTTGCCTTTTTAGTACCCAGTGTGTAATTAGTGCTTGATGTCTTCAAATTAAGAGCATTAATGGAGCTAAATTGTGGATCCCATATGGTACTGCTGAGCACGGCTGCTGTCATTGTCAACAAGATACAGCGTGCTCTCTTCTTTAATTTTTGTCAGCAGAGGGTTCAGTGTGTCGGCAAGGCCCAAGTTTCCCTTCTTGCCTAGAACAATACGTCTAGCTGGGAGTCAAGTACATCAGGTTTCTCTATCACCGCAGCAGGCTGTTCACTTAACCTCTTGCTAGAACTCTGAGGAGGAAGGCTTGGAACATGGAGACAAGGACATTTTGGCAGGAGGAGGAAAAAGGGCCAGGAAGGAGACGGGGATCACATGTCAGAGGCCACAGACAGTCTGAGCTCTGAAAAGGACAAGAACAAACGGAGTAAAATCAAGGAAGTGTGAGTGTCTGTAGGTGGATGGGTGTTACTGGCGAACACTGAGACCAAATGCTACTGAGGCCTTTGGCTGCTGGTGCTCAGAGGTGATGTAGTGTGATAGCAAATGTGGTTGGATTGCCATGTGGGACCACTTGAATGAGGCATAGCTGTTTAATTGTTACATTAGATACTTTGCTTTAGGGTTGATTGTAATGTGTGTACACACTTCTAATTTTTCTGTTTTAATCCTCTAGGAAAGAACAGAGGTCTTCCAGGAGTTCCTAAAATCCAAGACCGGCATCTTGCTTTGCACTGTAAGTAACTTAGAGTCCCTCTGCAGCTCCGTGATAATGGGCCCGCCTGGTATCTAATGGTAGAACAGAGAACTTGGCACTGAGAATTCCAGCTCGCTGTCTGACCTTGAGGAAAGTCGTCTCCTTTTTCTGCATTTCACGTTAAATAAGGACTGTTGCCATCTTTGCTAGCTATTGTGTGATCTTTTGCTGTAAGGCACAACAAGCAGAAAAAGCGAGTATCATACATAAGAGCCTCTACGTGTTTTGCATGGCCTTATGTTTCTGCAAAAATCTGTTCATTTGAAGCTGGAACCTTGCCCTCTATGTGCAGTCAATAGAAAGCAATCCTAATTTGTAGCATGCCCCGTAACTGCCAGGTAAATTGGATGCAATGTAATATTTCCCATCTTAATGACTACCCCAAGGTTAAAAACAAAAACCTGCGGGGATGGAAAGGAAGCCCAACCAGAGAACGGTGTCATTAGAAGTGCACACGCTCTGCTGCTCTCCATGCTTTGCCCTTCAAGCTTCCTTCAAGGGTGCTGACGGAGAAATTCTTGTCCTCTCCTGAAGTTTGCTGGCACCCTTGTGTTGTGGTGGCACCTTCCACTTCTCGTTTCTGACCTGTCGGTGCCACAGCTAGCCTGCTGCAGTGGTGCAGAAGGCTGCACGATTTGCTCTCTAATAGTGGCAGCTGTTGATCTGAAAATGTGTGAATCTTGGCGATTTCTACCCACCGCAAACTTGTAAATTACAGCGATCGGGAGTAATTAGAGCTGAGAAAACCTCTCTAGCTCTGAAATGACTCCTGTTCTTGCAGCACATTGTCCTTAAAGGAAACTAGTTGCAATTTTTTCCAGAAACCGGGGGCTGAATTTTATCTCAATTTCATGCCCACAGTATGAACTAGGACTGCCATGTATATAGGAGTGTTTGACATAGCATTGCCAATTTTCGTATTGTATCACCTGTAAAATTATACTTCTTACCTTCTTGTCTTGGTCCTGCTTGTGTGTAAGGTCTTTACAATGATTTGATCAAGGTCAAAATGTATCTTTGCAATGCGTAAGTGTAACTATAATTTGGTTTCCCTGTGTATGGAGATAATGCTTCAGTGTCTCAGTCGAGGAGGGTAACAAAGCTTAATCATTCACTGGTGCAGATGAAGTATTTTGAAGATAAAAAGTGTCTGATAAATGTTGAATACTAAACAGGTAAACTGTTATCCTTCACGCACATTCTGTCTATAACTGAGAAATTTCAGGGACATCTCTTGTTACTGAAATTTCACTCAGTATCTTTGTAAACTCATTAAATTGCTCAGTTTTAGACAGATAAAATAGAATCATTGCAATCGCTCCTGTGTCTTTCATTGGGATGCCAGTTCTGGGGTGAGACAATTTGGAGGGGAGATGCAGCCTGTAGCAGGAAAAATATGACAGGGTAGAAAGAAAGAGAAGTTAGATAAAGAAATCCCAGTGGACGGGATTCCCCTCTTGAGACACTGGAGATGTGGCGTGATTTCCTGCCGTGCCACAGACTCCGTACGAGTGGATGTGGAATTGTGATGCCAAGGCAAGTAGTCACATCAGCTGAGCAGCGATAGTTGTGTGTTTGCTCCTGACCTGCCACAAATGGGAGGTAATGTGAATTAGCCTTGATCGCAGTGAGGAGAGTAGTGTAAGGCGATGCATTTATTGTAATCCTACTTCATTGCAGTCTGAGCTATTTTGCATTTATTGCAAGGCGGGGATGCAAATCCCGACAGTTACAGTTGCTGTGGCTCAGCTGGCACGTGGTTAGCATGTCAAGCGCAGTAAGTTGTATGTCTAAGTCCAAAATCTCTCTGCGCTTCAGCTCCCCGTCTGTAAAATGGGGATAGTAGCACTGTTCTACCTTACAGAGATGTTGGGAGGACAAATGCATTGAAAGCAGGAGGTGGCCTGTTACCACAGTAATGGGGACCATATGGACACCTTAATATAGAGATACACTTTGCACTAGTCCCACATTACAGGTGCCTCCCCAACGCAGATGTCCAAAGGGCAGCCAGGCACTGTGACCACCTCCTGCCTCTGAGGGCATTGCTTTTTTCTGACGCTTTTTTTTCATGTCAGCAAAAACCTTCTGCAGTAAGATGGTTCCGTTCTCTTCCGTGCAAAACAGTGTTTAGTGCCCACAAAATTTTGAAACCTGGCTCACAAAAGAGCAACACAAATAATGTTACCGTCCTTTCCTTGTCCCTTATGCCATGTTCTCCACCCATCTTTCCGCTCTAGTAAGCAATGGGACCTGCTGTTCCTTTTATTAATTTGCTCCATGTCATATGTATATTAGTATATTGTATAAAATATTTTTTGCAGGCAAAATAAACTGGCAGACAAGAAATAAAGAAGGGCTGTGTATCTCAGAGGGTCTCATCCAGATTTATTTCTCTCTTCTTCGCTGAAGTTCTTTGTGGCTTCCTTTGGGATGTGCCTTTTAAACAAGTTCATCTCTTCCAGGGAGAGAGGAAAGATCATTTGGAGATTGTTTGCTGTTTACTCAGTCACGCTAACTCATCTTGCCAGTTTTCTGGCGGCCCCAGCCAAGAGCTTTCGCCTCTGACAGCTTCTGTGCTCTCTCCTTCCTCCTCTGATTACGCAGCCCAATCTGTCACCCTGCCGACGGGGGTCTCTACCCTGCTGATGGCTTTCCACACTCGGCAGTAATGACTTTTGGCAGGCCGGGAAGGCGCGAGAGCTTCTTCCCCAGCTTGGAGAGCCGTTAGGCCCTCTCTGCCTGTTAGCTAAAGCACTTTGTGAGGTTCTTTGGTAAATAAATGAGTCATTTTAATCCAACTGACAGCCTGGCACCTGAGCAAGCTGCCTTCCATCTGTACTTCTAGGCCTCATGTAGGCAGCCAATTGTCAAGCTCAGGGCCTTCAAGACCTCACCATCGAGTGTCTTTCAAAAGCAACTTTAGCAATTTCCTTTGCCCTAATTAGATTGTGTGCGAGGCCCTTACAAAAGTTTTGTGGCCGTGTTGGCTCACATATTCTGCAGCAATGTGCCTCACTTTCTGTGTGGTGCTTTTGCCCTCTGTTCCCTCGCACCACCCCCACTCTGTGCCTCACCACCCCCATCCCAGGCCACGAGGACAGGATGGTGACACCAGTTTTTAGGAGCAGAGATTTCAGTGTTTCTGCAAGCCCTCAGGTAGTTCGGGCTGTGATACTGGGCCATTCTGTGACTTGCAGTTGGGGTCAGGCCAGGAACGTGGTTAAGGCATCAGATTATTGTTTGGTTGGCGTCTGGGTTTTCTTTAAATCGCACTGCAGTAGTTTCTTCTTCTTGCTCCTGTGAGAGGGCCACTCAATTCTCCTTCCCACCATCCATTGACAGGAGTCAGCGGCGATGTGCTGAGGTGTCATATTCTTGATTTCCCTTTTATTGAGGAATGGTTATGTAAGGTCACGTGTGGAAGGGGGAATGCTGTCTGGGGCAAAGGAAAAGGAGGGAGGGTAGTAAATTGGAAATCCGTTGGGCTTCCTGAAAGAGTGTTGGCAGCAGGTTGGTGCTTCTGCTTAGGGAATAAATGTAGTGCTAGCAAAACTGGATAATTGTTGCTTGAGCTGTGTTCTGTTTCCCGGCATGGTGACCCAAAAGTATTTTTCTAAAGATCTGAGAAGCAAGAAGCTCTTGGGCTCTGCCAGCAGAGGAAGGCAAATCAGCTCAAACTTTTTATCCTAATTCTACCTTGCTGCTGCCTACCAGGGTCTTTGAGGAAAAGGAGCTACAGGAGACGCAGGTGGACTGATACTGAGGAATCTTTGAGAGTTTGCAAAACACTCCAATTACCAGTAAATCCCAAGATACTTCTGAAAGAAAGCCAAGCTAAACCCCAAGAGAATAGCTGCTGATATATGTCAGTAACAGCTGAATGGAGTTGGTGGCATTGTGAAAGCAGAAGTGAATACAAGGCTGGCGATGGGAGAGCCTCCTCCTGAAATGTTGTCCCTGGCTTTTTATGTTTTTGGTTAACCTTTCAACTTCCCTGCTTCCTTTGGCAAATGTACTTGGAATAGTGCTGTCTGTGGCAGTGGTTTCACAGCCAGGGGTATTAAGAAAAGTTATCTTAGAAGAGGAGGGAAATAGTCCTGATGGGTGAGGGATGGCCCCTTCACTTTCCTGTGCTGGAGGTGCCTGCTCGTGACCGCAGGGACAGCTTGGCTACCTGCATATTTTGGGTAGAATGACCCTGTCCCAAGGTCAGAGCCCTCCGATCAGCTACAGCCCTGCCTAGACTGCTCGCTATGAGAAAGAGCACGGTGTAGGAAAAGACCAAAGGCTTGTCAGCGTGGAAGCACATAACAGAACCAGCAAAAGCAGAATCAGGCGTCAGCACTCCTGTCTGATTGTGCTGTAGAGTTTATAATCTTGTTATCCTGGTAACTGCTGTACACATTCCCCGACTTCTCTAGATTTATTTTCTCCAACCTCCTTTAAATGGCTTTTTGTACATCTGCTCATCTGACTCTGGGAACAAGTCGTTTCTTAATGAGCGTGCTGGAGCTAAAGTGTGTATGATTTCAGAGTGGGCGCTGTGGAAAGTGTCTCCTCTTTTACTGCAGTTGGAGCCACAAAGCAACCTGGCTAGTGCTTATGGGAAGGCCTTTGCTGCCAAAACATCAGCTTCCTAGTCTTTTAACGTGTGTGGGAGTTGCATGAAAACACTTCAGTGGGTGGCTGACACATTTTTAGTACATTAAGCTCCTGCTTACGTTCTTAATATATTCTATTTTGCAACTAGCTAAAAGATACACGTGTTCCAAAACATTTCCTAACAGAGTTAAATCTGCACACCTGCTCTGTTATTGTGCGTGGTGAATGTAAAATCCAAGGAGTATGTGAGGACATTACTAATGAACAGAAAATCAAGAAGGGAGATCGAACCACGTTTGCACTCTCTCTCCATTTTGAACACTATTTAAACTCTCTTTTCTCTTTGAAAGGATATATTTTTTGAGCTGCACTGGCTGTGGATAACTAAAGGGTCTCACTCAAGTCCTTCTGCAAGTTGATGCATTTTCTCACCAGCTGGCACATCAAATAACTTGCCTGAGAGTAGCTTCAGACTGTTTTCTTCAGGGCTGAGTTTTGTTTCTCCAAATCAAAGCCAGACTGGTGAAAATCTAAGGGATAGCTGAAGTCCCCTTCCCTCAAGCTGTCCTTCAGCTTCCTGCAGGTTCCACTAAATTGTTTGTTGGCCTTTTATCACAGGGCCAGGTGACCTGCAAGTCTTCTGCTCCTCAACTTCAGATCATCGCCTAGGAAACAGCTAATTAGTAGTGGTTGGAGATGGGTGTATCTTTGGACATTCTACTCAAGGCCTAGGGTCCTTGATCATTGCTTCGTGGCCATATTCCTCATTAGCAGCCTGGTTGTTCTTAGGCTCGCCGTAGAGAAAGTTATGCTGAGAAGTAATGTTGCCTTACAGGGGTTTGATTCTGCCACTCTCGTTGTTTGGGTAGTAGGTGCTACGAGCAGATCCATTTTCAGCAGTGACACAAACTGAAGAACTAAAGTATCACTATGGTATCACTTAATGGTATCACTGCCATTACGATAGGTGACTGATATAATGCAAAGGGACCGTAGCAGACTGCTGTAATTCAACACCACTCTCCTGAAATTGATGTTTTTATATCCTCCAAGCTTTGGCCCGTAGCAGTGGAACACTTTCTATTGTATTAGCCTGTTAACAATCTCCCTTGCATTTTAAACCCTTAACATTATTTTTGACCTCTGTTCATCTCTCCCCAAACCAGGCACATAAAAATCCTACTTGCATAGCCAGTTGTCCCAGCATAATCCCCACCCCAGAAGAGTTCTTAATTTGCTGATATCTGCAAAGCATTTTTACAGTAATTTCGTTATTAATTTTAAAGGATGTCGCGGCACGTGGGCTGGACCTGCCTCAAGTTACATGGATCGTGCAGGTAGGTTTGCTGTGTTTATGTATGTGTACGTATGTATTAAGCGCAGTCTTGCTCAGATGAAATCCCCTTCCAGTCCACATCCTCTTTCTGCAGTTTTGCTTGTCTTTGTGCTGGTGCCTACAGGTGTGAGAGACCTGCGTGTTCCTGAGTACAGGACCAGGAGTCAAGGCTGACAGTCTGTTTTCCTTCTCAATAACTTGAGTATTGTCAGCGGTGTAATAATGTTCTGCTGGCTGGGAGGAAACACCTCGTGCTTCCCCCCACAGGAAGCTAGATTCTGTGAAGCACTGGCCATCTCTCTCGCAGTTCTGTGTTTCTGATTTTCTGAGATTGGTGGGGAGGCAGTTCCACAAGGAGTTTAAGTGCAGTCCTAATGTTAAACATCGAATAGCCCAGTACTGTCTGTGCAATGACCTGAATGTTTCGAGTTAGGTTTTGCTGGGTTGGGACTGGGACTGGGTAGCTGTAAGCATTCAGCTTTCAGTAGAACTGCATAGTTCAGATTTTTCCCTTTAAAACAAAAACCACCACCAAACAAACAAACAAAAAAACCCACGAACACTGCGTTGCTGCTGACAGAAATACTCTCTTTGGGGAGAAAAAAAAAAATAAGGGAGATGGATTGAACCTTAAAAATAGCAGCCTGTCATTTCAAAGAGGAAGCTGGGGGCATGAAGCAGATTTCATTTTTGTAAAAGATTTATAATTAAAAGAAAGGTTAGTTGAATTCAGGAAAACTGATCTAGAGATTCTCCTCTATCAAGTGACACCTGGGTAAAAAGAACAGTGCACAGAGCCTCAACAAAACAGCCTTTTAATTTCTACCTCATCCCTTCAGGTAACAAATTTTATTTTAATTTTGTGTTTTTAAAAACGAAAGATTTTGTAGCAGCTAGCTAGTCAGAGAAGGCTGGGGAAGTGAAGTCTTTAATTCCCAGCTCTGTATATTAATATAATTTACCAAAGATACAGTTGCCAGTGTTAGAACGCAGTGCAAATTACCTCAAGCCCTGGGAGACTTCTGTGTGTCCAGAAGGCGAAATCTCAGCTGTCCTGAGAGCTGTGTCCAAGAGCAAGGACCTGCAGGGAGCAATTAGATTGCTCACAGCATCTTACTCACACCTCTAGCCAGTAGAAACTTTGCCAGAGGGCACAGGTATAAACACTAGAGTGGGCTTTGGTTGTTGGTTTTTTTTCCAGTTAAACTGCTGAGGGCTCATTTCTAAGCAGTATCTCTGTGCATGTTCATTTTTCCAGGAAAGAGGGGTGGGAGGGAGAATGGGGGGAGGCTAAAGGGAGGGAAATAGGTCACCCTTTATCTGATCTTGCAAATGGCTGGGCATTTTTGATTCCCAGAGAAGTAAACGAGGGGCACCGCTATTTGGGGTGAGATGGAGCTTTAAGCAACGTTTCAATAGCGCCTCGCAGTTATGGGTGGAAAGACAACTGCTGCATGTATCGTACGTTGCTTAAAGGACTGACTTCCCCATCTCTCTTAGGTTTCCTCTATCCAGTAATGTATCCAGTAACCTATGATTTGGTTTAATTCGAACAAAGCAATTTAGCCCAACTCCACGTTTACATTTTTCATGTTTTATTTCACGGCTTTTCTCCCAGATGCAGAGCAGGCAGCTTCTCGCTTCGTACATATGGGCACTGCTGAGGGTTGTTTGGTTTGAGGTTTTTGTGTGTGGTTTTTCCTTTTTTTTTTTTTTTTTTTTTTGAGGGAAGCAAACAGGTTCCTGACGTGCCTGTGCAGAAATAAAATGTAAAAGGCAAAGAGAGACACTGAGATGGGGAAAACTGTCCTATTATCTGAAAGTTGGCCAATGTGTCACATTCACATGTCAAAAAACTGCTGTGGCTGAGGGGGTTGAGTGATGGTTACAGGGATGAGTCCGATGGGCTCTTTCTAAACAGACTGATTCCGAGGCAGGTACAGCGTGTGGGTTTTGCCGAGATCCCCTTGGTTTCAGATGAGCAGGCTGAATGTCTCGTTTATAATTAACACGCTGTGTTCTGTTAATTCCTCCTTTCCCTTCTCGTGTTCCCTTTTTGAAGTATAACGCTCCGGCTTCACCTGCGGAATACATCCACCGGATCGGGAGGACGGCTCGGATTGGCTGTCACGGGAACAGCCTGCTTGTCCTGGCGCCTTCGGAGGCAGAATATGTCAGCTTGCTGGCTTCTCACAAGATTAAGTGAGTCAGAAACGCGAACAAAAGTTTCAGCTCATCCTTGCTAATTAACCTTCCGTGGCACTTTCAGCGGGACTGTAGCTCGCGCAGGTTTTAATAAGAATTTATTAATTCTTGTGATCCAGGACCAGCCCCAGACTAGCAAAAGGAGAGGGGGGAAAGTGTGCGAAAAATCATCAGCCTGACAGATTGTGTGCAAGCGAGTGTGTGTGGCGAGGGGCAGAGAGGAGACGATAGTCGGAGATTCTTTGCACTCGGTTGTTATCTCTGTGGCCCTGGGTTCAAGCCGTGGCTATGCGGAGATCACAAGTCAAATGAGCCTGTCAAATGCTAACTGGCCATCTGCCTGCATAGCACCATATTGTCAGAGATTGTGCTTTCGCTTCAGGAGAGATCCGGCAGAGAAATAGCTAGGGAGCTGTGGGTCATATCTGGCAGGTAATTGGCCCAGATATGTTGTGTAAGTGGCTTGTGACAGAAATAGTAGAGGCTTTTGCAAGTGGTGAGTGCTCAGTGTGGTCCTGGAAGGCGAAGAGGGCAGTGGACTCAGCAGACCAGAACTGGGGTACGTTTCCTGGCTACCTGAGAAAGCCTCTCTTATGCCGGCTGTAGCTAGGACTGGGGAATAGGCAGCAAGGAGAGCGAGCCAGGCTGGTGAAGGGCCAGCCCAAAGCGCAGTCAGCTCTGCTTGCGCCGTGGTCCCTTTGTGGGGGGAAAAAACCCCTCAGCATTGCTATTCAGGAGCACTCTCAGGTCCCAAGCCTCCTCGGCAGTCAGCTGGAGATACGTGACTCCCCTTGCTTCCTGCTTTGCTGTCTCTTGGCATTTCAGAACAGCAGCCGAGCAGAGTCCTTTTAGTGTTGTACTGGTGTTGATGGAGCCCTGTAAACTCGTGCACAAATTAGTTCTCTTTTATTTCTCGTGTTTATGTTGGGCGGAGCTGCTTGGAGCTGTATTTGGTTTTGCATCCTTGAAACCAACAAATGTTGGCAGTAAATACAGGCTTATTCTAGGCTGTGAGCCATTTAGTGGTCTAACAAAGAGCCATCCATCATCCCAGGTAACTATCTATTAAGCAGACACCAGCAAGACATGGAGGGCTAAGCTGACAGGGGTTTTTTTCATGTAACAAACAGCACTGACATTTAAAGGTGAAATCCCACATAATTGTGAATTTTTAGTTCCAACCAGAAAGTTTTATTTTTCTATTTTATAGCATTTGGGCAAGGGTTGGGGAAAGGAGAGGGAAATTTCCCTCTTTTTTTTTTCCCAATTATAAATGTTAATGCTTTTATCTGATTTTTTTTTAACAAGTTTAAGGAGCAGTGTCAGTCACCCACGCTGGTAATTATCTCTGCTAAGGAGACCTGTTGTTGAGCCAGCCGCCGTTCATCAGGCATCTGGAGAAGACTGCTCAGTGTGTGGAGGGAGGTTTATGTGGATGTTTTTCCTCTACTTCTCAAATCACTACAGCCAAACAACTCTGGGGACTGTCTTTTCTTGTTTGTTTGTTTGTTTTATGTTCTTCATAAAAACGCGCTGCCCCGGAGAGAAGGGACTTCCCAAAAAAGGAGTGTAATTTTCCTCCTTTGACCCCTGTCTTCAGATGGAAGGAAATGAGTGTCTAATTGGCATGGGTGGGCGATTCGGCCTGGTTGCAGTCATGTGTCCTCTGCTCTTCCTATATGGTGTGAGAAGGGGCAGCGGAACAGAAGAGAGAGCTGATGAATTACACAGAAGATGCGGGAAGGCAGCTCGAAGCTAAAGGCAGCAAGTGCCATCAGCACAAATTGCCGTTACCCTTCATAAACAGAGCATTACGGTGATAATCCTGACAATTTAATTCAGTGCGGTGGTGAAAGACAGCATGTGTCGGACGCTCTCCGGTCCTCTTAAGCACTGATAATTTTTGTTTCTTTATCCTGAGTCTGTGTGGCTTTTGATTTGGACTGCGCAAGTTACTGGACTTCGCATTTAGTTCTAATTCTTCGCTTCAATTTGCAGTCTGTTGTTTCTTACTGGGGATGAGTGTGTTGTGAATTGTTCTTTAATTTTTTTTTTCTTTAAATGAAATTCCTGCTGGGTTTATTGAAATGTAAATACTTCATAAAATATGTATTTCTAAGAAAACAAAGCATGAGACAGGTCCTCACTGGCTTCGGTTGGTGTAAATGAGTAGTTCCAGTGCCGCGCTGATTTGCAGTGGATGAGGATCAGACCCAGAGTTTTTTCTTAAACCCCTCCACCCACCCCAGCATGCTTGGGAGTAAGTCCAGAAATGTTGAGGGTTGGAAGTAATGAGAGCAGACGTGGCTTTGTTCCTGGATGAAAATCCACTTCGGAATTAGGGATGACTGCCTTTGAAATTGGAAATCGCTCGCAATTAATTTTCACCGGTACCTGAAGCCTCTCCTTGGCTTCCACTGTGGAAAAGCAGCATTAGCCTTTGCCAAAGCGATCTCACTTTGGCTCTGCTGAGATCAGTAATTCCCGATGGGTCTCAAGAAAGCTGCGTGCCTCTCTGTAACTTTCTTTTCAATCTTTGTGTGGCTTGAAGTTGTGGCTCCTCTACCCAACTGTAAACGCGTATGTACACGCACGCTGATGTTTAGTTTGCATTTTCCCACCCCACCCCCCCTTTTTTTTAAAAGGTTAGACTCCAAAATGTTCTGTCTCGCCTCTAAGCATAACTAACAGATTTTCCTTCAAAGGCAGAAGGCGAGAAGCAGTAGAAAGTCAGCGAGATTTACTTTTTTTTTTCTCTTTTTGCTTATGTCTCTTTTAGTTCCTTCAACTGCAATCTAGCAGCGCCTGCCTCGACAGCTATCGGATAATTTCTTTATCTCCTAACGGCGGCCTAACTAATTTATAAAGGCAAACGCATCACCGTGAAGGCACGAGTCATTTCTCTCCCTGCTCCGTGCCGTGCTCTCCCCCCTCCTCGCCCGCTCCCCTCGCCTGACGCTCCCCGCTGTGAACCAGGTTCACAGATCTGTTAGGCTGCGAGCTGGCGGCGCGCCAGGGGAGGGGAGGATCGGCGAGGGGGTGACATTTCAGACAAATCAATGTCAGGGGGTTGACGTTTTCATTCAGCGCCGTGTCAGAGCAACCTTTTGGGGGAAGGGGGAGGTACGCTTCTTCGCTTGCTTAAGCGGTTGCCATTTATGTTTTAATTTACTGTTATACTTCTCAAAAACAGAGAGACCCTCAGTTGTCTTTTTATGCTCCGTTTCCCTTGCTCCCCCATCGCTCCCCCGCCTTTCTCGGCAGCCTCAGTGGAGGAATCTGCTCTGTTGAGTCCCAGCTGCACAAAGATGGGGCTTCTCTCCCACGCAGGGCATCTCCTGGCCACACCGGCCTTTCCCTTCCAGGCTGTGTGACTGTTTCTCTGGACCGTCTCTTCCCTTCCTTATGTTGTGGTGATGAACTGGCTGAGGTTGAAAATGCAGATTGCAGGGAAAAAAGGTATTCGTTGCTTAAACTGGGAAGGGGTGGGGAACAGGCCAGGATCACAGTATCCGGTAATGAAGAGTATGGTAAAGAACTACCTGTTCCTTCTGGTCGGGGGTTTTGTGATCTCTGAGTGAAGAGGAAGGGGAGATCCTTGTTACAATCTTCCTGCGCTTCACAGAAAATCATCAGTGCCTCCTTTCAGAAACCACGTACACCTGTCTGACCGTATGAGAGCTGTTAGGCCCCCAAGATTTACCTCTTCCTTAAACTGTTGCAAACCCAAATGAACGCCTCGGTTTCCATGCATTATTTATAATTCATTCTGGTATAAAAAGGAGAAGAATCTCTTTTCTAGAGATGACCTTTGCCCATTGCTGAAATGCAGCAACTTGAAAATTTGGGCTCACAAACTTTAGCTTTTATTTTCTGAGTAATTCCCTTGGAAATGGGACCCAGTTTGGATGCAGCTGTAATATTAATTGCCTGAAGCTGCACAGCTGTTCCTGTGCTGTGTCACCTGGCGTGTGTGTGCCCCACAAGACAGTGTTAAAGAGGACAAAGAATATCTAGTCTCATGTAAATGCATCTCTAAATGGACCGCTCGCATGCTTTAAAATGAAGCGGGTCCTTAAGCGTTTGTGGTATCTGGGCCATAACAGTACCCAGCAGTGTTCTGCAAGCTGGACTGGAGAATAAATCATCTGGTTGAATCTACAGGAAGAATGTGAGTCGACAGAATGAAAATAAATGCCCAGTGTGAAACCTGGCTAGGACAGCTGACTGAGTCGCCTGTGTTTAAAAAATAAATAAATAAATACAATGTGTTGGGTCCCTAATGGGCAGGGCTTTGGCTTTGCACTTTAGAGGAGAGGGAAGGTGAGTTCTCAGAATGGGGAAGGAAATCAAACCACTTATTTGGCATCAGAGGTGGCTTTTGAAGCTGTAAATGAGTGGGAGATCATGTCCGTCAGGAACTGTGTTTCTGAGCCCTGACCCAGGCAATGTAGCAGAAGGTTGGGCTGATGTAAAATGTTGCGGGAGAGAGGTATGATGTGACCAGCTGGAAGGAAGCTGTGAGAGTTGGCTTCATAGGAAAAGTTCCTTGGGATCCTGTTGTTTCTCTCTGAGTCAGTGTGAGAGGAAGGAACTGCATCTTTACACAGCTTTAGTTCTAGGTCTGTAGCTTTCTGAGCATGGCCACTAACGTGGGTGGAAAATACTGTGTGTAAACGTCAAAACACTCTGTTCCTCTGAATGAGGGTTGAGCAATGTCTCTGATCTTTAAGAGGATCCAGGAGCTAAATCAGGGGAGATGAGATGTAGGAGAAGCAGAAAAGTAAACTTGTTCTGGCAGAGCTGAGAACACAGCAAAGTAAGAGCAGCACATCTTTGTAGCCTATATGTGCATGTCTCATGTCAGGCTCTTTCTCACGCTTGCACAAGCAACAAAATCCAGACATCATCTGCTCCCTGCCCATGGCATCTAATGGACAATGAAATGTTTGACGTCCTTTGGGCTCAAAGTGGAGGTTACACATCTTATTGTTTCTAGCTATAAAGTAAATCTACGTGAAGCATTAGTATTATGAGGTGCTTGAACTCTATACTGAGTTTCTTTTACTGGAAAGCCAGTAAAAGAAAACTAAATGTTTCCTGATTGTCTTGGTGCTTTTCAGTGCAAGGAAAGAAAAATTAAGGAAACAACAGAAATATGATTAAAGGCCTGGAATTTTTCGGTAGTTAGTTATGCTGGTTGAGAACCAAGGAGCCTTTCAGTGGACTGTTTTTATTTGTATGCCACCCTCAGCTATTTTGATGCCCTGTTGGAACCAGATTGTTTATTGGTGACTAGTAATGGTGACAAGGTTGTTGGTAAAATGTTGTCTCAGTTCCAGTGAAAGCACCAGTTCAGCTGGAGTTGAGATTTCCTATTAGTTACGTATTTAGAGTTGCTGGGGGAGTCGCTGAGGTAAGAGCTCATGTATTTCAGGGGTAAATGCTTAAGTTGAACATGTAAATCTCAATCTTCTTGCAATCCATTATCAGCCTGCAGTTTGTTACATGCTATGTTTTAAAATGTAGAAGAAATCATTGACGTTTTTTTTTCTTTGTTGCTTCACAGTGTCTCAGAGATAAAGATGGAGAAGGTATTATCCAGCCTGATGAAAGACGATCGCTTCAAGTTGCCCAGACCAAGAAGCAAGGTGAGTTATTCTGCTGATTTGGAATTGCTGCAATTTTCATTTACCAGTTAAGCATCGTAAATATTCCTCCCTTAGCTACCGTCTTTACGGTATGATGGTTGGTATATCCATCATGTCAGGCAATGCAAATAATCGTGGAACTGCCTTAGATCACAGTAGCCCAGTCTTTAAACTGCTGCCCCCCAAAACCAGTTCCTTCTAACTCTTCAGCAAATATTTTTTAGTAGACAACTAAGCTTTCTAGCTGTAAAAGCTTTATTTTTTTTTCCCCGCAGTGTTTCTGTTCTCCTTGGGTTTTCTGCATTAAAATACTGTTGGAGATTACAAATATCACAAAACTTTTCTGAAGAAACGAGCAAAATGTATTTGGTGTTGTGCTCTGTAGGCTTTTAAATTATTATCTGTGTTTACTTGGAGTCTGAAACAAAGCTCTCTGTGTTGACAGTCACCTTTTCATTGACTTTGGCAAATTTTGGGTCTGCCATCAGTTTGCTAGTTCACAGAATTCAGCCATTTGCAGGTGACATCTTTGGTGTTTCTGCATTCTTGCAAATTAAATCTTCCAAGAACCCTTGTTCTGAATGGAAGTCAAGAGTGCATCAAGCATGATGCAGCAAGTGTTTTGGTTTTTTGTTTGGTTGTTGTTTTGTCTGCTTGTTCTTTGTTTTAACATGTATGAGCCTACAACCTGCCCGGTACCTTCTCAGATGACTGTTAAGAACTGTGGTGGTTTATGTAAAGATGCTTTTAAAGATGTTCACTTTTCCTACATGCCCTATGCTTCACAGAAAGCTGCATCTGTAGCTCATGTGAGATACAGCTGTATATAAAGGTCTTAATTTTTCACTGAAATCAGCCTGTAATGCTTATATTTTAAATGTTTGGAACGTGTTTCGGATACAGGCTCTTAGGTTTTTTAGCAAGTATGTAAAAGTGCAGTTATGCTGTTTTAATGCAGAAGTTATTTTAAATAGCTTTTTTTGTGAATAAATACTTTCCTTTTCTCCTGAGTGTGCTTGTAGGTAAGTAACTGAGTTTCCTTTGGAGAGTTTTTCAACAATTAAATCTATAAAGTTACTGCACTTTAGGTTTGTTACTGACATGGGACAGAATGCTACCTGTTCCAGGCTGGAGGACAAGTGTAATTTCACAGGAAGTGAGCAAAATAGAGAACGTGGTTTGGTATTTTTATTTTTTTTTCTTCTTCTCTGGAAAATGACGGTTTGGTTTTTGAAAGTGGCAGGACAAACTGCATGCTGAATGTTGTTGAATGTCAGAGGTCAATACTTGAGGAGGTACGAAATCATTGATCCACTTCCAAAATTCTCACCTAAACATCTCAATGCCTTTGTATCCTTGCCTTTGGATCAGGAATATAAAGCTAGCAAACCTGTTTGTCACCAGGATCGATCAGATTGGTATTTCTACCATGCTTTCAAATTGTAAGATACTCTGCACATTTAAATGTAGAACATTCTGATTTAAATACTCATATTCTGCCTTTCTCACTTTATTCAACAACAACAAAAAAACATGAGCAAACAAAAAACAACCCCAATTTGAAAAGTAGCTGTTACTCTCATTTCTTTTGCTGGGTAGTGCTGCCTAGGCACGCCCTGCCATGCCAGCTGCTGTACGTGAGCACCTGTACAGAAGGAGCTGGTTCCTTTCACTTGCAGTCAAAGGTGGGATTGAACTC
Organism: Cygnus olor; assembly: GCF_009769625.2. Taxonomy (NCBI): domain Eukaryota; kingdom Metazoa; phylum Chordata; class Aves; order Anseriformes; family Anatidae; genus Cygnus; species Cygnus olor. Next base: position 7,434,464 of record NC_049187.1, on the reverse strand, counting down.
CTGTATTCCCTCTGCCTTCAAAGTGAATGGAATTTTGCTGTTGACTTCATTGGAGCTGAGGTACATCCACTGTGTCTGTAGGATAGTCTGAATCTGCTGCAGGGACTTAGAAATACAAAATTACCTATTTTTATGTGACTCAGAATGTTAAAGAATAGAGGCTAAGAAATAGAGTTTCTCTTTCTGGAAAAAAAAATCTATATAATGGGGATGAAATTACTATAGGCCTGTCAATATCAAATAGATATCTTCAGGAATTACTTGAAAAATATATTAAATGCAATCAAGAATTCATTCAATTTGTTAAGATTTGTATTTTATTGCCATCAGAGGCTCTATAAGTGGTCTGTAATGCTTTCTCAGATGCTGCAGGGACGTGTTGATGAGTTTTAAGGGAGGTTAATCTCTATTAAATTCCCTAAGTTTGCTGTAAAGCCAGTAGAATAAGCGGGGAATGCAACGGACACTGCATAGGTCGGAGTGATTGAGGACTTGTTGTTACGTGGAGCTGAACCCGATCCATATGTGATGTTGCCGTTCGAGAGTGAGTTAGCTTTGCTTATCAGCTCTCGGTGCGTTGAGTCATGTATATATTATGGTGGTGCACACAGGAACCTCATTATAATGCTCTTCGGTTCTCATTGCCTCAACTGAAGTCCATTATAAGTACCCCGTTGGAACATGCATTTTTTGGGCTTCTGTGTGCAGCCAGGGAGCAAGCTGAAGTGCCTGTAAAATGTATATTTTATATTTAGGTGTATAAAATATATATGTGGCTATGTCTGGGTGTGTGAATGTTCACCTGCCTACAAAGAGAATAAATTTGATCTTTCAACTTTTATGGAGGGGGGCAGGGGGACTTGGCGAGTTCTAGAGGAGGTGTGTGGAGGTTAGTAAAAAGTTGTTATTAAAACAAAATCCTTCATTTTGTTTTGAAGTATAATGGAAGCAGGAGATGTTACAGCCTGTGCTTTTGGCTTTTTTTTTTCCCTGCTTTAAGAAAGAACTCCGCTACCTCAGTCTAGTTGTATTGTGTTTCTATCCTTTCTCCCATTAACATGCTCTCTTAATGAAATCAGAGACTTTCAGTACTTATCCCAGCCTCCCAAACCTAAAAGCTGCAGTCTTCGTAATCCCAAGTTTCTTTCTTCTGAACGAGGTAAGTATGGTTTCTCCTAGTGTGGCTGGTGGGAGGTCCCCTGGTGTCTTGAACCAGTGAAGTCACGTTGCAACCAGGCCCGTCTCTTCTTTTAGGTTATTGGTATTGTTATTGATCGCAAATCATACTAGTGGTTAGGGATCTGCCAGAATAGGCTCTTATTTTAAGCAAATATGGGGTAGAAAAAGCTCTTCTATCCCACTGTTTCTCCATAATGGCAGTAATGCTTGTTACCTAACAGATACAGCGTTCATCTGGGTGGAGAGTAGGTCAAGCAAGCCTCTGGGGTAGGCTTTTATCTTTTGGGCCTTGGAAAAATGTGGAAGGGTCTCATATTAATTGTCCTGTTCATCTGAACCAGGCTGCAAGCAGGATTAAAGCTGGCTTGTGTGAGTAAAGCACGCAGGATGGCTTCCAGTACACTTCCAGTAGCACTCTTCTATTTGATCTGCCCAGATACTCGCATGGTGTGCTGGTTTTGTATTCGCAGTTTGGCTCTGAGTCAGTTTTAAATTTAGATTTTATTTTTATTTTTATTTTTTTTTTAAAGATGAACCTCCCTGGAAGGCAGGAATCAAACACAGATTTTTATTTTTTTTTTCATGCCCATTAGGGGGCAATTTTAAAATGAGATCTGTCTCAAGAGGCTGAAGGGGATAAAAGACGAGGTGGAGATGGGAGGAGGGGAGAAGCTGTTTTCTGAGTACATTGTTTCCTGCCATTTGCTTTTTTTCATTTATTTCTCTTGGACTGACCTCACACTTTGGAAATTATGCACCTAGTTTTTTATCCCTCATTTTTGTCTTACTTTTTTTTTTTTCCCCCAGCACCAGGAAGAAGAGACGCCTCATTTTGAAACCTAAAGGGGGGAATAAGAAAAGTCCTTTGTAATATATTGCCATATTATCACTAAATCCCCTGACAGTTGTGACACAGAAGCAAGTCACCTGTCACTTAAGCTTGAGGTCTCTTTAATTTTCTCCTGGAATTCGCACCAGGCTGTCTTTAATTTGAGGCCTTTATTGGAATTCTGAAACCTTTCTGCCTCCCCGGTGCTCAGATCTATTCTGAGTGCTGTTACAGAATGTATACAATAACCAACAGAGGGATTCAGAGGGGGCTGAAGCACTGTTTATTTAACACTCTGGAGGGATTTTCGTGCTTATTCGGTCCTGGCTACCCGGCTTTCAATATCGCTTTGACAACCGTTATGCCCTTCTCATTAATTTTAAACAGTTAAAACACAGGAAAAAGAGAAAAAGTTTTCATTATTAAAGTGCTTTACTTTTTAATAACAGAGGATTCTGTCCGCCAGGGGAAAGGGCAAACCTCACTAATTTCACATTCATATTAAAAAACGCTGGGAAGGTGACACTTTGTGCTGCCAGGAGGCTTAACAAAAGAAAAGTGATGGGGACTAGGAGGAGCGGGCGGGGTGGGAGAAAGTTTTATGTTTCACGTCAATGGAAACTTGTTAGTCGCAACGCCGAGTGTCCACTTCAGGGAGGCAGCACCACTTGTAGTTTATTAAACCTTTACAGAGGCCCCTCGACTGGAGACTGTCTCAGCTGATTAATAGGCGCACACGAAGTCAAACTAAGAGACGGCTCTGGAACGGGTGTGCTGTCAGTCTCTGGAGTGCTCCGGGAGATGGATAGCAGAGCCCGGGAATCTGGGAGATGCCCCGGGTAGCCTTAACACACCAACGTTGTCTTTGCTGGAGATGCAGACAGACAGTCCAGGCAGCGGGTGAGCAGGACCTCGAGTCCCCACGTGTGTTTGCTTCGCTGAAGGATTACGCAGAGGGATCCTGAGTTCCAAAGAGGGCGCTGTGCAGGGACTGCGCCAGCATTTGGGGTCGTGCTGTCGGCAGATTTGCTGTTAGGATGCAGAGGGGCAGATCTAGATCGGCAGAACGTTTTGTGGGGGGTGTCAGCAGCACCGCCTGGCTTCCCCGCTCACTGGGGTTCCCAGTGTCAACGTGCTGTGGTTCCCCTGGACAGCAGCTGGGCAGAGGGGATGCTTGCAGCCGTGAGGGAGGGAGGGTTGTGCAGCGTTAGCATGCAGATCTCCCGGGGAGGAACAACGGGACTGTTGTGGTGGCACAGGCCTAGCTGCAGGGTAGTGGGAGGCGGATGTTTGTTTTCAGTCAGCCCTGGGCAGGAAGACGAGGGGTTGACCAGTAACAAATTGCTGCCTTGGATCTGGCACTCTTTGCCTTGGGTGCTGGTTCCTGTCTGAGTGGCTTTTGAGATCTGTGGTCCTTTCTTGGGAGAGTTTCATATCCATGGATGCTTGGCTTTGCACTTTGCTGTCAACTTGCCATCAGATCTCTTGTTTCCTTGTCCACATTTCCTCTATCTGCCTTGGTACTTCAGAAAGAGAGGCAGCCTCTTTTCTCCTCCCAGTAACAGCTTGCTCCCAGTAACGATTGCCTTCCATTTCCTGCACTGGATCCTACAGTCTGATCATGGAAAAACTTGAGCACATGCAAAATTGCCTTTTCAGCTCAAGGAAATTTCTTCTGTCGTGTCTTTGGTGCAAGGGCTTTGTCTTACTCTGGAGGAACCACCAGCAGTTACAGTTACCTAGGATGTACTGACAGGGAGCAAACTTCATGTAGACATCAGTAGTGAGAGGTTCGTTTCAGTTGGCTCTCTTCACAGGTGCTGAATTTTTGGTCCATTCTCTGGGGTGTGGAGATGAATGCAGATCTCCTGCCCCATGAGTGCCAAGAAGAGTGCCAGGCGCTATGGGGAACTGCTCAGGGGAACCTGCAACGTCAGTCTGACTCCTGATAAAGAACCTGGGCCCAGCGGAGTCCGTGTAGAGTCTGGGGAGAGTAATCCCAAATAACTGCAGGGGAAATAAGCACTGCTATCTGGCCTGTTGAATCTGAGGAGAGAAAAATGAGGGGAAAAAGATACGTGATGGATGTTAGAAAACACAAAATTAAAACTGATTTACTCTCCTCACCATGGAGTGCTTACTGGCTGCTTTGACTTTAACGTCTTTATCTATAATTTTTTTTTTCTCTAGTAATATTGAGAGGATTACCTTTGTTGGCCCCTGGGTGGTTACTGTGTGATTTTACTGTTATTAAATCTATTGTAAACTGCTTCATTATTCCTGACTCAAATTCTCTCTTTCCTCTAATCCTCCCACCGCCCTTGTAGAAATCCTGTGGTACGGACCCTCAGGAAGTCCGGGAGCGGGCCACGGTCTTGCAGACAAAATTTGAAAATTATGTTCACTCCAGTGAGGTGACCGTCCGGTGGGCAAAAAAAGGTCAGTGCGTTTCTTTTCAGCTTATTCCTGAAGGGCTCGTTTATAATCTGCCAATGTTTTCTTCAGGGGAAGGGCTTCAGGGAGAAGGCCTGGAAGAAACATTTTGGGTACATCGGGCTCCGTAGGGGGGTTGAGATGGGCCCAGAAGGCTTTGTGATGATATTAAATGTTAATTTCTTGCATCCCCATATTAAGTGCAAATGAGGTTTAATCTCGACTTTCAGTAGGATTCACATCCAAGGACTCTGACCCAATCACAAGAGCAAATAGATGGCGTGTTACTCTGGGAAGGGCATGCGTGACCTGCCTAACCACAGCCTGGTGCAACACCCACCAGGTGCTTTCGGTTCACACCAGGGATGAATTTGAAGCCTGTGAGGCACGATGTCTTGGGAGCAGCTCTTAAGAGGACAGGCTCTTAGGCTGGAGGTTGTTGTGTGGGATGGGAGAAAAACGAGAGAGAGCACAACTACTCAAAAAGGCAGGCAGGAAGAAGAAAAGCCAGGATGGATTTAATAATAATTGTACCCAGGAACAAATCTGGGACTGTGTATCTGCCCTTGCCAGGCAGGACATACAGCCATTGTCACTGAGCAGTCCAAGAAGCTTTTCCTTTCTGCTTCTCAGTTTGAAAAAGCCAGAAAGGTGGATTTGGGGGAAAAGATGGCGAACTTGGCAGGGATGTGGTAGGAAAATAAACACTAAGCAGTCTCCTGAGAGGAGCCTAAGAGATGGTGCAGTGTAGGCACCCCTCTGCAAAGTACGATTCTGCTGCCCAGTGAGGCTGACCTGGGTGCGCCTGTAACTGAATAGGTGTTGTAAAGCTGGTGCTGGAAGTCAGGCCCCAAAGATCCTTGACAATTAGTTGGAATTTGTTCATTAGATAGTGAGACAAGTCCACAACATGCAAACTCTTTATGCAAGAAGCTGAGCCACACTTGCTCAGAACATACAGGACTAGAGCCTTTCCTTTTTTCCAAGTCTCCACTTGTCATGTGTCTCTCTTCCTGATCATTTTCTTTTTCACCTCTTTTGTGGCTTTGACCTGAGCCAAATCCTGCTGTCGTAGATTGTGTACAAGTCCTGCTGATTTCAGTTCTGCAGTTTCCAATCACGTTTGGATGAGAGAGGTCCTGACAAGATATGAGATATATGTACCTGCTGTATGTGTTTGCATACAGGTGTGGCACAAGCATCCATACATACTACACTGCATAAATCACATATTAAGTGGCCAAAACCAAAACCAAATGGGGAAACTGGCCCTAGAGCTGTACAATGTCATCATATTAACTGGATAAGGGAAGGCTGTTCTCAGGATAGAACTTACATTCAGCATTAGAATTGTTTGAGTCAAGAGAAGTGATTAGATCTGTTAAAGAGGTCAAAGGTGCTTTTTTCCTGAATGCTGTACTGACTTAGGTGGTGACGTTGCAGAAGACTGAAGCTTGTACTATAACTACCTGCCTACCCCAAATTATTCTGCATGCTCTTAATGTTGCGTGGCCATGTTGACAGGAAAGGTTTTTGAAATGCTGTTTCATGCTTTGCCCTACCTCCCCGCGGCATGTCACTGCACTGTTTCTTACTACCACCACCCTACAATGGTCACAGTGTTGATTTTTCCTTGGAGTTTTGAAATACTTTTCTCCTGCAATGAAAGCATTAGAGATTTGCTACTTAAGCAGCTTGCTTGCACCCATTTTCAGGTGTGTTGTGCTACTTGACTGGTGTATTACTTCTACTAGGTGCCCTCGTGAGTCCATGATCTTAAAACATGTTCCTAATACAGTCAAATCCTTGCTTCTGCATGGATGAGCTTCCAGATGCTCCACTGGGATTCCTCATCCCCGTGCGAACTTCTAACCTGAAATGACTGTGACAGGGAGAAGGAACAACTGAATGGCTTGGGTCACTCAGAAAACCTCTGTGGTCTCTTTATACGGCTCACTACGCGAGCTCCATACACACTTGTTGCTGACTTCAGCACTAATAACTTTTTTAGCTGCAAACAAGAAGTCCAGAACATTTGTCAGGAAATTTGCCACGTTGTGCATCCCATTTATCTTGTCCAGGAGTACTCCACCTCTTTCTCCTATTCCACTATCTACATATGCAAATTTTCCACTGCTGAGTGGCTTCCATAAACCCCCTCTTCCTCCCCTCTGCGCCAGGCATCATGAATAATTAACATGGCAGCTGGCTTTTGCTTTCATGGCAGACAATCAATTGGAAACCGTGCCAGCGATGCATTTGTTTCTCTCTCTTTTTCTCTTTTTCCCCGTTTTCTGACCTAGTCAATGTTAATAAGCAATGTTTTGATTGCAGCCCGCTTTGAGAAGGCGAGTGGCTCTCTGCCCACTCATCCCTTCTGCCTCTCGGCCCCGTATTTTCCAAACTCCAATCAAATAGTCCAGGGAAGGTGCTGCCCTTCAAACTTGATTGACTGACCAGCGGTGAGAGAGTGCAGGAGGAGGGCTGGGGCTGAGCCCTGCTGCCTGAAGGACAAATCTCACGATGAGGGGAGCCCCTTTTGGGAACCAGAGGCCTTGCAGCTGAGGGGTTGTGTACGAGTACTCTGTTCTGGAGCTGCAGTGACAGGTAGAGCTCAGGCAGTTGTCTTCTGATTACTTCGTGCCATTGTGGTTACAGAAAGGGGAGGGAAGCAAACCCTGCATTTCTCCTCTGCGTTTCACTATTTTATGGCCAATGCTTGAGCAATTTGCCTCACCCCTAGTGTGGAAAGGGACAGCAGAGTTACAGGAGCCCACTGCTGCAGCAGGATGCTTGTACTGGGGGCCGTTTTGGTGCATTCTTCTTCCCAGTCCCCCGAGCTCTGAACGCTGGCAGACCGCCCCCAGCAGCTTATCTGGCCGTGGGGCTGGGGCTGCGCTGCGGGGCCTGCACTGAGAGCTGACTGCCAGCGTGGTGAACAGGTTATGGCACCTGTCTCGTCCCTCGGTACCCTCCTGTCCCCCATTTCAAAAACCAACAAACCAACCTAACCCACATCAGATGTAGCTCTTTGGTTTTTTTCCTTTGTTTTTCCACAGTTCCCCTAGAAAAGCGGGGCTGCACGTGGGCAGTGGATCGCTCCGAATCCACTCTTACATCAGTGCAGGTCTGAATCTCCCCAGGCCAGCGTTGGTTAGACTCATGTTGGTGTGCAAAAGCTGTAACAGCTCAAGCAGCTTCCCTTGTGGCTTTAAGGTGATGTCCCCTTTATGTGAATTTTGGCCCAACCAGCACTGTTACCAGTCTTTTTGAGTTGTTTTCTTAAAGCTCTATGTCTTTGATCACAAAATTATAGAGGATGTCAACTTCAATTTTTATTTAAAAAAAAAAAAAAAGCTTTTAATATCTGGCCACTATAATTGCACATAAAAGCTGGAAAACGTGGCTCTGACAGCACTGAAAGGTCTAAAAGACCTGAGAGTAAGGATTTAAAAAAAAAAAAAAAAAAAGAATCCCACCCCAAAGGTCTTAATTTAGATTTCCTGAGTGCTGTGATGAACGTCAGCAGCTCTGAACTCCTCAGAGTTAAGACAGTTACATGAGCTGAGGTTTCGACCTGCTGGTACGGCAGGGCTGTTAGTTCAGTTTTGGAATAGTCTCTCGCAGCTCTCCCTGGTGTTGCAGGCTCTGACTCAGGCCTGGATCTGGCAGCTTTCTGTCAGGACTTTGGGAAGGGGGCCCTCTGACACTTTGATTCTCTAACTCTGATCTGGGGAGTTAGTTCCAGCAGCCTTTGCTATCTGAAGAACCGAGGGAGGTGAGCTCAGCCTTCATAATAACAGGATCTTTAGTATCAAACATTTCAAATGCTGCAAGAAAGACAGCTATATTAGCTCCGACGGGACCAGATTTGGAGTGAGAGCAGGTTCATATTGTTCCTTTTGAAGAGTTACACCTTTTCTTAGCAGGTGAATTTGACCAATAACTTTATGCAAAAAAAAAAAAAAAAAGGCAACAGAACGAGGTTGTTGAGTGCATTTGAGCTGGTTTATAAGCCCTCAGAGGATGGCCTTTGGATGAGACAGTGAGACTAGGTGTTTGGAATTTAGCATTCTCTTTTTGGGAAAACACAGGTCTCTCGATGTTCAGATGCCTCTAAAAGAGTAACGTTGTGAAATTGGGAAGAAGGTGCAAAAAACTCAATCTTTTCTTCTCATCGATTGGGAAAAGGAGTTCGCTTTACTCAGTAAACAGAGCTTTGATGGATTCCCTGGGTCCTTCCAGGAGCTGATCTGCTAAAATGACATTTTTATTACTGTTCATAAACTCCAATCTCCTGCTGCTGCCAAGAGATTAGACATAAGCTGTGGGCAAACTTGCTGGTCCGGTGGCTCAACAGGCAAGGGCAGGAGAGGTTAGAGTTTAGAGCTTGCTGCTGTCAGGAGCTGAGACGGAGAGAGGGATGAAGGTGGTGGTTGGAGCGAGGGCTGGGGGGCACGGGAGGTTTAGCGAGCAGAGGAGCAGTCGGGGGATTGAAGGGAGGCGTTTTCTGAGCTGTCAGGTTTCCTTGCTGAAAGTCCCCCCTATTCCCTGTAGCAGGGAGGACAACCTGGGTATAGTTAACGTTACAGGTACGTGGAGGAGCAGTGGTAGCGTTCGTATTAGTGGATGATTGTCTTTAGAGCAATGAGCCCTGAGGGAAGGGCATTACAGGAATATAAAGATGTGAAAGGAAATTTGCACGCTATTCTATTATTTTTCCCTTCTGAGAAGGTGAGCTCTGTTCTCAGTGTGGTGATGAGTCAGGAAATCCATCTGGCTCTCAGATATTTATAAGGGACTATCCAGTAACTGGTGAAAAATGCATGGACTACTGGGATTGTGATATCAGAGGAGCCGTCCTATGCCACTTCCATGCTTCTATTTCCTTCTCTTCATCCCTGTATCCCGCTATTCCCTCTCTCCCCCTTTCTGCTGCCATTTGATGTCAGCAACTCTTCCTGTGAGATGTGCTGCAGACATCACCCTTTCTGGCGGAAGGGGCATCCTTACAAGAGGCAAACCTAATGCAACTTCATGTAGCACTGTTTCAGTTCCTAACCCTTCTCCACCACCTTTCTTCTCCTTACGGGATCGTACCAGTACTGCGTACAACCTTCACAGGTTTTTAACATGCCGACCTTATCCACCAGCTGCTGACCAGAAGGTGTCCCAGAGGACAAGACCAATGTCCTTTCAGCTGGAACAGCTGAATCTTTAAGTGGATATATATAAAGATGCAGTAGCAAACAGAATTCACTTTTTTTCTTTTTTTTTTTCCCAGCACTGCAGTCTTTCCTTTGTGCCTATGCTGCCTATCCCAGAAACCTCAAGCATATCTTCCACATCAAATCTGTCCACCTGGGTCATATGGCCAAGAGCTTTGGCCTGAGAGACGCCCCCCAGAACCTGACTGCTCTTCCAACCACTGGCTCAAAGAAGAAAACCAAACCGAGACCGAAAAGGTAGGCCAGCTTGACATTCTCAAGCCAAGGGATGCCACGTGCCCACCCATGGTACACTTTGCTCCCCAAGGTTCTTGTGGTTGCTCCATGTGATTGTTCCTGAGAGCCTAAATCATGTTGAGCCGGGCTTAGTTTGCATTGTGCTCTGAGCTGTTGTTTAATTCTTCTTTTTTCCTGAACGGCTTTAGAGAGCCTAAAAATTACATTTATTAAACCAATTTGGTTGAAGATTTGAGTGGGAATTCAGTTAAAAAAAAAAAAAAAAAAAAAGAAAAAACAAGTAGCTCACTTTGTAGTTTGACTTCTGATAAGATGCTCTGGTTTTGAAGTAAGCTGTTAAGCGTGGAGAAGCGCCTACATAGACTAGCCTGGGTTTTGCTGCACCTTTACCAATTTCTGTGTACTTGAAACACACCAGTTCCTACAAGCAGAAACAGCCTAATTTTTATTTATTTATACTTCAGAGCTACCTTGAAGGATAAGAAAGGGCACAGGCAGTGTTCCAGAGTGAAGCATGAGACTTCCTGTATATTGGAGTGGTTCTCTGTCTTGCACAGGTCTTGGTGTCTGTAGAGCTTCAGCAGCAGTCCTGTTGTGGCCAAGCACTTCCACAGTAGAAGCTGCCAGGTTTTTCCATTCCCATTTCCAATCGCACAGACCTACACAGCACTGTGATCCCTGTCTCAGGAACAACTGCAGTAGTAACTCTTCGCCCTCATCCCCGCCTAGGGAAAAAGGCTCTCAGATAGGGCTGTGTGCATAATTGCTTGCTGTTGGTATGTGGCATGGGGTGATAAAAGCATCAAGAAAATAGCAGAGAAATGAATATTTCCACTTCTCAAATTTGAATTTGACCATTCTACCTATTATGAGTGAGGTACTGTGGGTGTTATTTTATCTCAATATAGTTTCTTCCTTCCCTCTGGGCCTTGACAAATACCAGTTCTTCTCCCCTCTTTCTTACATCTGTTCCAGTCTCCTGGGTGCTCCTTTCCTGCATCAGGAATCGGAGATTCCCTGACAAATCTGGAGAAGTAGAGCCCCAAATGCTCTCCCCTGCTTGAAATGGAGCTGAAGAGGCTCAATACCTCTGATCCTAGGTGCTCTGAGTTGCTTCCACAAGATAGATAGTCCTCCCTTTTGAGATTACGTCTTCCATAGCACAACAGCAGACTACAAACTTCTGGCTTGCCTGTAAAATCACTGCAATAATTCAAAGAAGGAAAGATCTTTCTTCTTTTCTGGTAGCAGTTGTGACGCTTTCCATGTAATTGTTGCCGCAAGCTCCATTAGCAAATGTTAACCATGCAATTAAAGCACTAATCCACGTAATTGTTCCAGGCTGGTGACATCTCTTGCACATGTATGTATTTGGGGAGGGAAAAAAAAAAAGGCAAGGGGAAGGGGTTTTAAAATAAGAAGTTGGAGACGGCATTGTCCTGCTTTGCGAAGCCACCAGGGACAGAGCACTGATCTGCCTCCTGCTTCAGCTGACCCTCACCAGCAGATGGGCAACAGGATGGGAATGCCCCTGTGAGCGGGGGATTTAACGGAGCTTTATTTCAGGAAGAATAGCCTGATTAGCCGATAAAGAGCATGTAAGATGGTATGGGGTGAGCTTTGATGTCTTGCTGGCCCAGCAGGGTGTCAAGCTATGACTGACAGTAGCGTGTCACAGGATTACTTGGCCTGCAACAATGCCTCTCTCTGTTCCTGTGATGTTGCTACTCTGTTAGAGCTACTTTTTCCCTTGTTATGCACCTCTTTTAGACAGCGTTCCTCCTCCCCGGGTCTTCATCCTATTATAGTACAGACAAGCTCAAGATACAGTAGGGCGTTTATGCACAGGACGCGTGGGGTTGGGGGATGTGGAGGTGTTAGAACAAATGGTCAGAGAGTGATTTGAAAGCTCATTTGCACGTGGATCGGAGAGTCACAGCTCGGGGAAAGTGGGCAGACTTCGCACAGGTTTGTCACGGCTCAGGCACTAGGTTTCAAATCCGGGAGCATCTGGAAAGTTAAGACCCTGCAGAAATAGCCAAAGTTGTGTTCTGTGACAATTGTTCCTGCCTGTGACACTTGTTTCTAATTTACTTCATCTGTGTGTGCTTAAAAAAAAAAAAGAGAACATAGTAGTGTTTATGCGCTAGCTTAGAGAAAAGTGAATATAGATTCAAATTCAGTAACTGCTAGCATAAATTCAAGATAGTGCTGTTAATTTACAGAGAATTGCTTTTGATTTCACAATGACAAAGCAGAGAGCAGAATTTAGCTTGCCATTCAAAGACAAATGGCTTTTAATTGTAAAATGTGAGGCTTGAAATGATAGGAGCATAGTCACAGAGCAATCTTTTTAATTATATTTCTCACGTGATACCATGAGCGTTGGTTGTCGTATTACACATTGTCTCCAAACATCTGATACTTGTTTTTAATCAGGCTGCTCACTAAAGCCTCATCTCTCAGCACCTGCCTAGAGAATAAAGAACAGGCCATCCAGGTTGAAAGCAGGGGTAAAGGTGATCATTAAATGTTTCCTTATGAGGACAAGGAAAACTTTTCATTTCTTTTGAAGTCTCCTTTTGTGCTTAGTGCCTCCTCAGAGAGCCTGCTTGGGGAAGGTGAGGCAGGAAGATGTAGCAGCCAGGTGCGTGGTGATGGGTCCTGAAACGTGGACGCAGCCCTCTCCTTCTGAATGCACACGTACAACTTTCACGTATTTTTTAAGCCTCTTTGTGCAAACCAACTGCCCCCCTAGCTGTAGCGGTTATTGCAAAACCCGATCAGAAGATGGCAAAATCCTGTGCTCACGATTTCCTTGAAAGTTGAAATGCCGTATTTATGTACGAGAGGGGCACATAAACCAGATCCTGTATATTAAATTACACTACATTGGCTTAGTAAGTGCCTGGGCTCATGCTTTTACTGCCGGGTAGATGCAAGGAAGCTGATCCCGCTTCCACTGAGGGATTAGCTGTCTTTCGGTCGCTGCAGAGAAGCAGCATGCCCAGGAAGTAGCTGACACGCCAGATAGACATTTCTTTTGACTCTTTCACAATGCAGACGCCAAAAACCTATTGCCGTTCCACCAAGCCTCCCCGTGCTACTCAATCTTTCGCACTATGGATCAGCAGGGTTTTATGGGATTCTGTGGGGTGCTAATGGTCTGGTTTTTCCTTATTGATCTCTCTGGAAGACTGGTGTGTGTCCCCAAAGGGTTTCACTGTAATGGGGAGTCACAACTTAATTTTCCTTGTTTGTGAACTCATGCTGTTACAAAGAAAGAGAGAAATCCTAAAGTTCAGTGGATCCTGTGGAACTCATTGCTGCAGGATGTCTCTAAAGCCAGGAAGGCTCAGAAAGATGGAGTTTACGTAGGGGTATAAAATACAGTCATTGTTGCTACAGCATGTGCAAAAAATAAGAATAAAAATTAAGGTGAAAATCCTCCCAGCCTTCAGAGGTTAAGTCAAACCTTAACTGATACAGGATCGAGGTAAGGTGGACAGAGTGCTTCTGTTTGAGGGGCTTGATTTACATCATTATTACACCAGCACTGCTCTGAATATGAATATCATTATGCGTTTAAGGCTTTGGCTGCAAGATTATTGTACTGTTGCATTCTTCAGCATTAGTAGTCAGAGAGATCGCTGGGAAATCTACCTTGTAAACCAGGCTCACCCTCTGCGTGGCTAGGTCAGCAGTCCGCTTTGGGTGAAAGCGAGTAGCCTTTCACTTTGTCCCCCTAGCCCACATCCCTGATGGCACTTCTGAACTTCCTGGCATTGACAGTCTCGAAAAGACTGATGCTTCTGCTGACAGGGCTTGCGAACCAAGGTTGCAGCTGGGTCTCCCTGCACAGCAATTGTCTGATCATTAGGAATAGTTTGCCTGCCGGTTTTTGCGTGCTGTTTACAGCTTTCCTAATATCACTTAATTAGTCAAAATACGATTTTGGAATTCTGCCCAATAGGAATTCCACTTGGTTTGGGCAGTCTGCTCTGGAAAGCCAGACTGGAGCTCAGGTAAGAGCATGGATTCCTGCACTGGAATGCAATCAGGCCCAGAAATTAGAGGAAGAAGTATGGCTGCTCTGAAAGGAGAGCTTGCCCTCGCTCGGCATGAAGGCAGTTCACGGACACTGATGAGTCCTGCTTACTACATCACGATGTTACAGAAAGTCCTCTTAAGAAATTAAAGTTTTATGATTGTAAAATCCACGTGATTGTTAGCTGCGTATAGCAATGCCCTTTATTACTGTCCCGTTCTACCATGGCTGCAGCACAGAGCCTTTGCTCCATCTTACAGTGAGCAAATAGGGCTTACACGTGGAGCTGGAAAACCTCGGTGTCCTTCAGTACACACCAAGAAATGAGCAGCTTTCTCTAAGTGAAATATATTCTGGCCTTTAGGCTGGGAAACAGCCTGACAGAAGCAAGAGTCCTGGGAGGTTCCCAGCCTCCCAGTAGTGCTTTGATCCTTATTCCACGGAGTGAAGACCAGGGTATTATAGTGGAAGTGAGGCTGTGGGGTTTTGTCTCTCTGTATAGCTGAAATACAACTGACTTCAGTAGGTGTACAGTGGGCTGTACTCTTTAGCTTGTCTTGGCATGAATGCTTTGCTCTGACTGTACTGGAATAGCACTTGATGCTTGATATTGACTGGGTAATAATTATCCACGTTCTTCTCAACTAGTGTTTACATCAGCTGATAAGAGTACCTAGGCCATCTGTTGACTTGTCGAGTGAAGTATAGGATTGCTGATGAATTTCTTGCCTCCACTCCACAAAAAACAGCAACACAAAAACCAGCCCAAACAGGGTTGCGTTGGCTGCAGATGGTTCATCTAACGCTGTAAGTAGACAAAGCAGGTGTTGCAGCAGCCTTGGCGCCCAGAGGTAACCCAGCTCTGGTGCTGGCACAATTTCAAAGCTGTTGGAGATGCTGTCAGGCAGATTGATAGCGAGATCCATGATGAAATGCTTTCTGATAAATGGAACAACCTACCTCAGTCTCCTCCAAAGACACACCGTGAGTTCTGGGAGCGTGCATCAGAACTTTCTGCTGGCCTCCGCAGCTGGAGCAATTTGAGAACCTTTGGTTGCTGCAGCTGCTGCACGCTGGTTAAAGGTTATCACGCTCGCTGTGCTGCATCGCACCAGCGTTTCACACAGCTCAAGACAAAGAAACAGCCAAGGAGAGAGAAGTCTTGAAGAAAAACTGTGCTCTCTGTTTAGGGAAAAGGAGTAGCAGAGATCTTCTGAGTCGTCATATGACATCTGAGAAACCACATGTGTGTACACTCCTCTGGCACGTAGGAGCTTTGAGCTCGGAGGTCGGCTTGCAGTTCAGCTCTGTAATGAAGCAGAGTGTCAATGTAACACATACTGGAATTTGGGAATGAAAATGAAAAATGGCTTCAGATACCCGTGCCTTTTCTTTGTTACTTGGTCCTTGCACACCTGAGAGAGTCTTCACATCCAGCATCACGGTTTCCTACTGTAACAAAACAATCTATGAAAATTAGCTGGTGAAAGTGATCATTCTTACGATCTTACCAGTAGTGCTTGGGGGATGGCTGGGGTGTTGTATAGAAACAGAACAGCTCGTGCGTGCTTTTCTTCCTCTTCTGTTCATGCCTTGGAGCTTCCACAGCTTCTCAGCTATGCTGAACTTCCTCTAATCTTATTTTAGTTCACTTCTCTTGTTTTTCTTTGGCTGTGTTGTCGTTACTCCACCATTTTGTTGTTAGTGATTGTGGAGTGCAGCGGATGGTGCAAAGCCATTCATCACCCAAAGTGCACGAGAGTCACAGACTGCGTGTGTTGACGGCACGTTGCGTGTGAGCTGGGGGCTTCTGTGGTGGGTTAGTGTCACGTGGCAGAGCAGAAGACAGATACAGAAAGAACAGAGGGGATTTCAGGCTAATCATCTGCATTGCATTCACTTTTTTTTTTTTTGTGATGTGAATGAAGATTGTCTGGATTTTTTTCATGATATTCTTGAGCAAAGCAGTAAGTTGGGAGTTAACGGACCAGTAAAGACCAGTCCAGAAGCATTTGGATTTCCTTTGAGGTGAAGGTTTGGGCGGCACCAGCACCCCTGCTGATCGCTGCATGGGAGGAGGGACGGGGAGCAGTGCTCTGGGAGTGGCTCTGCAGAGGGAGGGAGAAGGAAGCTGAAGCAGATAAAACAGGGAAGAAAGAATGTTATTCTCTTTCCTTTGCTGGACACTTTTTCTCTCTTGTTTGTTCAAGAGGCTTCTCTCCTGCCTTTTCATCTTTCAGTGATGTATTCGGCAAAATTCACGAGTTTCTGGTTGTGCTTAAAGAGCAAATTAAATAATTCCTTTTTTTATTTTTTTGGAGAAGGGCAGAGCTTTTTTGTCTTTAAAAAGTATGGCTCTGGCCTGGTCTTTCCCAGTCTTTGAGGATATAACAAAGTCATCTGAGGACAGTTCCTCTGTTTCCTTGTTTCCTTATTGTCTCTCTGCTGAGGCTCTCGGTACCAGCTTTTCTGAGGTTGCGACTTAATTACAGGTGTGCGCAGGCAACTGTAAGCTTGGGTCTTTCCTTCCTTCCTGTGCCTCCGTGAGGAGGAGGGCAGCTTTCTCAGACCGTACCAAGCAATCTCTAGGTGCTCTGCCTTCCCTCTGTCGCTGTACAATGCACCTTTCTTACCTAGGTAATGAGGTGATCTGAGAGACCTTGGGGTGACCTGGTTTTTGTCCTATACCTGGGGCATAAAGTCCAAAGCAGTGGTTGCCTCTAGGGCTGAGCACTGGCCTTGCAAGTGAAGGGATGATGTCCCCCACTTGATAACTCATCTCAGCCGGCTCTCTGACTGCGTACCAATTCTGCCTTTTATGGGAGTGCAGGTACCCCGTATCCGGTGTAAAAGAGTAGTAGTCCAGTGGCACGTCTGCCTGGCATTCAGTATGTGACAGCACCAAGCTCCCACTGTGCTGGACAGTAACACAGAGAAGTGAAATAACTTGTGTTTGGGGTCAGCTCCCTCCTAACGTGCATTGGAGCTGTTCCATTTTCTGAGTTACGATTCCTCTATTCCTGTCTCGTTTTCCCCTAGCTAATAAAACTGGCTATTTTCTCCTCCATTTGAACATTCCTTTCTCCTTTAGGCCCCGCTGAAGTCCTGGCGCTGTAGCACATCGGGATGGTCAATCATTAATGAATCTTCTTTCCCTGCAAGTTCCCCTTCGTTGCAGTGTTTTGTAGTTCCCCACCAAAACGCCGACTGTTGTGTTTGGAAGGAGGGATTTAAAGGGCTGTGGATTTCTCTGCCCGTTATCAACATGATGTGTTCTCATTAGGGCTCAATACAGCGTGATACCTAGACATGAGATCACAGAAAGAGATGCTGACAATCCAGGTGTTTATCCAGTGATGGGAACATGGGTTCTGTCTAGGCTGCAAATGTCTTATGTTTACAGCCTTCCTGTGAAGCTTTTTGCCACGGTATCCAGTATTGCCACACAGCTCTCTTCAATTAGCATCACAGCAGCCTTCGGCAGCAGGGAAATACAGTCATCCCGGGTCAGGAGGTGGGAGAATGGACACGGAGGACAAAGAGGTTAAATACTTTGCCCAAGGATGCTCACAGTGTGAGTAGCGAGGTCTCAGCTCTCCTGGGGTTTGTCCCATAACCACAGGGCGCCTTTCCTTGTCATTGTTATCTTAGTTCCTCTGGCAGAGCCCTAGAGACTCTCACCAGCTGAGCAAAGAGGGGAATTTACACCTTTACAGCAGCACAGCAAGAAGAATCTGGCCAGGGATCCTGACCTGGCGTGCTGTCCCTACAGGCTGTCGCCGTTGCCTGTGGCTCTTGCACCTTGTGGTTAAGCAGGGCCTCGACAGCTGTTCTTCTTGCCGTGATCAGCACAGGTTTCACAGCACAGCTCCATTGATTTTTGTGGCCCTGGTTAGAGGGAGAAACCTCTCTTTTCCCTCCATCCTTCTTTTCCCGTGTACAGCTGATCACCACGGCAGGGGGTATTGATTTACTAATTGGGCAATGATTTCACCTGATTGATAATAAAGTGTTGGACAACCTCCCTGCTGAGCCGAAGCTCAGCCCGGCAGCTACGGGTGGATTACGGGTCCTTTCCCTGTTGTTAATAAACTGATCTGTTGCTTGGTAACCCTCGAATTACTGTAGTAAATGCTTGGAGACACAAGGAAAGTGTCGAATAGAAACTTAGCCGAGTGACGGAGGGGACTGAGTGGAGAATACAGCTGTAGATCTACACCACAAAGAGCCTGGATCCTAAATTAGTGAGGGAATGGAGACTACACCAAAGGAAGCAGTTTTCTTCCCCGTGTCTTCCAGGCTTAATCTTCTAGGGAAACCATCTTACAGAGGTGATCACTACGCCATTCTTCCCATCCTTCTGAGCCTTCCTTCCAAACCCACTCCAGCCGTGAGACCTACACGGGGATGGAAAGCAAACTATGGAAAAGGGGGCAAGCAAATATTCCAGGGAGCCAAGAGTTTGCTTCCCTTCCTTCTTTGCACATTTGGCCTAAGGAATGACTTAATCTGTGGCTGCAGCCAAGAACGCTTTCTTCTGTGGTCCCCAGCATGGTTCTAGACACCTGAAGGAACTGTGAAAGGCTGTGCAGAAAGGCTGCGACCTCTAGGACTCCTGAGGCCCACGTATTGTCATAAACACATGCTGGAATGGATATGGGGCTTCTGGTGTGCTCCTTCATTGTATTTAGAGGGTCAGATAGATTTCTGATCACCTCTCTGGAAAATCTTGAGGTCTGTTACTGGTCTTTGCAATGAACTGGTGAGGGGGACGTGCAGACACCAGTAGCTGTGGATAATCCCCAGGGCCACGGGGACGCTGTAGGGAACAACAGGTCCTGCACTCAGGAGACTGCAGCTCAACCAGTTCAGAGAGGGTGACAGCAGCAACAAAGATGAGATTTGCCCAAGGTCACGGAGCAGGACAGTGGCAGAACCTGTGGTGGAAAAATGCTGAGCGGGTTTTTATATTTATAGCTGGCAGTTTAGGGCTGCAGGGAGATCCGTGTTGGGGTTCCGTGGCTGGGCAGAATGCAGCTTTGCAAAAGCTGGTCTCTGGAGAGGGGCTGCAAGGTGCATGGGATGTCTGCAGGACAGTGCAAGAAACGAGTCTGCTGGTTTTACACTTGAGAAATATTTTTTTGTTTGGGGTTTTTGTGTTTTCAAGGTCTGGATTTAAGCTCTGTTTATAAAACGTTTCCATTGTTCAATGTCTTAGGGCTCTTAGGCTTTTTTTTATTATTATTATTATAATTTTCAAACTGCTGTGTCACCTAATTCATCAGCCTTCAGCACACCACCTTTCCTCATTCTCCCCACCACCTCTGCAAGAGCATTTGTACAGAACAAAGGCTTGCTTTTAAAAACGGCATGATATTTTGCCACCTTTGCGAAAACCTGTCACAACAATATCTAATTTTGCATGAGACAGAATTTCAAATCAAGCCTCAAGAAAAGGAAGCTGTTCTTCTGCTAATGCGCAAATGTCACTTTCCACAGCTGTAAAATAAGTAACCCACCTAGCAGCGTTTCAGAGAGAAGGAAATCTAATGCCTGTTCTCTTCCCCCTGCCCAGGTCTGACCTTCTCAAGAAGACCCACGGCAAACATCGCCTTGCTGAGATCTTGCGATCTGAATATTCCAGTGGGATGGACACTGGTGTATCCAAGGTCAAGAAGAGGAAGAAAAAACAGAGGAAACCTGGCAACCAGCAGATTCCAACATAAGCCGGGACCTTCCACTCATTTGCTGCAAAACCTGCTTGAGTGCCTCAGCTGGGGGTCAGGGTGACCTGCCAAATCGACTGACGAGTGTTTCAATTTATCAGGCAAATATGGGAGGGATCTTGGGGATCCTGGCCTCCTCCCTCTCACTCCATTCGCCCAAATGGAATGGAATCCAGGCGTGTCCTGTTGCACTGCTGCAATTAAATGTAGCTTCCCGACGATGCGTTGCGTTTCTAAGGTGTTTTTTTGCAAGAAAAATAAAAGAGGTTAAATATGGTTTTCAGAAAAATGCGATGTCTGTGTAACCTTGAAGTGAGACGCCTATGCTTTGCTGTCTAAAAGACCTGCAGAAACACTCTACACTGTGTTTGCTTACTTATTTTTAATCAGCAAAGCAGTGGCAGAGGAGGTGTTCCAGGTGCAGGTTTAAGAGGAGGCTGCTGCTTCCCATGTCGCTGCTCAGGGAGACACTTCTGCTCCTGCTGCAGGTAACAGCCAAGCCGCTGCCACCTTCTCTCCTGTCCTTTGTGTGGCGGGGCAGGATCTGTCCCTGGACACTGATCGTTAGTCAAATGTTGCCAGCTGTAAGGAGTCTCCCTGATTTCAGTGAAGTCGGGAGGACTCTGGAGAACTCCTCAGTGTAGTGACACATGGTCCCTTTGGGACAGAGCTCATGGGCACAAAACTTCATGTCAAAACTCCTCCGAGTTTGGGAACAAACGTTGTCACTGGGGGAAGGAGCCAGAGTGGAATCCAGCAATCTCCAAACTTCTCCTTGCCTGCAGCATATTGTCATGCCTAATTATGAAATGCAGAATATGTATGAAATATCTCACCTCTCTGAACATTAAAGCCTTTGCAGAGCCTTGCTAACGTTTGCCAGTAGTCACCCAGGCTTTCAAGGTTCTCCCTGCGTTAGCTTGGCCTCGCGCAGTGCTTTTTTCAGCACGTCGCGAGCTAATGGATTTCACTTCATGCTTTTCCCCGTTCTTCCTTCTCATCAAAGAATTTCCACCGCTGAGAAAAGGAGGCAGCGTGAGCCCCCGTGTGCCGAGGTGGGCACTCGCCACCACTCCCCAGCATGTGAAGTGAAAGCTGAGCTCGAGTGGAGTTGGTGGCAGAGCTGAGTTAGCAGCACATGGAGCCTGGCAGGGAGAGCAGGTGCCCCGAAGGCCTGTGGGCGGCCTACAGAGTCCCACAGGACCTACGGGTGAGCACCCACCTCCCCGTGCCTCCTCCAGACCCTAAAGGCCCTTTGTCTTCCTCGAGGGAAGGCACAAAGAGCAGCCCACCTGCAGCCCAGCTTGGGCACGTTATTTAATGCAGGACCAGAAAGGACTCAAATCCCATAGAATTGTGAGGTGGTGGAAGGGGAAAAAGCGGAGTGTAAAAAAAAATTAAAAAAAAAGAAGTGGAGGTGAAAACAATATCCACTTTGTGAGTACAGAATTGGGGGCACCTAGTATTGGGCTGTAGTGAGTCATGCTAAGGGCTGTAGGAGGGAAGCAATCAGTCCAAAAGTATTTAATTTCTCAAGTGAATGCAGCTCTTGAGAACCAAAATGATTTTTTTTTTCCTCCCAGGCAATTACCAAACAGAATGCTGATTTTCCTGCAGTACTTTGTTTAAGAAAGAAAGAAGTTAAAAAGGATCCAGTATAAAATTAACCATGTTTTTGCAGAGAGAGTGATGTTAATAACATTTCTTAGATTAAGATTTAAAAACAAAAAGCAAAGCCCACCTGATTTTATGATTGCTGTTTGGAAGAGCAATCAGGTTTAAGGCAAAATGTCAACTTAAAAAAAAAGAAAAAAAAAAGAAACCCCTGAGGATGAAAATGACTCAGAGAGAGCGATGCAGGGAGGGTAAGTTTGGAAGAACTGATCTTGTGCATGAGGGGAAAAAAATTGACCTTCTCTTGGCTGACTGTCACGTACGAATTAATAGGGACTAGTGGTAAATTCATAATAACAGGAATAAAGGGCCAACGGCACATCAGCGAGGCTTCGGGAAATCTCATTGCTGTCTGTATTAATTGGGCATGGAAAGTTACAAGCCTTATGGTGGACAATGTGATTATTAAAAAAAAAAAAAGAAAACTGCCTTTTTCTTTCAGAGCTATCTTTCAGCAGCTATATCATTGAGTGATTAGGGAGAGGAGGAGGAGGAGATCGTTAAACAGGAAAGTATTAAAAGAAGTGCGCACACACCTGAAGCTAATAGTTTGCTTTAATAAACTTTGAAGTGCAAAACGTATTTAAGTTGTAGCTGGCTCAGCAGTAGGCAAATTCTGCCCTTATTTACACCTCTAGAGGTGCTGGGAGCTGGCTTCATCCTTGTTCCTCACCTGGTTCAGGAAGCTAATAATAGGTTTGGAGTTAATTTGGTCTCAATTAGAAGCACCCCTGTAACAAGGTAGGTCACGCGAGTGTTTGGTGTGCCCGTGGGCTCCCCTGGCCCAGCCCTGGCCCAGCGCAAGTGGAAGTAGTGCTGAGCTGTTCCTGAGTTTGTCCCCCCTTACTCTGAGGTACGTGGTGAGCGCTGTGGGGGTCCTGGCTGGGTGGGAGCCGCCTGCGCAGCTCGGAGGGGCAGGGAGCCGGGCTCTGCGGAGCTGGGTGAAGCTGCAGCCTCATTTTGCTGTGCTGGCGTTGCCTTTGGTCAGGTTTGGTTTTTTATTTTGGTTGGGGTGAGTGGCAGGGGCTTTGTTGGCCTGCAGCTTGAAGTCTGGTCCAGAAATAATGGCACCAAGGAGCTTCTGTACAAAGTTCCCATGCAGGCTTGCGTTTGCCTTCCTTGCTGCTCCTCTGCACCTTGTTCTCAGAGCTGGGAGTCCTGGTTCTGCCAGGAATTGCTCTTGTGCTTTGCTCTGCTCTCTCCTGGCTCCGTCTCCTTCCCCGTGTGAGGAGCCCACATCGTTTGGGTGGCCGGGAAGGGCTGAAAGGCTGCGCTGAGCCTCTATGTGTCACTCCCTGTCTGCAGCTGAAACATCTGAGTTCATGCTTTGAGGTTTTGGGGGAGAAAAAAGCAAGGGGGTAACCTGGGTACCAAGGTCACAGCTGGACACCCACTTTTGGAATGTCTTGGTCACACACCTGACACCTTAACCCTAGAGCCCCTGCTGCTGAGCTGCACTGAGAGCCGATCAGGAGAGAGCGCAACCCTGTTCGCATGGGTTTATTTTCCCCATAAGCCTGCAGAGAGGACGGGAGAAGCTCTGGGCTCTCTGACTTGGCCTAACTTTGTGTGGTGTTGAGACAGAAGGGTAAAAAGAGCTAAAACCGTTCTGCTGGTTTTCTTCACCCTGCACCTGTTGGCACGTTTGGGGAAGCAGCTTTCATTCTTCACCCGCTCCCAGCGTGAGGGTCCTGATTAAGGCTGAGCCAGGAGAGGAGGAGGAGGAGGATGGCCTTCGTGTTGGGACAAAGCCCAGATGAGGCCTGGGAGCCAGGAACGCGTTTGGTTCTGGCAGACCCAGCAGCACTGGCTGGGCCGTGCCTCAGACCCAGAGCTCACGGAGGCAGCCGCTTGTATGGAGCCCCTGCCCACAGGCTGGAGGCGAGGCTGGTCCTTCAGCAGCTTCGGAGGCTGCTGAGATCCTCCCACGGAAGACTCTGCCCGTGTGGTGTGGTGCGAGCAGCGCTCTCTGACGAGAGCGTGCGGCGTCCCTCCTAACCCCGTTGATTTGGGGGCTTTGCTGTGCCTTACGCTGCTGCCAGGCCTCTCTGGAGGACCCAGCTCCGGCCTCCTGCCCCTCACAGCCAGCCCCGGCCTGGGTGTTTCCTCGGGCCCTGCCCCGCTGCCTCCTGTTTTTTGGGGACAAACCATCCCCGTATTACCGCGCTGCCTCAGCCCCGCTTGCAGAGCGGAGTGCCAGCTTCTTCCAGATGTGAAATGGCAAATTTAAATATTGCAATTACAAACGTGTAACGAAGCCTTGTACTTCATTAATGTAAGAGGAGGAATCTGCTACGGCTACAAGGACAATTAAATATTAGAGAATGTCTTTGATTCCCGTTCCTGCTGTGTAAATGGGAGGAAGGTTGCTGTCTGCTCCTTGCCTGGGCGCTCATGAAATGAAAAGCACACCCACTGCAAGTTGTCCTTTGATAGATTTTTAATATGATTTTAAAGAGTTTTGTTTGGCCTCATTCTTATTCAATGAGATTAAATTAAAGCACTTATCCCCTGGGTTTAAGTCAATCCATGTAGGATTTGGGACGGGGTTTGTTGCCCCGGGGAGGGGGTTGTTTGCAGGCCTCTCTGAAAGACTCCTTTCCCACTTCATTAACCCGAGCTGGGAGCGACCTCCCCCCCCCCTTCCTCCTCCTCCTCCTCCTCGCCCCGACCGAGGATTTACCCAACTCCCCCATTCACATGCAAAGGACCCAGCGGCAGCCCTACAAAGGCCGGGGGCTCTCCTCGGAGCGGGGCCCCCCCAGGCCTCGCCGTCGGGGCAGGGCCGCGGGCACCGGGGGCGTCGGGCTGGGCCTGGGCCCGCAGCCTCCGTTCCTTTTTTTATTTTTTTATTTTTTTTGGGGGGGGGTCTACAGGGCCGGGGGGTGCCGGGGAAGAGGGAGGCGGCCCGAGGGAAGGGGAGAGCTGGGGGGGGGGAGCCCTTGGGCGGCCCGGGGGTGCCGGGGGAAGGGGAGGGCTGGAGGGGGGAGGCTCTTGGGCAGCCGGGGGGAGGCCGGGGGGGGCGGGCCGGGGGCTCAGCCCGCAGCCCATCTGTCGGCTCCCCGAGCCGGCGAGCCGCTGCCCGGCTGTCCCGGGGACCAGCTGCCGGGCCTCGGCCGAGCCCAGCGCCACTTTTCAAGGCCGGGGGGGGGTGGGGGGGGGACGACAATCCATTTTGCCAAGCGCTCGTTTAAAGCACTTAGGCAATTATACACTTAAGATTAGCGTTAATAATTCACCAGCCCGGCGGCTGGCCTCCCCCCGCCCGCCCCGCGGATGCCGGCGGTGGGGCCGGGCCCTGAGGGGGGGCACGGAGGGGGGGGGGAACCGAGCCCTAGCCCCGGGGACCCCCCCCCCCCCGCCTCCTCCCCTTGCCCTCGGAGGGGAAGAAAGGGCCGGCGGAGGCGAAGCCGTTCAGTTTATAAAGAAGTTTATTTCCACATTTAAAAAAGGGGGAGCGGGGAGCCCGAGAGGCCGCGGCGCCCCGAGCCGCCCCCCCACCCCCCCCACAACCGGACCCCCCCCTCCCTGCCCCGGCCGGGCCGGCCCCGGGATACAGACTGACAAGCATCACTTACACAAATACGCCCTCAGGGTTCACAAATAAATAATTCATATACATTTTGCGCACGGTATTTACAGTTCGCCGCTTTTTGCGGGTGCGGACGGCCCAAAACCCGGTGCCCCCCCCACCCCCACCCCCACCCTTCCGGGGTCCATTCCCGGCTGTGGGGCCGGGGGAGGCGAGGAGGGGGCTCCCGGGAACCGGGGGGGGCTCGGCCCCGGCAATTGCTTAGGAGGGGGCGGAAAGGCAGAGTCCCCCCGGAGCCGGGCGTACCCCCCCGGGTAATCCCTGCCCGTGCTCCCGGTGCGGGGTCGGGGTCGTGGGGGGGAACAGCAGCGCCCCCCCTGCCCTTGGGGGGCACAAGGGGGCAAAGCGGGGCGGGGGCAGCTCTGCCAGCCCCCAGCCCTGCTCCTTGCATTCTTCGCGTATTAAAAAGTGGTGGGGGACGAGGGGGGGGGGGAGTCTCCTTTATATATATATATATTTATATTTGTCGCTTGCTCGCGGCCCCAGGGGTGGGCTGGCCCCCTCCGGCCCCCCCCCCCCAGACCGGGGTGTGTGGGGGGCAGGAGGGGGGGGGTCCCGGGAGGCCGGGGCTCACCGGGGCTGCGCGGCCCGGGGCAGGACGCCGGGCAGGGGGGGCAGGGGCGGGGGGGGCTCGCTGCCGCCCTGCAGTCCGTGGATGAGGATGCGGGGCACCAGGGGTCTCTGGAGGGCCGGGGGCGGCGCGCTGGGTCCGCGGTACAGGTAGAGGGCAGCGCCGGGGTCCAGGTTGGAGACCAGGCTCTGCGGGTAGAAGTAGGGCGAGGGGAACATCCTCTGCAGGGCTGAGTAGTTGCCGGCCTCGGCCAGCAGCTCCAGGCCCACCGCCGTCTGCCTTTTCCACTTGGTTCTGGGGGGGCACAAGCCGAGACAGGGGGGCGCGGGTGGCGGGGGGTGCTCCAAAGAGCGCGCCCGGGGTTTTTGCGCGTCCCCCCCCACCCCCGCCTCCGCCCTTGCACAGCCCCGGTGCGCGCTGCCGGAATTCGGGGGTGGGGTGGGATGGACTGGGATGAGATGGAATGGGGTAGGATGGGACGGGACGGGACGGGACGGGACGGTGGCCGTAGCCCCCATGAGCGGGGCAGCAGGACTTGGCTCCCCGGTGTCCCCACGCAGCCCCAGAGTCACAAAGCCCGGGTTTGGGTTTGCCCAGCGGCCACTCACTGGGGCCCGACCCTTGGGCACCTCCCGAGCCCCTTCCCGGGCCGGGAGCCGCAGGTTGCAAATCCTAAATCCCAAACGCTCCCTCGTGGACGCACAGCTCCGCCGGGCAGCCCCCCCCCGTGCTGGTCCTGCTCCGGGACCCCCGTGTCGGGACCCCCAAGGGCCGGGGCTGCTGCAGGGGGCAGCGCTGGGGGGCTTTCGTTTGCGGCTTATAGGGATGGGGGGGGGGGTCTGTGTCTGTATTTCTCTGTATCTATCTCTATTTCCCTGTATCTGTATTTCCCTCTATCTATATTACTCCGTATCTATATCTCTCTGTATCTGTATTCTTCTGTATCTATATTCCTTGGAATCTGTATTTCCCAGAATCTATATTTCTCTGTATTTCTCTCTATCTATATTTCTCTATATATATATTTCTGTCTATCTGTATTTCTCTGTCTATATATACTTCTCTTTATCTATATTTCTGTCTATATTTCTCTATATCTATACTTCTCTGTATTTCTCCGTGTCTGTGTTTCTCTATATCTTTATTTTCCTGTGTCTATATTTCTCTGTGTCTATGTTTGTGTGCACATTTATACACAGAGCCCCCGCCACCCCTAAACAGCCCCGCAGAGCGCTGGCGGAGCGGCCGGGTTTTGCAGCCCGGGAACGGGGCTGGAAATTGGGGGGGGGGGGGGGGGGGCGAGGGCTCAAACCGGGGGGCGAGGAGAGGACAGGGCCGGGGGGGTGCTGCCGTCTCCTGCCCCCAGTCCGCAGGGGGGCAATGGTCGGCTTTGGGGACCCCCGGCTAAATCAATCGAAGCCACCAAACGGCTCCGGCCCTTTTGCACTTTTGTCGCTGAAGCGCTAAACCTATTTCCCCCAGTAAATTATTCATCATAATAATAATTGTGTAATTACTGTAAAGGCCGTTAATTATTGATGCCCAAAGCAGTAATTGGTATCTATTATTAATGGCCCGATGTGTTATGCTGCTGTGTTTAGCTGGATGCCCGGTGCTCCCCTCGCTCGCTGGGGCTGGGGGGCACCGATTGCCCCCCGGCCCGGCCCCGTGTCCCGTCCCCCCCCCCCCCCCCCGAATTTGGGCTGGGGTCGAAAGGCCCCGGGGAGCTGCAGGTGGCTGGGACCGGGGGGGCTCGCAGCGGTGCTGCGGGAGCAGGATGGGACCGGGCGCTGCGGGCAGGAGGGCAGGGGGAATTTTTACCTTCTGTTCTGGTACCAGGTTTTCACCTGCGTGTCGGTGAGGTTGAGGGAGGCCGCCAGCTCCATCCTGTCCTGCACGCTCAGGTATTTTTGCCTCTCGAAGCTGCGCTCCAGCTGGGCCAGCTGATGGTCGGTGAAGGCGGTGCGGGCTTTGCGCGGCTTTTTCAGCCGCACCGGGGGGCTGTCCCGGGAGCTGGAGATCTCCCGGTCCCCTTCTTCTTTCACTGGGCCGACAGGGAGGAAGAGAGGCCAGGTCAGGGCAGGCAGGGAAGGGGAAAGGCTCAAAAGGGGCTGAGCCCCCGCCGCAATAAACCGGAGGAGAGGGGCTCGGGCACCAAATCGGATTCACGGCGCGGTTGCTCCGCACCCCGATGTGGTTTAAACCCGGGGGGGGCCTCGCAGGGCCCCCGGCTCGGACGCGGCCCTTTCCGCCCCGACGGCCGGAGGGGGGCAGGATCCGGCCCCTGCGCGGCCCCCCTGCGCTCTCCCTGCGCCTCCTGCCCGGCTTTGCCCCCGACACCGCACAGCTTTCTTGGTGCCCGGGCATTTCGTTCAGTTTGGGGGTTGTTTTTCTCTCTTTTTTTTTTTCCTCTTTTTTTTCTTTATTTTTTCTCTCTTTTTTCCCCTCTCTCTCTTTTTTTTTTTTTTTTTTTTATTTTTTAAACCCCAAACAAAACCAACCCCAAATAAAGACGGGGAGGCCGCGTTTTTGGAGAGGAAAGCCGCCGGGCTCGGCGCCTCTTCTTCCCCCGTGCGGAAAAGCCTCCGTCCTCCCGGGCTGCTGCCGGGGCCGGGACCCAGCCTCCCTCCCGATACTTGCAACGAAATCCCGGGGAAGCGGCCCCGACCGGGCCGGGTTTGGGCTTCAAAGCCGGCGGCGGAGCTGGGGGCGGCGGTGCGGAGCCTGCCTGCGCCCTCCGTGCCCACGCACCGGCGGAGCGACGCCGGGATTCACAGCACGAAACATCGGAGGGGTAAAGAGCCGGGAGGAGGAAAAAAAAATAAAGGAAAATATAGAAAACAAAATAAAAATATAGAAAAAAATATACAGAAAAAAAAAAAGAAAAATATAGGGGGAAAAAAAAAAAGAAAAACAACCCCAAACAAACCCAAACAAATCAAAACAAACCAAACCAAAAGCTCAGAAATAAGAAGGAGAAGGAGCCCGGCGGTGCTCGTCTTCCCCACCCTCGTGGAGGAGAGGAGGAGGCAGGAAGGCTCCGGCTCGAGACATTTTCGGCGCTGGGGCTTTGCGGGCTTTATGCTAAATTTCCCGGGGCCGGGTGTTAGCGGGGCCGGGGCCGCGCTGAACGCGAGCTGATTTCTCTCTGTAGGAAGACAATAATCCGGTTAATTGAGCCACCGGGGAGAGAAACCCTTCAACCGGAAAGCCCGGCTCCGGCCGAGGAGGCAGAGCCGAGGCCGGGGGGAGGCCGCCAGCACCGGGACGGCTCCGCCCGGGGGGGGGCAGCAGCGACCCCGGCCTGGGGAGGGAGGGGGCCCGGCCGGCCCCCGAGAGATGCCCGAAAGTTTTGGGGAGCTTTTTGCCCCCGGGGCAGGGGCAAAGCCGGGTTTCGCACCCCGGGAAGAAGCAAAAAATTCCCTCCTCCGAACCTCCCCCCCCCCCCCGGAGGCTCAGCCTCGGCTCCCCCAGAGGTCCCGCTGGCCGCGGGGCTGCGCTCGGGGCGGCGGCGGCTTCCCCGTCCTGCAGCTGTGCTCCGGGCAGCCCTGGCTTAAAACACGAAAACAAAAAAAAAAATCAAAAATCAAAAATCGATATCGCGGGGCTTCGGCATTTCGGCTCGGGCCGAATCCCGCCGGTCAGGCCCAGCCGCGCAGCCCCCGGGCGGTGTAAATCGGGGCCGTTTCGCCCCCAAAAAGGCTCTTCCCAAAGCAGCAAAAAGGGCGCTGCTGGGCGCGGGGACCTGCTTCTGCTCCCCGCTACGCGGGGGTTTTAAAGCCCGTTTGCGCAGTGATTTTTTTTCCCCCTATTAAAATAGGTGTTTTACCCCTATTTACGCAGTGGTTTTCCCCTCCTTTCAGGTGGTGTTTTTTCCTCCCTTAAGCGGTGTTTTTCCCTCCTTTAAGCAATGTTTTCCCCCTCTTTAAGCGGCGTTTTCCCCCGTTTTAGGGAGAATTTCGATGCTGGACGCGGCTGCCCCGAGCGGAGCCGAGCGCTCCCGCTCCGTCCCTGCCTCCTTTCTCCCCTCTCCGGGCGGTTTTGGGAAGGGGACAAAGGCGAGAGAATTCGGGGAGGAGGTTCAGGAACCGAAGACAAAACCCGAAGTGGGGAAGCGCGGCTGTTTTCGATCCCGGCCCTTCCAAGCGGCGGAGCCGAGCCCCGCGGTTCTCCCCGCGGATCCTCCCGCAGAGGCCGGGGCCTCCCGCGGGGCGCGGAGGCTTTTTTGGGGCAGTTCCCCCCCCCCTTCAGCCCGTTCAGCGGCTGCTCCGGGCGGTCCTGGGCGGGGGGGACAATTACCCTATCCCGTCCCCCAGTTCCTGCCAGCCCCCCAAAATCCAGCGGCCCCGCGAGGAGCCACGGCCTCCCCTTTCTCCCCCAGCCTCAGCAGCCTCGCCTCTCCCTGCAAACAGTTTTTTCCCGGGTGAAAGTTATTGTTATTATTATTTTTTCGGGGACGGTCAAGCGGGATGGACGAAAGCTGCCGGGATAACCTGATCCGGGGTCGGGGGGGGAGAGCCCCAAACCCCAAAACCTCCCACGCTGCGCCCCTGCCTCCTCCCGGCCCGGCTGCCCGAGGGGGAGGCCGGGCAGAGGCTGCGAGGGGCCGGGGAGGCCGAAGCCCCGGCCCGGGGCGAGCCGCAGCCGTTTCAGCCCCGTTCCCCGCCGCGGCTGCAGCCCGGGGCTCGAAATAATCCGAAATAATAACCGGGCTAATAACGCTAATACGAACCCAATCAATTCCCGCCGACTTTTCTCTTTCGTTTGATACCGGAGCAGGGGAAATACCCGGTAAAATCCGTGCCGATTTTATTATCGTTTCTATTTTATTTTTCCTCGTGTTTTGCCCAGGCAGAAATCCGCCCCCGGCTCTCGGCTCCGCTTTCCCCGCGGGCAGGCGCGGAGGACCCGCGGGGAGCACCCGGAGCATCCCCCGGGCGTCTTCGGAGAGAGCACGAAGCGCCCCGGTCCCTGCCACCGCACCCAGCCCCTCCGACCTTTTCCTTTCCAAAGTTTTCCCGACTTGGTGCCGACCCCGCGGTCATTTCAGGGGCCACCGGTGCCGCCACCCCCACCGGCCCCGGAGCGCTCCCGGCGCATTTTGAGGTTTCAGGGCCAGGCTGCCCTGAGACATCCCCCCTCCCCGGGGCCAGCGGCTCTTTTTTACCTTTGTACTCGGAATCCGAGGAAGAGCTGCTGGTGGTTTTTTCCATTTTCTCCCTAAAGTCCTCGCCGGGTTTGGTGGGGATCCTGCCCGCCGGCTCCTGCCCGCCGTGAGGTCCATTGGTGCTGGAGTAAGGGGCGCAGGCTGCCAGGGGCTTGCAGTCGGCCAGGATGTCTCTGATGAGGAAGGACGAGGTGACGGTCCGGGACTGGGAAGGAGCCGAGCCCTGGCCGGGCTGCAGATGCGGCCCCGCCGCCTCCAGGCACTCGCGGCCGGGCGAGCGGGGCGAGGGGCACCCGCTGCTGCCCTCCGAGCGGGGGCTCAGCTCCAGCGGGGACCTCCCGTCGCCCCCCAGAGGGTCCCCCTTGGGCCCTGCCGGGCTCCCGGCTCGGTGCGAGAGGATGGAGTCGATCCCGAAGCCGGTGGAGCCCTCCATGGCCCCCGCAGGTGCTGGCGCTCACACGGGCATCGGCGGGGAGGGCGCGGCGGAAGAGGGTTGGTAACGATAATTAACGGCGAGAGCAACAACAACAACAAAAGGGGGGAAAAAAAAAAAAAAAAAGGAAAAAAAAAAAGGAAAAATAAAAAGGTGAAAGAAAAAAAAAAAAAAGCAAAGTTCAGCCTGGGATCCGGGCTCTCCGAGGCGCCGCGCGTTACATCCAGGGCTGCTCCGTCTTCAGCATCGCGCCCAGCTGCACTCAGACAGACAGACAGGAGGGGGAGAGGGAGGCAGAGTCAAACTTTGGCCGCCGAGGGGGTGGTGGAAGTGGGGGGGAGGACGGACCCCAACCTCACCCGGGGGTCCCGGCCCCCGCCCGGCCACCCCAGCGCTGCGCGGAGCCGCGGGGCTGGGGGCAGCCCGGGGGCTGCCAGCCGGAGGAGGGGAGGCAGCGATCGATAGTGAGGCTTCGCAGCGCCCTAAGCGCTTAATGATCCCCAAATCAACTCGGCGGGGAGGGCGAGGGGAGGGCGGAGGGGGTGGGCAGCCGTCGGGCCGCCGAGGCGCCCCCCTTCCCCGCCAGCACCTCGGACAACGCCGGGGGAGGCGACGGTGGCAGCGGGAGGAGGGGGGGGGTGGTGGAAATCGGAGTCAAACCGGAGCCGGCGAGTCAGCACCTCGAACAGCTGCCGGGCGCCGGAGTCACTCCGGAGCCGGCGCCGCTTTCAGCACCTCGGACAGCGGCGGGAGCCCCGCGCTTCCCCGAGGGGGGAAAAAATTAAAAAATAAAATAAAAAATAAAAGGGGGGGGGGGGAGAGAAGAACTTGTGCCGCTCCGGCTCGGGCCCCCCTCCCCGCACCCCAGCCGTGTGAACGCGCCCATTGGCCGCCAGGCGTTTTGGGGGGTGTCACTCCCCGGCGGCGACACCTTGCAGCTTGATTACCGGGAATTAATTGCCGCCCGCAGCCCCGCGCTTTCCGGGCGGTTTCCGCCCCTCTCTGCTGTCATCATCCCGCTGATGGGGCTCGTAATGGGGTGATTAGCCGCGGGGGGGCGGGGGGGCTGCTGCTTGCTGCTCGCCTCCCCCCCCCCAATTAGCCGATCCGAGCGGGGAAAGTTTTGCTGGGCGCTGGGAATTAAAAAAAAAAAAAAAAAAAAAAAAAAAAAAGGAAGGGAAAGCAAAGGCAGAGCACCGGCACCCTCCGCCGAGCCGGCGGCTCCGAGCCCGAGCCGAGCCTCGGGGCTGCGAATTTCGTTGCATCCTCTGGCAATGGGCTGCGGGGGGGGGGCGCAGCGCCTTTCGCAGCGCTCCTTCGGCAAAAAGCAGGGGGAAAGCACCGGGAAACTGCCCGGGCATCGCCTCCGCGGAGCTGCTGGGAAGGGACCGAGCTCGGGGAGGGGGGGGGATTTTTCCTGTCCTCGATTTTGATTTTGATTTTAAAAATAAGGCCGACCTGCGCGCCCTGCCCGCCGCCGGCCCGTTCCCCCCGCAGCCGCCCTTCCCTTCCCTCCCCTCCCGCCCCGTCGGGGCGTTTCGGTGCCGGGGGAGGGCTCACGCCCGGCTCCCACCTTCCTCCCTGGGGGGGCCGGATCCTGCTCCTCCGGGGCTCCCTCGGGGGCTTTTCCTTGGGGGCCGAGCCCTCGCCGCGGAGCTGGGGAGAAAAAAAAAAAAAAAAAAAAAAAAACCCGTCCCCAAGCCGTGGGCGTGCAGCCGCGCCGTGGCTGGTTATTTCTCAAATCCTCGATTTCTTCCCTTTTTCCCCCCCTCGCGGGCCAGGCAGCTGCATCTTGTCCCCCTTCCAAAGCCGCCCTCGGCCGGCAGCTTGGAGGCGGTGGGAGCGGGGAGAGCCCCCCCGGCCGCCCGGCTGCCAGCTGTCGGGCAGCGGCGCGGGCAGGGCCCCAGCACCTCGGCCCCGAAGGGCTCGGGGCTCTCCGGGCTCGGGGCAGGGAACAAAAGGAGCCGCCGGGGGGACGAGCCCCGGGACAAAAATCAGCCTCAGCCCCTGGCCCTGCCTGCCCCCAGCCTGGAGGCGCAGCGCAGCCGGTGTGGGGAGGAATGGGGGGGCTGGGGGAGCACGGGGGGGGCTGCTCGTCCCTCCCTGTCCCGTCTGCTGGGGGCTCTGGGGGCTGTTTCGGGCTGGTTTTGCAGCATCCGCCTCCCCCGGCGGGGCTGGAGCAGAGCAACAGATGCAGGGACTGGTCCCAGTGAGGAATGGGGAAGGGACCCCACTGGGGGTCCCGGCTCTGCAGCGGGACTGGGCTGGCTGCTGGGGTCTGCCCTCCCCCTGCCCCATCCGGGCAGCACAGCCCGTTTGGGATGGAGCTCGGCTCTGGGATCAGGACCGGCACCGCTTTGGGGCTGGGATTTGGATACAGGATTTGGACCAGCCATGCCAAACAACCAGGTTGGGCTGGTGGCTCTGCTGCTCCGCTTCCTTCCCTTGAGCCACGCAGCTGCCTTCAAGCACCAGGGGTTTTACTGGTCGGATCTGCTCTCCGATGCTGTGCAAGGTTTTGGGGTGCAGGGAGGGGAGGGGTCCAATCCTCACCCCGAGCAGACGCTGCGTTGTGCCATCCCTAGCCAGGGCCCTGGGCACAGGGACTCACTGCAGGGCCACGCGTGGAGCACCCAACAGCTACAGGGGCACCCGCACCTCTTGTCCCAGTGCCAGTGTGGCTGACATTAATCAATATGAATTTTTAATATTATTATTAAGCCATTTCAGAACTGGACTCCCCAAGGCAGAAATGTGCCCCATTTTACCCATACACAGAGCCCCCCTCCATCAGTTCAAAACTCATTAATTCCAGCTGTCACTTTGGTGATATGGGTCTACATTGGGCGCAAGTTTCCTGCCTTGGCCGAGTTGAACTCTGCACAAACCCTGGGGTATGTGAGGATGTGTTGGGCCTCACAGGGGTAAAAACCTGTGCAACGCCACACAGTTTCATCCTGGCAGCCCCAGCTTAGGAGCGGTCCTGTGCTTAAGAGCTGGGCTGATGGAGAACTGGGGCAGGCTGCCTCCGTGTCCCACTGGCCGTGTGCCCCGAGTGGTGTGTCTGCTGCTCCCACCCCATCCCAGGCCCTTTCCTCCCACCCCAGCCTCCTCTGGAGCCGTGTCCATGAGGGCTTCCCAGTTTCTGAGCCGGCTCCATCCTGGAGGAGGGGCTGCGTGTCCCTGGGAGGGAACAGAGCCAGCAGCATGAGCAGGGTGGGCTCCACGCTGCCCTGCACGCATGGCCCCGCTGCACCTCGTTGTGCGGGGGGATGTCCCTGGAGGGACGGGGCCTGCTGGCCGTGGTGGTGCCTCGGTGCTGCAGGCAGGGCACGCACCGCCGAAACAGGGCAGGGAACCAGAGGTGTGGTGCTCCACGAATGTGTTTGCAGGATTTGGCTCTTCCAGCTCCAACAACGTCTCATTTTGATACAAAGCAAACGTAGCTGCCCTTAAACCCGTGTCCTAGACTGCTTCTGTTCACAAACACACAAAGGCACCAGGCGAGAGCTCCCTGATGCTGGCCACATTTCTCACCAGGGTCGGCTCTGGGGCGCTGGTGCCTTTAGGGTCAGCTGGACACCCCAGCTTGCTGGGCGCTGCTGGCGGTGGGGTGAGGCTCTGCTGGCACCTGACACGTCCCTGGGTTTGGTTTTGGGGGCTCAGGGTGCAGGCAGAGCCCTGGTGGGACCTTCAGGGGTCGGAGGGAAAGGGCTGCCAGGCTGCGGCCCTGGCTGTGGCAGGGGTGAGCCTGGAAATATCTGGTGGGGTGCAGAGCAGTACCCTGAGAGGGTCTGGTGGAGGAAGGAAAATGCCTGGGGGCTGTGCTGGGCTCTGTTCCGAATTCCCGTCCCAGCCCTGCCGGGGTGCACGGCAAAGGAGGGCGCGGGGAGGGACGCTCGGCAGAGCCCGGCCTCGGTGGGATGCTGCGGGAAGAGAGTGAGCATCCCCGGGGGTGGATGGGGGGAAAAGGGGGGGGGGGGATAAAAGGGGAGGACCGGCGGCCTGAGGCTGTGGCGAGCGGGGCCGGGCGGCGGGGAGGCTGCAGCAGCGCTAAAAGCCCGTTACCAGTGGGTGTCACTGCAGGACAAGGAGCGTCCGGAGCCCGGGGGCGGCGGGGCCGTGCTGGGGCCGAGTCCCGGCGGCCCCAGGACGGGGACAAGGACAGGAACCAGCTTCGGCCCTCAGCGAGGCCACCCAGGCCCGAGGCTGCGAGGCCCGGACCTCCTGGGGCCCCAGCACCGGGTTTTGGGGGCGCTGCGGGGCCGCTCGCCAGCCCCTGTTGCAGTCTGGCTTTCTGGTCTCTTCTTTGCTGCTTTCTTGGACCCACCCTGGAGCAGCAGCTCTGCGTGGGCTTGGTCACAGCGTGCTCGTTTGCCAGCTCAGCCACGGCAAATGGCAACGATAAAATAACCCCCCAAACCCCATCTCGCTGCGATGCTCCCTTCCCTGCGCACAACCCCAGAGACCCGCAGGGCTGCCGCAGGAGGGCTCGGCTGCTGCTGCTGGAGCTGAGCTGGCAGCAAGGGAGACCTCGTGCCTGGGCTGCTCGCCCACTCCTAACCAGTGTCATTTTTAGCAGGACATGGCGTTTAAAGCCCAGCTCTCTCTCCCTGGGGAGGACAGAAAGGTCTCCTGTTATAATCCACTTCTGCCAGCATGGCAAACCCCGCTGTTACCCTCCTAGTTATTTCAGATGGGCTTTATTTAGATGCCTGTGCTAGAAAGAGGGAACCACATAGCAGGGTTTCCCTGTGTGGAGCAGGTGACTTCTGTCCTCCCTCGGCTCAGGTGCGGGCAGGGTGGAGTTTGCTGCAGCAGCTCTCCCTTAAAAAGGGCAGGGTGAGCCTCAAACTGCCCTAAGGAAGGTGCTGGGAATGCCTGAGCAGCTGCTGTGGAGCCCTGCTTGTGCTGTGGAAGGTAAGAAAAGCTGCTCCTGCAGCTTGCTTTGTTCTTGTGTTTCAAGTAATACAATTTAATGTCATGAAGGGCTCTGCTCCTTGAGGTCTGGGTCTAAAAGTTTGGCTGGAGATTGGGTGTGGAGAGAGACCTGGGCTCAGCAAAACTTCCTGAGCCTTTGTGCCCCTCTGGCTGCTCTGGGCCTGTGTAGGAGCATGTAGGAGGCTGGGCTGAGGTGTGCAGGACAAGGTCACATCCACCTCCCCCTGCGGTGTTTGGTGCTGGGCTTGGGGCGCTCTGGGACAGCGACTCTCACCTTGTGGCATAGCCCCAAGGTGCTCAACCTGTCCTGGGGTGACCACGGCTGAGCTCTCTGAGTGGGAACAGGGTGCTGAATACCAATGCTGAAAGCTAACATTAGACTTAAATGTCTTCTGGCATAATCTGGGATATGATAACAGATGTGAGAAGCATAGGGATAGTTGATTATTCCTCTAGCAATCTTGGAGACACACAATTAAAGTAATCGCAGTTATTATCAGCTGGTATTTTCTTAAGGTGTAAAGATCTTTTGGGAGCAGACCACTTTTAAATGCTCTACTACCTGCCTAGGCTGTGTGTGGCTGGGCCTCTGCCATTGCCTGCTGGTGACCAGGATGGGGTTTGGGTGCTGTGCTGCTGCGCTGGTGCTGGGGGGCTTGGGTCTGTTTTGCAGCTGCCTGGAGAGGTTCACCAGCAGTGTTCAAGTGTGACTGTGGGGCTGGCAGGGGCGGGCAGCAGGGGGCTGCCTGGCAGGGGCTGCCTTCATGCAGCAAGGCCTCGGTTTGGCAGGGGCTTGAGGCAGGTGTGGGGATGCCTTCACGTAGGCAGACAGGTGCTCTGCGAATTGGGCAGTCAGGGGCAACTTGCTTGGCTTGAGAAGGGCTGATGTGTTATGGAGCTATTGTAGACTTGATATTGGTGAGGGTATGGTTGAATTTAGTATATTTGTTCAGAATGGGCAGGGAAGGAGACCACCCTGCTTTCCCTGTGGGGTTATACTGGTGCAGACGCCGCCTGTTACTGGTGTGGCTGCTGTTACCTGGAGCGTGAGACTTGTGGTGGTCAGACTGGGCAAAGTGTTGGTGTGCATCTGATGTGAAGCAATGAACAGGCTGAGACAGGATCTTTCCTTACATGTTAATGATTTATTTGGCTATATCTGCATTAGCATAACTTCTTAAAACCTGAGAGAAAGCCACTGTCTGTGGCTGAAATGAGTCTGGGGGCTGCGGTGCCCAGCACAGGGCTCTGCTCTGGGCTTCAGTTTGCTACGTGGATGCCCCAGGGAAGGGGACCGTGTCTCGCAGGCACTTCTCAATGGGAGGCACTGAATGCCTTTTTACGAGCATCATGGTCTGGAAAAGTACTGAGATGAGGCCCAACCTATAAGGAAAGGAGCAGATAGACAATTGGTTACAGGCAGCAGCTGGCCAAGAACAGGGTGTAGCACAAGCAGGGAAGAGACTGCAGATTAGTGCAAGGGTTTTTGACTGCTTGGAAAAACACTACTCCTGTTGCAGTTAACCATTTAATGTGTTTGAAATGGGGGCTAGTTTTCTGATCAACTTCAGGATATTCTTACTCTGCTCCAGTAACAAAATCCTGTAGTCTTAACACTGTGTCAGTTATCTGACATTTTCAGATGCTGGCATGCCTTAAGATGGATTCTGAAATAAACATGACTTATTTTCCACAACACAGGACTTATTCCCCTCACTGGTGGGGCGTGGGATGGGCTCAGAGCTCCCACTGAGGTCAAGGACTTATTTTGTTGGGCAGGTCACACACACACACACACACGAGCAGTTTCTTCCTGGAAATCTCATTTGAGGTGGGGATGTGGTGAACAAATGACCATGATAAAGGAGAAGACACTTGGTGGAGTTAAGTTCCAGGGCCCTTCGGGGTGAGCTGTACCAGTGGCGTGGTTTACACAGTTGTGTGCAACAAACCCATGCAGCAGATGCTAGGTTTACTGTGACATGTGAGCGTGTCTCCATGTACAGGGTGGGTTTACTGTGTGAGGCCATGGGCTTCACCTGCCTTGACCCAGTTCCTTGTGCCATATATCTGCCTCGTGTGGATGTGCAGAGCTTTCTCCTGCCTCCCCCACCCTGCTCAGGCTGGATGGATGTCAGGTTTTGCATATGTAATAATGCACAGCAGTCTTTGCCCTGAAAAGCTTGCTAGTGATCTCATTAATCAAGACAAACAAAGCATATTTAGCTATTCCCCCTCACTGGAGGAAGGTGTTCAGGTGCTTAAATATGCATTTGAGTGCCTAACTTCAGACAGTTGTTTTGGATGTTCTTGCTTTCCCCCAAGTAGCAGCAGAGACATAACCCCTGTCGGGGTGGGGAGGCAGAACCAAGGTGGCTGAAAGGGGCGGGTGGCCCCTGGGAGCCCTCCAGAGCTGGCAGGGATGGTCCCCAGCCAGGCTGACTCTGACCTCCCATTAAAGATGCAGGAGATTTTCCTCTGACCTGTGTGGAGACAGAGCTGGGATTGTTAGGAAAATCCACTGCGAGGACAAGCTGAGCTGCTTCT
Organism: Cygnus olor; assembly: GCF_009769625.2. Lineage (NCBI taxonomy): Eukaryota > Metazoa > Chordata > Aves > Anseriformes > Anatidae > Cygnus > Cygnus olor. Next base: position 7,395,859 of record NC_049187.1, on the reverse strand, counting down.
CTTGAAGGTGCCTCTGTGTTTCCCGCTGTGCTCCCTGCCCAGCACCACTGGGAATGGGGCAGGGTGAAATTTCTGCATGGGACTGGGTTGAAGCCACAGAGGAGGAAAGAGCAGTTGGTTCACTCCAGTCTTGGTACAAAGCTCCTGGGTGAGAAATGTCATGCTGAGCCACTACTGACTGTAATTAAAATTAGCAGAGTCCTTGACAAAGTTGAGTGATGCCAGCTTCTGCCCTCAGCATGAGTAAGTGGGAAGCACCAGGTGTAAGACAGGGGACAAGTGTTTTTAAAAAATGAGAAGCCCCCTCATAATGAGGGATACCTGAGAAGTATGGATTAGTCCCAGGCCAATAATTAGAGACAAGATAAGGGTGTCTTTGGGTCAAAGGTCTTATTATGACAGACTGGTGTGAGAAGTCAGTGTCAGTGATGAATCCCCATATCTGATTCTTCTAATTCATATTTTAAATGATGAACCCAAAGGTACTTTCTCTGGAGACAGCTGATGATCTTTACCATTACTCTGATGTGGTTATGGGCTGTTACACCAGGGTTTTGTTTGAATCTCAGATTTGGAGCATAGGCTGTAGCAGAATAGGAATGTAGTTTGTAGGCACAATCTTGGTAGTGTTCTCTGCAGGATGACAGAGCTGCAAGTGTTTTCATCTGCTCATTAGAAGCAGTGTTTTGCTCCTTCATTGCACATTTTATTGACAAATTAAAACATGCAGGGCATGTGCAGCTGGGATATTGTAACATCAGCCCTTGCTTCAGAGAATTAGAGGGACAATAAACTTATCACTCCTCAAACTTCAATATGTATTTGGGGGACCATTTTCAGTTGGGTTTCTCAGTTAATGGTCTAAATTGGAGGACTGCAAGTGACCACTTGCCAAGCATTAGTGCAACCATTTGCATGCTACAAGCAGAGATCAGTCTGTTAAAGGAGGGCTAATAAATTCTGTGTGAGATACAAAAGCAGCTCAGCTGGTGCAGGGAAGGCAGAACTCCCCTGAGGCAGTGCAGTATGTGCCCCAGAGACTGTTTTTTTTTTTTTGGGTGCTGTTGAAGTTGGGCCTGCAGATGTTGAGGTGGGTGCTGGGGTGCATGGCAGCAGCTCTGCTCTGTGAGCACCCTTGGGAGGTTGGCCAGGTTAGCTTCTGGGGGGTGGGGGGTGGGAGTAAATGGGATTTGCAAGGGGTTGGGGGGATTAATTGAGGTAGCTGGATTAAATGGTTTGTGGTGACTTGTGGGAGATGTTGAGAAGGAGCCCGTGGACAGGACCGGAGCAGCGCTGGGCTCTTCTCCTGTTGGAGAAGGATCCGTGCATGGTGGCACCCACTCCTCTCCCGGCACCTGCCTGGCTCTGTGTGCTCAAAGGCAGCCTCCCAGCCTCGTACGATTTTTCACTTTAACAACAAAGCCACCCCTAGATTCAGCCTAGTTTTTCCATCATCCATTTGATTGAATCCTTTTAGTGGGTGACAAAACACTTTCTTGAGCTCTCTTTACAGGAAACCAATCTCTCTTCCTTTTTCAAAACCTCCCTCATTTACAGGAGTCTAACAAATCCCGGGCCTTTTAAGTCCTTTCCTGTTTTTTTCCCAAAACAACACAAAACAACAGCATCATGTTTGTAGATTTTTTCGGTGGGGAGGAGGGAATAAAATACACAATACGGGAGATGGGTGCTGTACGTGCACTGCACTGAGCATCCCCGTGCAGACAAAAACGCGCGCGCGCATCGAGATGCAAATGATTTCCGTGAAGCTATCACTTGTAAAGCTTGACAGAAAATAATGAGAAACACTAAATCTTTTATAAGGTCAACACTCAAGCAGCTGTCAAACAAGAAAAGAATTTAGCGAAAGATCCGCAAAAACTTCCATCGCCTCATTAAATCCAACAGGGCCGGGGCCCGGCGTGGTGAGGAGGCACCGGGGCGCCTCCGTTTTGTGTCAGTAATTTGTGGCGGAGGAAGAGGGAAGACGAAACAGCCAGTGCCGAAGGGGCCTTGGGGGAGGCTGGGGAATCGTTAGTGCGCCAGGAGCGGCCTCGGCTCCTAATTGGAAGCATTGGGCATTATCAACGGAGGATTTGCCTCGGCTCCCTGACAGCTCTCTAGGCCTGGAATGATAGCCCACTTGTCAGTGTAAAAGACCATTAAAAACAAACCATTTTGATTTAATTGGAGGCGGTGCGCTGGGGGCCCAGGTGAGGCGCTTCATCAGCTGATGTTGGCTGCTGATGCCTTTTTCCCCCTGTATTGATGGCTTTTTTTCCCCTCCCTTTCAAAAACTGTCTAGGAAAGAGAAAGGGGTGCTGAAAGATCCTTCACAGCTGCACGGAGAGTGGCTTTCAATAGGGTTGTCAACAAATGCCATGACAAGTTAGGGAGAGGCAGGTATTTTTAAAACAGACATTATTCTGTCCAAGCTGAGCTGCGCTGGGAGGTGGCTGTTGGATTATTAGGGTTACAAATACCGTGGCTTTTCCTGGCAGTAGCATGCTTAACCTGCTTAATGAACGGGCTGGATGGCTTCTCCCCACCTTTCTAATTTCAAGAAGGCGAGGAAATCCAGGACAAAGGGATCTGGGCTAAACGGTCCTAGTGTAGCAAAACCAGGAAGGATTCAGAATATGCTCAGTAATTTTTGGCTGCTGTGTTTAATGCCCCACTGAGACTTTCCTTTTTTTCTGCTTCCTGAAAATGAAGACCACATATGTTTGCTGGACCACACTGGTCACTAGGTCTGGGCGATAGTGCAAGTAAAGGAGAATTCAGGCACTTGAGCTGGAACCTGGCGTGTTGCCTGCTCGGCAGATGTCCCAGGACTGAAGCAGAGCAGGCAGCTTTCACACCAACTGCGGGTTTTTGAGATTTGTAACTCAGACCCCTTTTGTGCCAGGCAAGAGTTTTACTCCAAGCTAAGTTGTCAGTTGGCAAATGGTGCCTCCACAGAAGGCAGAATTCCCTGACCAAACCCTCCAGGCCATTTAAAAAGCAGATCTGGGAAACTGTATGAAGCGGTAGCAGTGGTAGGGGCTTACCTGAAAACAACACAGCATGTGAGGCTGCAAGTGCCCTAGATCTGTTCCTTCATGGATGAATATCTCTACTGGCAACAGGCACTGGTTGCCAGCAGTTGCAGCCTTTGGACATGGGGGCTTGGATGCAGGTGGAGCCTGCCCTGGAGATGGCCCGGGCTGTAAAGCTGTGCAGGGAGCGGTGGTGTGAGCTGTGCCTTGTGCTGCAGAGCCTGAGGTGCTTGGTTCATCGTGGTGCTGGAAGTCATGAGCTTATGTGGTCATGGGAGTGGGGCTTCAGATAGAGGCCAGATCTAAATATCTCCTCCCTTTTCTTTTTTTAAAAGGATTTTTATGGCTGTTTATGCTCTGTTTGCTGGTGTCAACCAGGAGATGTTGGAGAGCAGTGAAAATGGCAGAGGATGAAGGGCTACTGGGTCTGTGAGGGGAAGGAAGGGCCGAGCATGGGAGAGGGGAGTGGAGGGTGCAATGGGGAGGTTGAGAGTGAAGTGATACTGGCAGAGACTGGACAAGAGAAATGCCTTCCTGTGACTTGATTGATTATATTGTAGTTCTAGCTGCTGGGCAAAACAAGAAAACCCAAAGAATCTCTTTAAAGCAAGAAAACTTAGAGCTGATGATAAGGGCTGAAGCATACATTTAGTTACAGATGGCCATAACGTGGGAGGTGACACCTATGTTGTTGCCCCAGAGGAGATGTGCAATGATTAAGCCCTGGCTAGCTAGGTCTCCACCTATTTGGGACTTTTCAGGGCATTGTATTTAATTTGAGTTGTGCCTGTTGCAGGCAGGGCAGCACTGAAGGCCCATGGAGCTGATCTGAGTTGGACTGGGACCCACCAATTCATTTCACTTGGGCCACTGATCAGCCATCTGGTGCCACTGATTTTTAGTCAGCCAAAATCCCAGCTGAAGGGAGGCTTGATCTGGTACCATGGTGACAGAAAGCTCTTGAACTCGTTGCATTGGTCTTCGAGTGCTATCAAGGCCTCAGGAGACAAGTTTTATAACACTCCAACTCCATGAAGTCCTGTTGTCCTCCTCAAGCCTGGGAGGATAAATGGTGCCTCTGAAAAGCCAGCCTGCTGTGTGCATCAAGCACAGGTTAGTGTAGCACAGTCTGTGGCTTTTCTGACAACAATTGCAGGATTACATGAGCTGTGCTTGTCAGTTCAGCTCTTCAGACAAAAATAGAGGTAAGGCATTAAAAAAAAATGCAGAACATTTTTTGTGTGCGTGTTAAACCTCAACTGTTAATTCTGATGAAGGATCAGGCTGTGAGCACATATCGGATCCCTGGTGAGAATCAAATTCTGGAGCCCAGAATTTTGCTGCAAAGTTTATACAGTGGGGATTCCTCTAATTACTTTCACTGGAAATTTACCTGACAGAGCTTTCCCAGGTAATGCAAGGCATACGCGGGAGAGCCGCTCAGCCGTTGACAGAGCCTTTGATTTTGTGCCAGGTTGCAAATTAAGTCTTTTGCCAAGGTACCCGAACACTTGCTCGTCAATTGCTTATCGCTTATTCATATCGCGCATCGAGTGCAGCTCGTTTCATCTGCTGGGGAAGGCAATGCGTGTTGACAAAAGTGTTGTCCAAAGTTGCTGCATTTTTTCCTCCCTATGTCTGGTCAAGTAAACAAGAATATTCTCCCTGGAAAGCCACCTTGAATGTCTGTGCAAGTTGGAATTCTCTAATGAGCAAAGGAAAAAATAAACCTCAGGTGTGTCACTGACACATGGTGTGCAGAGCTGCTTTGGCATGTGGGCAAATTCTGTCCTTTTACATCACTGCTGCGTGAGGTGTTGTTACCAAAATAAATGCCCTTCTGAGCTGACTTTACAGAGCCCTGAAAATCTATTGTCGAGTGGCCAGTGTTGAGCACTGGTTTGGATTATGACTATTAAAAATTCAGATGGAGGCAGCTGAAGTTCACCCTGGACCGTTTCTCTGCAGACGGCAAGGCTGTGGGGATGCTGTATTTTGGCAGCAAGACATTTTCCAGAATTTGACACTGGGGATGCCATTCTGCCCAGACCAACACAATGCTAGCGATGGGTGATGTGAGGACAGGGCACAAGGCATGAGCTGGGGGCAGGAGGATTTCTCTATGCTGGGTGCCTGAGTTCTTACAGTCCCCAGAGAATGTAGAATGTAGTCCTACATTGGAAAAAAAAAGTCTTGGTGCACAGTTCTAGCTGCAATCACAAAACCTGAGCCCAGGAATCAAGTCTCTGCAGGCAGAGCAAGGCAGAGGCCTTTGCCTCGGGGGGTGCCTGAGGAAGGGGAGGGCAGTAGAAACATTTTGCTGAGGTGAATAAGGAGTTAACTTCTGCTGGGATTTGTAATAAATTAAAAAACCTTTCCCTAATGAAGTGCCCGCCAGGATGTGACTGGCTCCCCACGACCTGCTTGTCTCAGTGAGCTGGGGGCCCAGGAGACCCGGCGCCAGGTCAGTTCTCCAGAGCGAGACGTGGAGTAGGAGCGTGCCCCCGGTGCGCGAGAGCCTGTAACCCACATGGTTGGCTTAATAGCCTGGGCCATTATTCTAAAGCAGTGGGGCTGAAACCTAAATCCAAATGAAAACATAGTCAATTTGTCTGTACTTTAGCGACTGAATGGCTAGGTAATGCCATTCAGCCCTGGCAATGTAGGGAGCAGGCGGAGGCAATTAGAGGGGAGGGCAAAGCTCCTTTGTTTTCTCTTCTGCTTGCTCTGAGCTCTAGCACGGTGCCAGGTCTTACAAGGACCTAGTGGTAAGTCCAGCTTAAGAGTCTGCAAGGGGAGAGGATGGGAGCAGAAAAGTCCTCCTAGGTGATCTTCATGGGTTTAGAAGAACAACATTTTCCTGTCGCCCCCTGCTTTGGATTACAACTACCTTGCTAACAGGTTGTTCTGCAGGCTCAGAGCAGGCAAGACTCTGGAAGGCATCATGTATCTGATAGGCAGTGTCAGAGGGAGCACAAGGATGAGTGGCTTGAGGACATGTTGCACCCCTGTGCCTTGCACCAGCCTCAGGTCACAAGGAAAATTGCATAAATTATGGCTGTGGGGAGGGGGGCAAGGGATTCTTTAAATGTTCTTGCCCAGAGTTAAGTTCTTCCCAGGCCATGAGCACCTTGTATAATGGCCAGAGCGGGACAATCTCACTGAAGGACAGTAGGGAAATATGCAGATGGTAGTCTGCTAATGAGCTTTCTGTGAAGTGATACTTCTGCAGAGTTTTTGCTTCTGGAATCAGAAGCAAAGCCTTGCTATGGGATGCATTTCCTGAATGCTGAGGGAAGAGTCTTCTCCTGACCTGGTAGGACCCACAAATGCTTCTGGTGTTTTGCATGTGTGGTACTTTTGCTGCTTTGTATCAAGATCTACTTTTAGCTTTGTCTAAGAGCAATCTCTTTTCACCTAGCATTTTGTTGAAATTCCCAGGAGATGTCTCATACTTGATAAAGTGCAAAGCAGGACAAAAGCAGATCCTTTTATCACTTTATCCAACTTTCTGATTAGCTGCTTGACTCTAATGGGTGCTAACAAATCTGAAACAGCCTGAAACAATTGTCTCTGTTCACTCCCAGGTCAGAAATGCCAGTGACCACATCCTTTGATAGTGCTGAAAAAACACAAGACTTCAGCTTAATTCTTCTTAAAACTAAGTTGTTTTTTTTTAGTCAGGCATTGTTGCTTGGACTTCCGGACAATTGACTTGTTCTGCAGCTCCTCAGCAATCAAAGTGACTTTCACAATAAAGCTTTTTGTCAGAGAAAGCTAGACACCTGGTCAGATGGGAGCCTTGTCTTCATTGCTGTCATCTTTTGGTGATGCTGAGGAGGCCTTGTAGGGGTGGTGGGGAGTCTGAGAAAGAGGAGCAGCTCTAAGGAGCATTGTAATTCAAAGCAGTTGCCTTAAATACCTGTGGTGAGCTTTCTGCCATTTCATGTACAACTTTGCCCTATTCAGAAACTTCTCTGGCCTCTGTAATTTGTAAATTGGAGGACAGAAGAGCACCTGAGACCTGTACCGACTGTATTGAGTTGTTGCTTTTTTTAGTGGTATAGACTAAATACGGTGTTTGTGTGAATTACATACAGTAGCCAATGCTGACCACTGTCTTCCCCAGGCCACTGAGTTGATTCTAGGAAAGCCATAAGTTAGATATCCCCCACCATGTTAGAGCCTGAGAAAGAGATTTAATGAGAACAGAATTGGTGTAAGAACAAACTTCCTTGCCTCTTTGGAGCACTGTTCCTTATCGTCCTTCTTGTAATGGAGGGGATGGTAGTGAATGACTGAAGTCCCTGGGTTTGGCTGAGTTTGGCTAAAGGGGTAGGCCAGTTTGTCTTTCAAGGCTATTGCACCACCACCCATGTAAAAAACAACTTTATAGAGATGGTTAAGGCACAGTTGGGAGACTATCAAGTGGTTTTTGAAACCATTAGCTTTCCTTGGGGTATTGCTGCTCATAACTGGGCAAACTCTTATGGATGTTTGAGGTCTCTTTTCCATGGAGAAAACCACGTACTGAAACTCAACTGAGCAATGAGTTTCCTAATCCAAGTTCTAACATGAACAGCGCATGTTAGATCCGCAGCTGGGGAAAGGTAAACCATCCAGGTTAATGTAGTGAGAAAGGAGGAATGAGGCAAATCTGCAGATGCCGTGCACAGCAAGTTGCTCCTCCTCCCCTAGATGCTGTTCCTAAGAAGGTAAGGAAGAAGAGAGGAAAAGACTCAAGTGGTGGTTGAGACCTGTGGCTGGGGGAAGAACCCAAGTGCAATCCTGGATGAAACAAAAGGGAAAGCATGAAGAAAAACAGGCTGAAAAATGAATAGTGATGGAAAGGTCTGGGGTGAGAGGAGCTCTAAAGAGGAGGCCTGCCCCGGTATCTCGTGTGACTTACACAATCTGTTTAACAGCGATCGGTCATGTTCTTTCACTGACACTAGCCGCAGCAGCAGCTTTGTGCTGACAGGCAGCTGGGATAAATGATTACTGACATATGCTAATCGGACAGTCTTAGACAGGATGTAAAAGGAATACATCAAGGTGGTGCAAAACATTTCTTGGTTGAAACTCTCCAACTTGTATAAATAAATCAGCTTCAGGAAGTCACAAGGCTCCTTCATTGTTTTAAACTGCAGTTAAAAATCAACAGCAGAGCAAAAAATAAAATAATCTCAGAACCATCAGAACAAGGGCTGGGGCAGAAGGCTGAGAGACTCGTTGCAGTGGTATCTATCAATGCCAGATACGATTTTGACCATGCACACTCCCTACAGGGTTTTGATGCTTTCAGACTTTCCGGTGTCTCCTTTCTATTTCCCTTGCCCAGTTCTTCTCCCTTCCTTTGTAAAATGCCCCCTAGCTCTTCACTTGAAGTTCCCCTGTAATTTACACCACAAACAAAGCTAACAATTTGAACAAGTACCCCAGAGCACAGCAAGATGCACAGATGAGTTCAGGGAGATGTTCAGATCCCATTGCTAAAACAAGAAATCTTCACCCTGGCTCTTATTTGGATCAATTAAAGGAAGTGTCATGCACATCTGTAGCTTGGCTAGGCCCTCTGCTCAGTCACAGGGTGAATATTGTCAATCAGGTAGTTTAGATAGGTATCAAGAACACAGAATTTCTGGAAATTTGTAGTTCTTGGTGTGAAAATGCTTCTTGAGACACATTAATCTGGTGTGGCTTGAATTAGTTACGCTGACAGCTGATAAAATGTCAGGCTACCTAAAAGTAGACTGGATTGTTTTGCTCAGGTAGGGCAGCTGCAGGAATACCAGGAGAGAACAAAGGCCATGACAGTACTAATGGGGAAATATAACAAGATGCTTCTAATCTGGTGGAGATCACAAAAGAGCACATGTTAGAAAATAAGTCATTAAGCCCTTCCTCTGGTCAACTGCTGCTTCTCTTCCAGGCCTTGTCTGCAAAAAGCATCCTACCCTGAAGTGCGATAGGGGCTGGAGTTTAAACACATCCAGTGTGGGAATGTTTGGGGTCTGGGTTTCAGAGAGCTCCGGAGTAAGAGCTTCATGTCTACCCTCATGTGATAAGGGTATTACCAGGGAACACAGGCAAGTTTAGAAAGTGTCTCCGAGTTCAGTCAAGTACTCCATACCTTCTCCAGGTGGGGCAGGTGCCAGAAGGACTCCTCCTTCGCAGGTACTGGCTGTTTTCGGAGAAATGTGGTACGAGTTTCACGCAATTTGTCTTTCTGTAATCAAAGATACACAAGAACAGGCTGGAATGGCTGCGCAGCTATATAGATCCCATTGGTGTCTTGTAACGATACTGGGATGAACTAGTCTAAAAGTCACTTCATAGATCACCTGATGATCACTAGTGCCTGGTCTGGGTGGTCTTTTGTGTCCATGCAGCTAATGCTGATACCTAAAACACACTGAGGGAAACAGGGACAACTGCCAACTCTGAGCTTTGTACCGCATCTCAGTGAGATAGATGACCAGTGCCTGCTAGGAGCCCTGAGATACAGCACTGGCTCATCACTGTCTGGGAGAGTCATTTCCACCACCACAACCATGGGGAAGATTTCCTGACTGAAGTGTTTCTCTCGTGATTAATTGCAATGTACAATACTTGATAGTCCCAGCACAAGCCAGTGCAGGTACCTGGTGAATGTTTTGGCCATTGCATGAAACCCCGGAGAATCTGTTTGCTCTGTGGTCTGGTTTGTAGGTATGTGTTGCTTAACTCAGTAAGTGGGGGCTGCAAGCTTCAGGAACTTGATGGAGAGAACTTAGTGATTAAAACATCAGTCATTAACAGATAAGTTAGGGATGCATTTTTCCAACATCCTGGGCTTGTGCGTTCATAAAATAGCTGCTAATTAAGAACACTGTATTGCACTTCCACTATAAAGCATACTTTGTGATGGCAGTAAGCCCATTGAAATTGGTCATTACCATATTAGCTCGACTCTTCCTTGAGTCATTAACTAATAAAACAGTCATTGGCTGCTTTTAAATGTTGTTATAATATTGCTATGTTTAACAGCTCTAACAACTGCTCAGGGTGTGTGCATTCACTGTGACATGCCAGGATCAAGGCTGGTGCTGGTCCTTCGAACATTTGGCTGCTCCATTCTTTTGTCCACTGCTGCAGGTAACCTGAGCAGAGCTGATGCTGTCCAAGGACAATCTGCAAGGCTTCTGGCAAGAGGATGGCATTAAATACCAAAGATAACTTGAAACCTAATGCTTTGTTATAGCAGAGTTTTTAGTGTTGTGGTGATGCAAAAAGAATTAGAGCCTCCATTTTAATTGATAACAGGAGTTTAGCTGGGCACCCTGTGACCAGGGACACATTGATGCAGACAGATGCTTAATGATAGCTAGAAAGGTGTATCTGTGGGACAGGTGTCTAAGCCTTTTGGAAGGCCTTGACCAAACCACCACTGCCCTGAGCTTGCTCAGTTCCTGCATATACCTTCAGATACAACAATACTTTTATTTAAACCTTTCCTTTTGTCTCCAGTGCACTTTCAGGCATGCACATTGCAATTTTCACATCTGGTGCTCACTCCCACAGCACTACCCTGCAGGATATGCTCTGGCTGGAGCCAGGCCCATCTTGGCTCGGAAGCAGCTGATCTTCATTAGGCTCTGCCAGCCTTCTAGCAGTCAGGGAAAATGGTTTCCCACATGGGACTGTTCACTGTGATGGGTAGAAAGAAGCCCATATATTGTGGGGTGGGATAAGGGGAGTTCATGCCTGGTAGCAAGCAGCAGTGCTGTTGGAGTACTATTACCTTTTTCTTTTCCACTCGCTGGGCTGCTGTCAGTGCTCTCTGCTGCTCCATCCACAGCTCCTTGTATTTGTGTTGGAGGACATCAAAAAAGGGAGTGGAAGGCCTGGAAAAAATGTTCAAAATACAACAATGTTATCTCCAGGGTTAATGCCTATCTTTACCTCCCTGTGCTGATTCCCTTCCCTGCTCCTGGAAAATGTGAGTGGTGAGAACATGAAAATGTGACTGCTGTGGTGTACAAAGAAGCCCAAACAGATGCACTGATGGACTGGGTGAGAGGGCTACTGATGATCTGAGTCTGGAATTAAAACAGACTAAGACACTGTCAGGTGTCTGCAGTGCAAAGGGGAGCTGAACGACTGAGCCTCTCTGGTGCCCCAGCTGCACAGAGCAGATTTGCCTCTTGAAACAGGGCACCAGTGAGTGTCCCAGCCAGGAGAGAGCAGCAGCAGAGGAACTGCAGATGACTACAGCTCGAGATAAATGGTAAAATTAAGAAGTCAGTTGCTTTTTGGTCAGTTTACCTGCACTGAGCTGGCATTAACCCAAGTTGCAGCAAAGCTGTGGCCCAGACTTACTGAGCCTTGCTCCTGGCAAGGGAGGATGCTTTAACTTCATCAGCCACCGTGGGAGGTAGAATTGGCAGTGGCAGCAGTGGAACAGCAGGGCTCTTGCCTCAAGGACAGCATATCGCTTATCACTGTGGTTGTGGTGCTATTCTTCTCCCCCAGAAGCAAAAATTAGAAATCCCAAGGGAGAAAGTGATTGAGGACCTGCAGCTGAAATTTTATCGGTCCTTGTCTTTGCACACCTTGCTGGGGAGGGACTCTTTCCATCTCAGCAGCTACCAACGACACTGTGGAGCCACCAGCTTTGCTCACACTTGTAGCATGCTGTGCCTTCAGCTGCTGCTTCTGAAGCAGCAAGGCAGGGCTTTCCCTGCCTGAACAGGGATCTGAGCTGGGCTAAATGCTGGGTGGTTCTGGGCCACCAGAAGGTGGCTTTCTGGAGAGAGCTCGTGCACCAGGCCACAAGTGAGCTGATGCTTCAATGTTTTTGTCAGCAATTGGCCTGGAATCATCAGCAGCCAGCTTTTAGCAGTCTGGAGGATCCTTGACAGTAGTGGAGGGCGCCAGCAGGGCATATGCAAATAGTAACTCTTCTGTTCCTTGTTCCTTCACCCCTGTGGTGACTTTTATTACTTAATTATTGCACACCACATGCTTCAAAACAGCCTAATCTATGGTCGTGTTTTCTAATGATACTAGATGTGCAACCCAGCAATATACATCCCAAGGGGGCATTCACATCAGAGGAGACATCCTTCTGCAAACTGCCCGTTTCATAGATCACATGCTGCAGAGCTTTTCAAGGCTTTGCCTACAAAACAGCTGTGTTGCTCCAGACTGTCATCTGGAGACACCTCGTGCCAAAGGGGACACTGACATTTACCCTTGTCTTCTCTTTTTCCCTCACCTTCCCTTACAGTTTGGTATTTCACGCTGATCAGAGCTGGGCTAAAATATCTACAAAGGATTAAAAGATGTGGCATAGCTGTGGTTGAGCATCTCATTGTATGGTGTAAATTTGGTAGTCCTTGCACGTGCTTTTGGTGAGCCTTGTGGGCTTGTTTCCTTGGCGTGACCCTTTGCTTTCCAAGGCAGGAGCTTTCCTGGGGAGTGTGAATAGCAGGGAGGGATGCAGGAAAACATGGAGCCTTTGTGTGTGGTGTTTGATTATTGATTTTTGTGATGGCTGAGTGTTTTCACATCTCCATGGAGGTGACTTTTACCATCTCTGGTGGACCAGCCAGTTGGTGACTGATTAGTCCACAGCTGGCTTGTAAGTAAATGCTTGAAAGGACACATTTGGGTTGATGCTCTTCAGAGACTCTTCCCTGCCGTGTGATTAATCGCATTTAAATCCTGATCCAGCAAAGTATAGAATCATGCCTGGAATAATACATGCATGAACTGTCTCTGGGAAATTAGTAGGGATGACTCGTGTGCTTAGTTATACGTATGGGTTCTGGTGGGCTGTAAGATGCGATGCTTGATCTGGCTTTTCCTGCCTCCTTCGAGAGAAACACTGAGAAAGTGGGGCAGGGAGCAGGGGATATCAGGCGACACTTCTTTGACTAAGGTTACTGGAGAAATTTCAGCGAGGCAGCTCTTTCTTTGTAGGTCAAACGCTGCTACCATTGGGGTGGACGGGGAGTTTTGGCCCTGATATCGGTGTCATTTGGCAGTGTGGCGGTATGGCTCAGTGCAGCTGGCCTAGGGGAAAACGTCCTCTCACCTTAGTGTTACTTGAGGACAGGAATGAACTGCTTGTGTGCTACGTTTCCCTCTGTCACCCTGCCCAGATGTCGCTGCTCTGGGCTGGGAGGATTTTGCTGTTACCGTCTGGGGCTGCTGGTTTCTGGGTGTGGGGGTGTAGGCAGAGAGCCATCTGCTGAAAACGCTTATTGTGGATTAAAACCTGTCTCATTCAGAGCAACTCAGATCTCCTTGTTTTGGCACAAGCATCCTGCCACAGAAAGGGAAGGGAAAGAAAGTTCTGATAGGATGTAACAAATTATTTATAATTGTGGAAAAAATAATCAGCTGCTTCCTTTTATAGTCAAATAGTTGGAGCCACTTCTAATGTTGACATTTCCTAAATATTTTAAAATTTATCTATGCACATTTTCAAAACTATTATCCCTGAAACAGTTCCTGTCTCTTTAATAGACTCTCTCTAATTTACTTTCAAGAGTGAGGGTATAGACCTATTTTCAACTGAAATGACAAGCGCCTGCTTACTTGGTTATACAATGTGGTATGCTACTCTGCCAGAAGTCTCCTGGAAACGAAGCTGCAGCTGTTCTAATAGGCTATTTTACTGTGAAAACAATGTTAAAAAGTATAATAAAGTATTAACAATATTAAAATAAAACAGTGTAGGCCTTAAATGAGCTACAAACTAGTTAAATCTATTCTATTCAATATGAGCCTTCAGTGCTTTGCAGCTGATACCTCAGAGCTGGGATTTATCTAAAATGAAGGCACCAGGGACATGCAAGGGAAATGGTAATTATAATTTGCAAACATTAGGCTGACACTTTTTTGTGTACGTGTGTATAAATTCTGACAGCTGTGATTTGTGCGGCGTGCCAAATAGTGTACCACCAATCCGGGAAGGGCTCCCTTTCTGGCAGGCCATCCTCAGAGCAGCAGCTCATTAAAACTTTGGAGAAGAAGTTGCCGAAAACAGGAAGGCATCAGAACCATCTGAGGGACTTTTGGTACACGCTTGTTGAAAGGTGTTTGAGAAGAGAGCCTTGGGTCTGACAAACTGGAATTTTAGTACGCCTCTCCGTTCACAGTGGGGCAAAATAATTGGTCATCAGTGACTACTAATTTGGTTTAGTAGCCAGAGGCATTTTTTTTCTTCCCAGAAAATCAATGACAGTACCGAGGTCTGTTCAACGTGATTCAGCTCAAGATGGGTCCTCATTTAGCTCTTGATGCTTCTTCCACTGGAGACAGCTATTTTGTTAAAATGAAATTAAAATCTATCTATAATGCTCAGCTCTGAGAGCGGCACCCGTCAATGCCATGCTGCTCTTGAGGTTTCAGGGTTGTCAGTCTCCCCTCAAACTTATTTTCAAAGGTTTATACATCAGCGGGGGAAAAAAAAAGGTACTTGGCAAAAGTGGATACAAAGGACTTTTGCTCAGGAAGGGGTTTTTATACTGGCTTAAAAGATGCAATCAATTTTATTGCTGTATTGTAAAAGGGCAAAAACTTGACTTGAGATTGCTTTTTTTCTTGTATTATTCAAAAGCACAAGGGCTCATAAATATTTTAGTGCGAACTACAGCCCTTGGATTTTCCTGGTAGCCCTCCAGCCAGTGCAGCACGGCTCCTGCCGTACTCTGCCCGCTGATGGTCAGGACAGGCTCTGGTGGGGAGCAGAGGACACTTGCATGGGCACTGACTCCCTGGTGGCTGTGTGGTTTTGGGGCTGCATCAAAAGCTCTGCTCCCAGGAACCACGTGTGACCCTCTAATTTTCAAGGGCAGCTTAGTGGCAGCAGGCTCTGACGCTGTATGGGTGCCTATACAGTAGGTAAATCATATCACTGATTTTTTTTACAGTTGTGATATCAAAGCTGTGTTACAACACCAACAGCTATCCTGAAACTTTAACCCTTTCTTGAAAGGTTAATGAGGCTTCATTTTCTTGGAGTCAGCCCTTGCTAGTGTCTTTCAATCTGAGATGATTTCCTCTTGGTGTACAGCCAGGATCCGCATTTGGGGTCTTCAGCCCACAGAGCTGTAAGAGGCACAGCCTTTGTACCCCTTCCTCACATGCGTCGTGGTGTGAAGGATTTGTCCCGTGGCGGTACTGTCCATACAGAGTTCTCTGTCCTGTCTTGTGGCTGGGGTTTGGATGGCCAAGTTGGCGCTCTCACCAGCACAGATCAGTTTCTTGCTGGGAACCAGTTTGTTATCCAGTGTGGGGCTCCTCAGTGCAGCCAGTGCAGATTATCTTCAGCAAATAAAGTGCAAGCTGGGGTCTGTGATTCTGCTCGGGGCCTTGGGGTACCACCAATGCACACAGCACTGAGGCATTAATGCTCCGGTCCCTCTGCCCTGAAAGGGTGTTTATAGTACAGGAAAACTCTGATTACAGTTCCCTTGTACTGCTATATTGTCTCCCTTCCTCCCTTGTTACTGATGGGCTAGAGCTAGCAATCTATCTACCATTAATTTGTCTCTGTGTAGCCCAGCAGGAATCTGGGGCATGATTACAGCTCTGGCCCTTGTGTGAGAGCCGGCACGGCCCCGGCATCCCCTTGCAAACTGCCTGGCTCTGCCTTGCCTTAATTGTTCCCCTTTGGCCAGTGGACCTGTCTGCTCTAACAAGGGCAGTGAGGAGGGCCGAGGTAATTGAAGCACTTAGCCACACTCCCCAACATTGCCTCCTGCAGCTAATTAGGAAAGAGGGCTGCTGGGCTCTTCGTTATTTCTTCTAATTGTTTGTGGGTTTTGCATAACAGTGAATGGCAGAAGAGGGATGTTCAGTTAGCGGTGGATTCTTGACTTTGAAATTTGTATAAAAGGTCACTTACAATTTGTTAACACTTTCACAAAAGTGAATTCAATTAGCGGCTCCAGAAGTCCCTGCACACATGTGCATGTGTTTGTAAGAAGGAGAGATGGAAAAACATGCAGAGTGTGAATGTAAAGGCTCTTTGCTTTCCTAGGAAGCTTGTGGACTATACAGCAAAGTTATAGGCCCCTTACAGCTTTATGGTCCTCTAAATAGGTCCTGGCAATAAACCCATGGAGAGGCCTGAAAGATCATTTTTAAATGATCTCCACTTGTCCTCACTTTCCATTAACCACTGAAGAAAATAACAAGAGAAAAATTGGTAGAAAACACTCAGGGACCAATTTTTTTTTGCAGTCTTTGCACTGGCAAACCTCCCAGTTGAAATAGTGGGTCTTTCACCTGTGTGGCAGCTTCAGGATCCGTGCCGTCAAAGCACTGATTGCTCTGAATTTCTGAAGCTTCTTTACAGTCCTTGTAATTTGGATGAGGAAATAACAATATAAGTTATTTCACCGTGGGCAGCCAATGAGGCAGTGGCTTCTTCTAAGTGTTAGAGGATCTGTTATTTTGCTCAGAGGGCTCGTATGTATAGAACAGTAAAAAGAATAAAATCCATTGTAAACATGTACTTTAAAAGATTTATCAGATGCTCATAGCTGTACTTAGGAGTACACGTGGTTACAAGAACACCAATTTGCTTTACTATTCCCTCCCAGGCCAAGAGTGAGATGTACACTTGTAACAATCCTAAATGCACACATGGAAACTCGTATCTCACAGCAAAGACACCAAGCCAGCTCTTACCTATTCGATAACTGGCTTCACAAGCTGGAATCTGCATGTTAACGTTGGTCTTTTGGGTTGGAAATGCCGTGTGGCTTACTTAGTTGAGGGTTATTTAAATTTGTCTTCAACAAATTTATCTCTGACTGGAAATCCTCTCTTATCCTCCCAGAAACTCAGGTGGGACGTGGTTAGGGGACAGAACTATTCTAGCCTGGAAGCCTCAAGCTGGGGCCGAGAGTGAACTCTGCACAGTCTGCAGCCATCAATGCCAACAAATGCAAACCGTCCTGATGAGTGTGCTGCTTTGCTTTCATTTGGAAGAAAATCCTCCCCCCCCCCCCAAAAAAAAAAACAAACAACCAAACAACTGTAACACTGAACAGAACAAATCAAAGAGCCAGGTCTTCCCCTTGACCTCCTGTTCATGCTTAAATCTCTGGCTAGGTGGGGATGTTACTGGCGTTGTTTCCTTTCAAATGAAGTAAGGGGTAGAAAGCTTTGCTTTCACAAAAAGGATTCTGTGGTTATTTCCCTCTGAACTAGGTTTTCATTGTACAAATTGCAAAAGCAGAAATTTGCAGGGGGGAAAAAAGTCTACTTGTGGCAAGAAGTAGTTTTAGAGGGTAAAAGTTCTGGTAGAAATTCTTCAGCCAGCTCTGATCCACAGAGACAAACCCATGGAAAATAGCTAGTCTGTGTGACAGTAAATTACTTTCCTATTCAGTTTAATGCATTTGGTAATAAGGGATCTAAATCTTTATTCCCCTTTTCCCCATCTTGTGGCTGATGTTCAGGACCTGAACCTTATGCCAAAACATGTCTGTTTTTCTCTTCACGTGAGAGCCTGAAGTAGTCAGACTTACAACTGCAGTAAATAACTATGCTGAAGGAGAATCAGCATCTTCACAGTGCACTCAAGATTGTTTGAAGGGATAACAGGTCTGTACACAGTGCTCTGCCCACCCTGCACGAGGCAGTACAGGCCAGGCAGACGTGGCTGGGAGCTATGCAGTAGCAATACGTGCACAGAGATGCAAACACAGCCAGCCTGCCACATGTCCAATACAAGAAAATGATTCTTGGAATAGAAATGCTTATTTCAGCAACACGAGGATGGTGGCAGAGGCACAAAGTATCTTTTGCTGTGGAGCTGGATAGGATATGCAATTATCTGAACTGATGGGAGACCTATTTTTTTTAACTTGGTTGCATGTTTTTATCTTCAGCCTGATTGTGGTTCCAGTCTCTGTAATATTTTTATAATTTTTGTCAGTCTCAGATATTTTTTCCCCCTCAAATTTTGGTTTGCCCCAGTCTTTTGTGGGCTTTGTGGCTTACACATTTGTTCTGCTTCCAATGATTGTGGATCAAGTGTGGTCTTCCTGTAGTATTTCTTTCTTGCCTGTCCAGCTTTTTTCTAGTGTGTGTTTTTTTTACCTGGAACACAATCTACTCTTCAGCATAGTTTCTTTATAGCTGGACTTTTTTTTTCTTCTCCCTTCTTCCTGGGCCATATATTAATGACCTGAAATGTTCTTTAAGTGTTTCAAAAATAAATTTGCTAAAGCACTCTGTGCCAAAGAGATGCTGGAAATATCAAAACAGCGTTTGGGCAGCCTTTTGAACTTCGTTTTGACTGTGTGCAAAAATCATGGGCACTTTGGGTGGAAAGGCCACTTGCAAAGCACAAGCACTAACATTGAAAGCTCCCTTTTTGGGGAAGGTGAAAAATAAGGACAGAGCAATCAGTTAAGCCAGGAAGCTGCAGGAGAAGCCAATGTAACAGCTGAGCTGTTAAAGGCCAGCAAGACGATTGTCAGCAGTGCATTAGGACAACTGCAAATGATACAAAGGAAAGAGGAGGTACTGGAAAACCAAAGCCTTTGGCCAGTTGTAGCAGTTTGTAGAGGAGAGACTGCAGTGAACAAATGCTTCAGAGGTGAGTCTGCAGAAACATGGTGAAAGCAGCTGCTCATAGGACTAAGACCAGTGTTAGAGAATGGGAGGTAGAATGATGGGCGGAGATGAAGTTAGAAGGAAAATGGAATGTGAAATTCAGGAAAGGGACGATTGAAGCGAAGGCAGCCAGTAGGGGGGACCCAGCAGGAGATGTGGGGATGACAGAGTGCCAGGGAAATCCTGCCAGCACACCCAAGGTCAGCCCAACCTACAGGCCAACTGCCAAGTGGATGGCAGCATGTCTGAGGCAGGGTTATGGCCATGCAGGGTTTGAAGGAGGTACAGGTGTGGGATGGCAGAGAAAGGCATGTCTGTGCAGTCCTTGTGCCCAGGAACACCTTCAGGAATGCAGAAGGCAGAATTAGCAAACTTGCTCTAGTAAAAGAAAAGCAAATGAAAACTTGTCTTTAAAAGCAGCCCTGGAAATGCTAGCCTGTGATCGTACTGAGGACGTACTCTGTGCTGCTATAATGTCTCTAGCTCCTGGGGATAAAACTTGTGCTCGGGCTACCAACTATGCTGGTGTGTTTTGCCTTCAGACTCCTAGTGTGACCTTGTGTAAATCAAAATCTAAAATCTAGCTGTAGACAGCATCCATATATTTGTGCTTGCTTCTAGTTCCAAGAATGATGATTTAATACCTGCTAATTTCAGTGCATGGTAAACTTCAATCACAGAAGGTGGTTAGGAGGCTAAATATGGGCTTGGGACTCTTTTGGGAGTTTCCAAATGCATCTGAATACCAGGCTGTATTGACACCAGCTATGATCCTGGAGGTCTTCACAGACCCTCTGTGTCTCTAGATTCAGTCTCATCAAGACTCAGGCCACTCAGTGCCTTGCATTCTCCCTTTTGTAAAACAAGGTCATTACATGAGGAGGATGGGGTTGAACACACCTGCTAGTAGCGCTGTGTAGGGTTATTTTAAATGAAAAGAGAGGACTTGGGTCCAGGACATCAGCAACCCTAAACCACAGACATCTTACAGCTATGTAACTTGCCATGCACAAAGAGCCTGTGTGGATGGGATGGGTTGGGTTGACCTCCTGGGGGAGGTACTGCCAACTCTGGGTATTTTCCTTGAAAGAAAATCCGTAGACCTGTTTGCAGTGGGGATGAGGACTGAGGCAGGTGACGCTGAGTGTGCTCGCACTGCAGCATGGTCATTACTGCAGCGCCTGGGCCCAGTGGGCACGCACTCTTGCAAATTGTGGCTTGCACGAGGCAGCTCTTGTAGAGATCAGAAGATGGAGCATGAATCAGAGGAGCCCAACTGGAGGGTGCCCCATGGGGGAGGCTGGGACCCTACCACATCCTCGTTACTGTTGACCTTGGCACGAGTGCTGCCTGCTGATGGATCGGTTACGGAGCTGGACAAGACCCTGGGGAACCACTGTATTATCTATTATCGTCCCATCAGTGTTTCCCCTGACCCCTCCCAGCTCCGCATGCCACAGGCATCAGGGAGGGAATAAATCTTTGTCTGATACTGAGAGAGAGAGGGAGCGAGAGCAGGAAAAAGGAGAGATGAAAAATGTCCTTTTTACGACTCTCACAACAAAGCTGGCCGCATGATTCGTAGCAAACACCTCTCTGAGAAGAGGGAGGGTGAGAACAGGGGGAATCAGCAAAAAAGCAGAGCTGCTTCTCTCCCCTGGAAGATGCCCCTGGGGAATTAATAGAGAGGGGGCATGGGTGACCTTTGAAGGTAAATATATTGTGGAAGGAAACAGGCCCTTGAGCTTCAGAAAACTCACACCAGTGCCTGTGAGGCTGCCTTGTGAAATGCTCCTTGCAGCACACATCCACCATGAATGGGAAGTGGAGGCATAAGTGATCTGCTGTGCTAGAGGGAGCAGCAGGGCCAGGACGTGATTAATAAGGCACTAATAGCAACCCCAGCATTTATCCATGTTCTCTTCTATTTGGGATGATCCAGGAGAGCTTGTGCATGTGAGCCTGGGGACAACTCCTGACCTTGGTGCCTTTAGGACACTTAGGTACCTTTAGCACTGCAGGCTAGGGCCTGGGAAGGGACCGGAGAAATGATGCCAGCTGCCCAAAGGAGCTGCATCGAGGCTGTGGGTGCAGATGGGGGGCGGTTTGCAACGGCACTTTGGGAGGCTCACAGAGCTCTGGGGATTGTCCCAGAGCATTGCAGTGATCAGTGCAGATGAATTCAGTGTGATGGGAAGGCACCTTTGCTCCTTGGCTGTACCATCTGTGCTGTGTCTTGGGCAAGGGAACATCATGCAAGCTCTGTTCTCAGAAAAAAAAAAAAAAAAAACACTTTGATAAAGATCTCAGTTGCAGCAAAGTGGATGCTTCTAGAGGCAAGTGAGTTCTTGGAGTCATGGGAAGGGACTGCATGCCACTGTTCTCTCCCCTTCTGCTGCCAGACAAGCACATATCTTACAGCAAGTGCATTCCCAATTAGCTGCACTAAGAACACAGTTATGCAAGGCTTAGAGTCCAAAAGCAGAAACAACTTAAATCCATTGATGACCATGCCATTTTTAACAGGGAGCATTGTGTTGAACTGGTCCGCTGCGACTAGGAACAGACCTGGGCTGGGGAGCACTCACCCATGTGTTTGTCTTTAACTTGCCAGTCATGAAAACTGAGTTAAATTCCCCACTTTTACCCAAATGGTTGTAACAACTCCTTAGTAATCCTAGTAATTTGATTTTGTCTATAACATGCTTTTAAAGTAAAGGGATAAATACAATCAGTCTGCATAAAAGGTAGCTATTAAGGAGAAGACAAGTTGTACAATAATAACTTTAAATTAAAAGCCCTTTCCCACTACTTCTGCTGTTGTGGGGTCTGCAGATTTTCCTTAAAACTTCTGAAACGTGCCTAGACTTCTTGCAGGCAGCCATTTAACCTCCGTTTATGAAGAAATAAAGCAAAATTGATGTTGATTTTGGTCTACATTGGGGGATACTTTTGCAACATAAAAGCCCTTTTGCCTGCAATTTACAGAGCAGCCCTGTCACATTGGTGAGGGCTGATACTGATAAAGATAAAGCTTTATAGCTGGGGCATTTGCAGCTAACAGCAAGCTAATGCTGCATTTTCATTTTGATGCAATTAATGTTAATGTCTGCTACGAAAATTGTCATTAAATACCATTTTAAAATCCATTCAATTTGCATATGCAAAGCCCATTTACTATCATGTAAAATACACAGTGCCGTTCATCATGTCTTTTCTCTAGAATTTGTAGCTGTTATTTTTCTGGTAGTGATTATTATCCAGCTCTTAAAATGAAACCTAATGTCTAGTCCAGACCTGTACAGAGCATGAAAACTCTGCTCCAGCAGCATCAGGGCTGCCTTGGAGTCCTTTTCAGAGGTTTTAGCGCTCGTTTGCATTGGGCTTATGCTGGCTTTTCCAGGCCACCATGCGCCCTCCAGCCTCCTGTGTGCTGCTGTAGAGGACAGGCAGTCAGTCAAAGCAAGGTGCTGACGTTCTCCCCTGCAGACCCCCTGTTCACAACTACTCAGGAGAAATCAGCACGGCAGATAGCTGGGAACTGGTATGTGACGGATATGTTAAATGGGTCACTTTTGCCACTTCTAAATACTTTATCTCTTGAACCTCAGGTGGGGCTCGTGTATGCTGGGTGCTTCTTAAAAATCTTTTAGACGCTGCACTGCAACCCAATTCAGTGTGAAGCCTTAAACATCCCACTGTGTTGCAAAGCAGGAACGGGTATGTTTATACCCTGCTAGAGGGGTTGCTGAGGGAGCAACCCCTGGGCTGTGCTAAAAGAAGCCCCTGGAAGCAGAAGAGAGAGCAGGGAAAAGCTGCTTTGTTTATTCTGACTTACTGGAAGTTTCTGCCTGATGCATGGTGGCGAACTAACAAGTGGGAGAAAGTAGAATAAAGAACTTGAACTGATCCTTAATTGCACCAGAGTACGAACAGGTAGAAATGCTGTTTGTTCTGACTCAGTATCACTTTCTGACCTGGGGAGGCCGTTATTCTGGCTTGCAGATCTGTGCTCCTTTAAGTCAAAGGACTGGCATTGAAAATATTTTTAAGTAGTTCCAAGCACTTGGTGCTAGAGGTAAAATAGGGATGTGCTGTGGCATGCAGACTAGATTTAGGTAGCTGTTTGTGACACGAAGGTGGAATCAGGTGGCAAAACACAGAAGTGATGCTATGATTCATTTGCATCATGTCCAGGTTCAGGACACTTCTCTTTTGGGGACTGTACTGGCTGAGAGATGGGGGAAGATGCAGATGAGAGAGTAGAAAGCGATAGTTCCCTTCTGGGAAGGGCCCCAATCCTTTCCCCTTACCGTGCTGGGATGCCATAAGTCATGTCTGCAGGTACTTTTGGAGGAGATCTCTTGAAGCGACTGTATTCATTGTCTTTGCACCGTATGTCCTTGGCCTTGTAGTACAAGTTAAATTCACGGGCTGTGCTAAAACCAGCCTTCAGAGCACTGCGGTTCATGGTGATGAAGTCTCGGGGCATATTCTGAGTTAAACCAGTCCTGGGCTTTATTGTGTTCCAGTGGCCTATTGCTGGAGATGGAAGGAGACATGAGGCAAAGAGAAAAAGATTAGGGTGAGCTTCTGTTTGGGGAAGCAGGTTGATGCACGGTTTGTGTGTTGCACATGAGGGCCTTGAGTGGCTTGTATGCATTTTTGCCACAGCTTCACTGTGGTGTGACCTTCAACATATCTTGCCCCGATTATTTTCAGATGGGGAACTATCCCATCTGAATTAGATGTCTTCTCACTCTCCACCCTGACTTACTCAGCAAGTCTGATTTTACGGGGGAAATAATCTCTCAGAGCATGAAGTAGAAACTCTTCTGAGTTATGAAAGTGGCCACATGTATTGCCCTTTGCAGATGCTCTACCCTTTTCTGCTTGGGCTGTGTGATCCTATAAAAGTTTTCAAGATGCTAGGGAAGCGTTAGTAGTCACCAAGCATTTGTTGTGATATTAATGAAAGTGGGTGAATGTTGGATTTCTTCACCTCCAGCTTGGTGAGAAGTAATGAGGAGCACTGGGAAGGAGAGTCCCTATTAGCATTAGGACTTTGCAGGTCTATGTTTTAGTGGCGTTGTCATACCTTCAGGGACTCCTCCATCTGTCCTTTCGATGTACAGCCCATATGAAAAATCAAAGCCTGGCAGGGTATAGCAGTTTCTCTGGGGCTTTCCCAGTTCTGCCTGCAGAAGAGTGAAGTTAAAGGAGAAGCATAAAGACCTTGTTTGATGAGGTAAACCTCCTGAAAATAAAAATATGTAACAGAACGTGACCATGAGTGTCAGCAGTGGTTCTGGCTCCACTTGGCACAGGTTGGGATCCCAGTGTCTGGACACAACGGAGTGCCGCAGTGCAGGGAGGACTCATAGCCATGAGGCTTCACCAGCGCTGAAGCACAAGGGATGCTGAAGTTCATAAAAGTTCATACCTGAGTTATAAAGTGACCTAGCCCTACTGGGAATAGGGATCTTGATTTAATATATATGGACTTGAAGTCTCCTTTTTTGGCTAACTTATCCTTTGGCTTGGGTGCCCAGCTGTGATATCTACAGGGGGAGACTGCAGCTAGGCTCGACTTTGCTTTAAGTTGCTTCATTTCCAAGTTCTTCTTAGAAAGCTGGCAAAAACTCCCCCAAATGCAATCACACCACCACTTCAGCCTGGGAATAATCAAGACGCAAGGCATATTGTGGGTGGGATAAGGGAGATGAAGGGGGAGCAGATCCCGGGGTTTATAGCACAGAAAAGAGAACTTGAGCTCAATAACCTCGTTTCTATTTAGTTTTAAAATGAACTCTTCCCCAGCCCATGTGTATCCCAGCCTGGTGTTGTCTGTGGGATTAACTGACCTCCCTTCACCCCTTTGTCTCTACCCTCCCATCTCCATGGTGAAGTCACTGCAGGATGTGTGTGTCTTGAAACCTTATTGCTGCTTGAAAGGGAGGCAGTGGAGGAGGGAAGGGGTGAGAGCCTGGCAGCCTGGGGCTGTGCGTTCCTGCTGGGGAGGCTGCAGCAGGGTCAGACAACAAGCCCCCTGGAGCCATGTGGCACAGTGTGGGTGCCTCAGACGGGTTATTTTCCATGGGAAGCCTGTTGGGGAGGATGGAGGGTTGTGGAAGCTGGATTGGCAGATCTTTTGGGGAAAACGGAAATGTCGAAATACTATTCTAGCGCTGCATGCTGGAGCATCATTGAACACTGGCATTGAAGTGACTGTTATTACGCTCCAGAGTGAACGCTGGATCAGGAGGTGCTGAACCAAATGTAGTCCTTTCTGCAGGGACAGACTGTAGCTGAAAATGATCCACTTCAAACTCGTCACTATGGCAGGCCAGGGCTGGACAGCAGTCGGTAAGGGGTGCAGCTGCCTACTGGAGCTCCTTGTACAGGAACATTGGCCAAACCCAAATTTACATTCTGCTCCCAGCTAGCCTTGCACAAACCTTGGCTGGGGCCTTGGACCATCCCCAGCTCTCCTGTATGCTGCCAGCCTGGTGGCCCCTTTGCAGTGTGCCATAAAGGGCACTCACTGGGCGTGCACGATGCTGCAGCGCAGCTTGAGCTCTTTCTGCATCACCCTCAGCTCAGGCAAAGCTCTCACTGAGCTTGTTTTGCCTGAATAGCGAGGGCTAAATGCCTGCCCAAACAGGCACCTGTCCAGAGTGCTTTGTGCTGAGGTCTCCAAAAGTTGCTCATAACTCCTCAAACTTTTTGCCTGGAGTCATTTTTTGTACGTTGTCAATTTGGTATTTCTCAGCTCCCACCTCTACAGGCCACTATGCAAAGACTTAAAAGCACGCAGAGGCTGCGGACAACATGCTGTGGGCACTGGGTTCCTCACCAGCGTGTCCAGGGGTGAGATGGTGCCTGCATTTGCTTCCCAGGTCTGTGAGGGTCACATTAAATTCACCTGCTTGTGATACTATAAAACAGGTGTGGTGTCCCTGTGACTCTCAGGAGCATAAGTTCACCAGAAAATGAGTTTTCTGGACTTGCTAGACTTGCATAGACTTAAACTCTACCAGCTTCCTTGCCCTGCATGAGCCTACAGATTCTTTGATGTCAGCAGATGTTAGTAATGAGCTTTTTGAAGGCAATCAAATGAGTAACCTGAAGGAATCTGTGCATGAAGTGGCTGCTTCCCCCCAGCTACCTCCTGCAAAACCCTGGCAGGGGAAGGGGACCGTCCCTTGCAGATGTGTCCAGCACTGAGCACAATGGGAGCGAGTGGGCTTTTAGTGCTACTGCAATTGAAATATCACACGGCAGCGCTAAACCATATGTGCATGCTGTGTGTGAGTTAGGGAGCTCACACAAAATGCATAAACTGGTGCCAGAAATGATAAAGGAGCTTTCACTGTTGATCTATTTCTCCTGTATTTACAGGCATTTGTACAGGAGCTATTTTTAGGTTGGTTGTCACTTGTGTACCAGGGAAATCGTACAGAGCTCTTCAGAGGCACGAGGAAAGGCTGTTTCCCGGGGTCATGTTCTGATACTGGATCTGCTAAGTGAGGCCAGGAATCTGCTGCTATAAGGAAGGTGTGGCAGGTGGGAGAAAATCTCTAAGAAACCGCAGGAAAGGAGAGGTTTGTAATCTGTGGCGAGGTGGCTTCCAGACCTTTGAACGCAGAGCTGTGTAGAACAGAAGAAATTACGGCATTTAAAGGTTCCCTTTTGCACGGCACCTGAAGTTAACACAGTTGGGTATTTACTCTGTTGCAAAATGAATGCATGCTGTTTCTTTTTATGATTGGGTGGCATTTTACAGTCACTTTGCGCTGAATAAATAACGCCAAAGGTGCTGGCTAATTAATTAAAGAAGAAAAAAATCTGGTCCAATATGTTGAACATGGAGGGAACCTGTGACTGAAGCAAACCAATAGGTTCAGAGGAGAGGACTCCACATGCCAAGAATTTTTTTTACCCACAAAGGCAAAGAATGGGAAGGATGTAGCAGGAATGAATCTTGTTGAGTGTAATCAAAGATTAGTGTCTCTCATTCATAAATTAGCAAAATGCTGCTGCAGCCTCGCAGGCTGGTTCCATTTGTTTGTCCTCAGGCAGTGTCGGTGTGCTGTGCCACAGAGCGCTGGTGGGAGAGAGCCAAAGTTGGTGCAGAAGGTCCTTTTTTCTTCCCCAGCTCCAGCACTGTTTGCTGTGTTCAGGTTTAGACTGTCACAAAGCTGCTTGGCTGGAATACAGATCTGTCTGACAGCTGTGCCCATCAGCAGACAACTTCATTAAACCTCATTAAGATGTCATTTCTCTGCCTTATTTCCCACCTCTTGGCTCTAATTAAAACCGTCTCTCTCTGCATCCCAGGCGGTCCTAATTTTCTCTGGGTACCTTCTGCAAGTTTTTTCCCTTTACGACCTCAGCGAGGAAAACCAGGCATCTTAAATACTGTTTATCCAGCTCATTCAGAAAAGACAACTCTAGGCTTTCTCCTGAAGCATTCCCAGCGTATCCTGCAGAGATCGCCACCTCCTAGGGCTGCAAGAGATGTGTGCTGAGGCTTTGTTTGCTCTCTAAAACTGTCTTCAAGGACTCAGCTAATGCATCCTTTCCCCTTGAGCCAGGCAACTGTCATTTTTGAACCAGGTGTGTGTCTTGTGCTTGGAGAGAGCTGCTCCCAGTCTGTCTGCAGTGCAGTGCTGGTGTTTGGGCAGTGGGATACCCTGCTCGGCTGAAGAGCAGTGTTGGGTGTATCGAGCTCTCTGGCCCTTCCTGGGTAGGCTCTGATTTCTGCAGCCTCAGATTTGAGTGTCTAAGGGTATTGGAAAGCATTTCTGCGGAGCAAAAGGAGGGCTTGGAAATGGGTCTGTTTGCAAAAGGTAGGTGAGTCGCGAAGGTGCAGCAAAGGACAAAAACTCTAAGGATTACAGGTTTTGTTGCAAGCCTCATGTGTCTTGTCCTGTGGTATTTATGATCATCAACACATTTCATTAATTTTCTACAGATGACTGAGACTCTGAGAGGGGTAAGGCACCTGCTTGTGTACAGAGGGGTACAGCAAGAGATGGAGACACAGGTTTTTAATCCCTGCATCTCACGCAGCCCTTTGCTGGGAGGGGATGCTGGGCAGATCCATGAATCCCTTCTGCTCCAGTTCATCCAGGGCTGCCCTGTCCCTCCTCCATGGCTCTGTCCTGAGGGGGCCTGCAAACCCTATACCGGTGCATTTTCAACCCACCAGGCCTTGCTTGCTTCCCTACCTTCTGTTCCACTTTTCATTATACCCCCTTGTACAGTAAAGCCTCCCGTCACGCTGCCATTACTATTATTATTGCAGATTTACTGCACTTGCAGAGTGAAGTGATTGCGGTGACAAGGCCCAGCATTTTTCCCTCCTTCCCCCCGCGACAGCTTGAAATCAAGCCCTTCATTTGCATTTACATGATCTTGCTGTGCAGCTTATGAGATCGGGAGATTTATTTGCTACTTAGCTTGATGTTTGATTACACTCTAAGAAGGCAGTGAGCTACAAAGTGCAGGGATACATCAGAACTGAGCTACTGAAAGCCTCTGGGGGACAGTAACTCAACATCAGGTTTAGGTAGATGAGAAAGGGAATGTTCAGTGTTTTGAGAAAGGCAAATTTGATCAGTTTTTTAAAGGTGGAGGGAAAAAACTTATTTTCCATCTCTCTCAGAAATGGTCGGGAAAATAAGAATATTAAAAGCATGTGAAAATCTACATTTGTTAGTGCAGAAGAAATCCTAGCAGGGGCTGGTGGCTGCTGGGTGGTATGCTGCTATCCGCCTGCAACTTCCACTCCCAAGAAGATTATTAATAATAAGTTGGCACTTATCTTTGAAGCTTTTCATAAACATTAAAGGTCAAAGTCAAAGGAAGTTGTGATTGATGAAGAACCACAAAATCTGGCCCTGAGTTATTAAACTTCAGAATGCGTTACTGAGCAATAATCCCGCTGTAATAGCTGGGGAAACTGAGGCAGGGAATTAATGTGCCCATGTCTGACAGCAGAGGGAATGGAGCTTGGACCAGGGAAAACAGGACTGCGGATGGTGCCCTGTGTTCAGAGCGGGAGACCAAATTATTAGTCTCCCACAATGGTGTGTGGGCCTTCCAGAGGGAAGAGCAATGCTTGGGCAAAAGGCTTTCATTGGACTTATCTGGGGGTAATGCTCAGGGATCTGATATCAAGACTCCTTTCACTACAAGTACTCCAGATAGGGTAGAGATGCTGCTAATCCAGAATACATCTACATGTTCAGTGTGCGCTAATCTGTGCTCCTGACTGATCCACACTGGGAGCACCAGCCTTATTAGACAGAAACCTTCTTGTCTCAGGTCTAAATGTGAAAGATTTTCCCCTCCAGAAGCTGTTTTGCACAAGGGTGGCAGCAGGAGTTTGTGAGGATGGATGGGACACAGGTGTCCCGTCCGCTGGGTTAGGCACAAGTAGCACAAAGGGGTTGCAATGGGCACTGCCACCCCAGGGTTTTACCCAAGCAACACCAGCTGGCCCCATCCCCTCTTCTTTTTGCTCTCCTGCTCGAGGGCAGGACCTGGCCTAGCGGGGTGGAATTACCAAAAACTAAGGGTTGTCCGTGAGGGTTCCTGATACAGAGGAACAGATCTGAGGAAAGACACCCGCTCTCTGGTACAGTAGCTTCACATGTGAACTGTTTGTAGTTCGCTTTGTCTTGAAAATTGCCATGAGATATGCTATTACAATTAATCATTAAAGACTTAAGAAAGAGTATACCCCATTACATAAAAGACTCCGGCGATGATCTTTATCCAACTTGTAAAATGGGCAGACTTGATGCGACTGAATAATTTTCCTCTCATCTGCACAAAATCATGAATGCTAGTCATACTTTGAGCCTGAAGTGAACACTGTGAGACCAGCCTATAATTACCAAAATAGAAAAAAAGAACAGCGTTTCCTAATGAATGACAAGCCACTAGGTGGAAATCTAATTTGGTCTAATTAAGCAGCCTTTGTGAGGATTTGTCTTTAGATGAAAAGAGGGAGCCAAAGAGATCTAAATGCAAATGAACTCTATCATTTTGGTTTTAAAGGGCCAGACAGATAGAAAAGTATTTGCTTGCACAATACTTTAATTTGTCTTCATGGGCGTATTCACCTTCTAGGTTTCCCCTGAAAAATCTTATTTGCTCCCCAATTCTGGGACTCTGAGCACTAGTCACTGCTTGAGTTAGAATACAATGTGCTGTTAGAGGGACAATTTTAACAGTAGGGTATGAAAAATGCTAAAATTTTCTTTCTCTGTAACAAGGTTGCTTCTTTCTGCTACTTGAAAATGGTTTTGGAAAAAATCATCCTCTTTGCTAGGGAGTGAGATCCCAGGTCTGCCACTTTTGGTGTGTGGCACAATATAATTCTGGGGTCTTTGGGGGCACCTACTGGACCCTGAGCTCTTCCTCAGTGCATCTGTGTCAGTATGAATTACTTCAGCACTGATAAATCACCGCCACCTTGCCCAGTTGTGCTATTTCTGCTGATTCTGCTGACAGTCTCAATGCTGGGAGCAGGCAGCCCAGGTACAGCCCCAAAGGCTGAGACTTGCTGAGGTGTTTGACTGTAATTGAGATGGAAATATTGAAAACGATCTTCTCCTGCTCTATTAAATCTGCTCCTGACTTTAAGATAAATTTGTGTCTGTGTAAGGTTTCATGCCAGCGCTGAAGGTCAAAGCAGCATACGTGTTTCTGTAGTGGGTGTCACTGCTTGTGAAGTTCACATCGGCCTCTGCTTGCTCGCAAGCCCCAAAGAAGCAGCGTGCTCTGTAGTCATGAGATAAAGCTGCTGGCAGGAAGGATGCATTATTTGGGCTAAACGAAGATGGGTGCAGCTCATAGCTACTGCTAGACTGAGATCTTACCTGTACCTGACCTTCTGAGCTACAGCTACCTCTCCTCTCTAAGAGGAGGAATGAGCCTGAGATGGATGTGAGCATGTGTGGGGAACACAGCAGAAAGGTTTGGTACAGGAAAGGTTCTGCTTTGTCACCTGGGTCGGGGTAGCCCTGCAGCAGTTGAATGGTGAGAGAAGTCTGAGATGATGAAGATGGTGTGTATAGATGGATCAGGGTGGGAAAACCAGTGGAGTAATTCTGTCTCCAGCATGGCAGAAGTTCTGGGAGCTTTGCAGCGAATATGGGCAGAGAAGCGAGTGGCATATAGCTTTTTCTTTTTATTAATCTATTTTACCCTCTTTGCATTTCTCTTTCCAGAGAGATGAGGGGCCTCCAGACAGTGGTTGAAAGGATGTAGCTGGGTTGTTCCTTCCTGAAGGACCACAGCCTTGGGGATCTTCGCTGTATTGTAAACTGAGATCAAATTCTGCCAGAGAATGCTTTTGCTCAGGTTCTGTTGACTTCAGTAGCAGCACTGGGGTTTAGATGAGAACAGGATTTGGGTTATTTGACTGAGAGAACATTCTATAAATGTTAAAGAGATGGGATGGCATGTTAAATGTAAACTTTCCTCCCCCTTCAATCAGTTACGACCTTTTCTCTGTGCTTTCTCCTTAGTATTATCTATTCCATAAGCCTCCCCATCTGCTACTCTGAGGAAAAAATCCCTTTATGTTCTCAAGGCCAGATGTTGTGCTGGACAAACTCAAACAACTCAACTCAGTGAAGCTGTTCCTTCAGCTCTGTACAGGTAGTTTTAATTTCTTCCTCCTGAATTTCTTTGGTCGCTATCAAACATATTAGGCAAAATGCTGCCAGCATAGCATCCATATAGCCCCAATGACATTAAAGGAGTTGGATGCAAATGAGTGTGACTCTGGGCTTTTGCAGCAGAACAAACATGGCCAAATTCCAAGCATGGCAGCATAGTTCCTCTGTGGCATAGCTATCTGATCTTAGGACCAAATTTAATCCCTGGCTGCAAATGAGATGTTGACTGCCTTGAGAGCTACCTGTCACTTCACAGCAGAATTTGTCTGAAGTCGATGTACTTGTGGTTCCACCCAGGACAAACTATTGAAGTATTTCAGACTTACAGACAACTTGTAAAATTTGGGCAACCCCTTGGTTTAGGAATCTCTTTGCTTTCACTCACGGAGAAACTCTCATCTCTGATCATAGATGCAGGAACTTCCCACCTTGTCACCTCATGTACAGAATAATCTTCGTTTTCATTAGAGAATAGATAAAAGTTTTTGCTGTTTAAAAAAAGGATGCTGTTTCTTTAATGTAATAAAACCTCAGCAGGACAGAATGTCTTTAGTAGACTATCCCCCAGTATTCCCATAAGAAATCAAATATAATCCTATTTAAGAAGCTTTAAATAATTTTGAGCTTTCATATTGACTTATTAAAATGCAGCTTAAAAAACGCCTTCCTTGCAATCCCTTTACAAGGGTCAGGGATATAAAATTTGAAGAAATATGATTAGTAGATCAGTTGGAAAGATATATGCAGCAGCTTCCAATTTTATTATTTAAAATGCCTTTTAGAAGAAAAGGTGATTCAGTAAAAAGTGGCACCATCTTGCTGAAGGGATGAGTCCCTGGCTTTCCAGCCCTGTCTCCTGTCTACAACGCCCAAAACATTTGCTGGGCTTTTTTGAGACCTGAAGAGCACTTGCAGCTGGGAGTGAAAAGTTGCTTTATGTCCTCATATTGCAGCAAAATAGGGGCTTATCAGGCTCTAAGCACGGCAGTAGAACTTGTGCCTATCCACTGTTTGGTGCAGAAGACAGTGAAGGTAATAAAGATGCAAATCTGCCACAAAGGCATTGCAGAGCTGTTGTGAGCATGGGTACAGTTAGGCCCATACTGCCTCTTATTGCCTGGAAACTTTAAGGCAAGAAGAGCTCCCGTAAACTTTCAGATTTTGGTTGGAGTGGGATGAGCCCCTTCATTTTCTAAACATTACATGCCCAATTACAAAATCAGAAGATGAAATAGGGATGTTGCTCTGCTGACTCAAACTCTTTGCAGGGTGAACTGTGTTTTGTCAGAGCGGTGACTGTGGACTCCACCAACATGTCCCGAGGATCCTGTCACAAATCTCCATCCAACACTTTTCAGTTCCCCATGTTCAGTCCTGTCGACTTAGGAGGCATGTGAATTGTAACCAAGAGCATTTTGGGCGCATTGCTAGAAAAAATTAGCTTAAAGGTGCTCAGCAGTGAAAATTGAGTCAGTTACAAGTTGTCCTGAGCTTCGGCTCCACAGTTCTCCTGGGATTAGCAGGGTTGTACGGATGTACGTGATGAGACAATTTGACCCCCACTCTTGAAGTATATTAAATACAGTGAAGACCCAAATTGTGCTGTCAGTTATACAGAACTCCTATTAAGCACGGAGGGTCTTGTGCTACTGCAAGAATCTGTCCGAGTCATTTGCTCTGTCCTACAGCAAAATGTATTCAACATGCTGAAATTAAACCGCAAAACCTAGTGAGCAAAATCACACCCTGCCCATTACACTTACAGCCAGTTACTGTGAAATTCTAATGTGTCAGACTCTTTCTCTGGGAAATAAGGTAGTTAATAACTTTACTCCTGCCTAAGGCTGGACTTTGGTCAAGGCTGTCAAGGCTTCTATGATTTTCATGTATTTTTGAAAAAAAATACCCGTGATTCTGACACATTGGGACTTGCGTGTGAGCAAGCAGGGAGCTGTAATAGCTCAACTTCCCCAAGAGCTGCAGAGTTCAACCTTGGGCTCTCTGCATGACAAATACCAGAGGGTTCTGAGGCCACGAGTGCCTCAAGGTCTTCAGCTCCCAATGAAGTCAATGGCAGTCAAGCGTGATCAGCTGCTGGTAGGATCTTGGCCAGAGTTTCCTCTTGTGGCAGGAAAAGCAGTGACACCAAAGGCAAGACCAGCAAATGCTGGTGAGAGCATTAGTGCCCTAAGGAGTTATCATGAGTTTTTTTTCTTGCCCTGATTCCTAATCCTGCCCAGATTCCTAATTTTCTCCATTTATGACAATAATAATTAAACTAGGCTGAAGCAGCACTGGAAAGTTGCTGCTGGATAAGGAGTTATTGTTGCCCATGGCCTGGTCTTATCAATGGCACTAAAAATATGGCCAAAGTTGTTTGGCTTACAAATTAGTGTTCATCTTTGATATATATATGGATTTTCACAAAATTCCCTTTAATCCTATATCTGATTCTTTGACTGCTTTCCCTACTAAATCTTCTCAATACAATCTCTGCTCTGCTCAGTTTTTCTTCTCAATCCCGTACTTTTTTGCAAGGCTGAAACATAAGGGGTCAGATATGGCTCAGGCGATGTACACAAGTAGCCCAATTACTTTCAAAGGGGGCTACTCTTGTGAGGCAAGAAAGAGTTGGCTCTGAAAATTCACTTCATAATTGCACCATATTTGCTAAATCAGATGTTTTATGTGCTTAAGAATTCTCTATGTTCCCTTCTTACTCAGCCATTACAAAAGGATCCTGCTCTGCTGGAGTTCTGACCCATATTTTCAGTGCTGCAGTCCAAATTTGGTTGCTAAAAGGTAAAGGCAAAAATCTGTCTCCTCACATCTCTCCCAACCCCTGTTCAGCTGCTGTGGTATTTCCCTTCATTATGCTGCTGCCTCAGACTGTAAACCTCTCTAATTTTCTACATCGCAGCTATTTATTTAAATGCTAACTCGCATTATGAAGTGATAATCCACAAGCGCAGGAGATAATTTATGAAGCATTTAAATTAAGAGGAGCAGCTAATTGGGAGCATGTGTCTTATAAGCCTTGCTAACACCAGAAAACTACAAATTAGGGAGAAAATGGAAGATATTTTTATCTTGCTTTTCTTTTGTAATGCACTGAGGAAAAATATTACCATACATCACACAAACACTGCCGTTCACAGAAGTCTTCTTTTCTGTTGTTAGCTTCGTAGCTAGTGTAACGCACAATGTTCTCGTTATTACAAATTCCTTATTATAACACAAAATAATCTTTGCTCTCAGAGAAGGTGGAATGAGGTGGGGTTGTCTGTCTCCAAATAAAGTGGAATAAATTTCCTAAGGAAGGTCCCTTCCCAGCTACACGTGTTAATTTAAAAGAGCAAAGGCTCCATTGTTATGTAGGGGTGTTAAAATGCATTTAATTTAGGACTGCATCATGCTGTAAGCTTTATAGGTTTGTGTTGAAATGAGAATGAGTGTAAATGGCTGTGAATCAGGGAAAAGAAAATACGCTATGGCCACAGGGCCAGAGAGAATGTACTTGGGATGGTCTGTGCAGATTTCTGTGCCAAAGTCACAAACTTCATTTTTTTAGTGGTGTTTTAGTCATAACAACAACTACTAACCTGAATTTGAGTACTGATGTGCCCCATGATGTGCAATTCCTGGCATACAGCTGTGTGACAGAGGCTGCTGGAAAGGGGTGGTGGGGAAAAAGAAGGGTTTCAACACTAAGCCAAGGCAACTGCACCTGGAGGAAGGGGGAGGCAGTAACCATCCCCACCTCAAAGCTGACAACCATGCACCAGAATCCCCGGTTCTTTGAGGCTTTTGTCTCAAAGGGTAAGCGGCAGCACTGTCCTCAATAGGCAGTTGCCTTTCCCTGAAAGCAGAATGCCACTTTGGCTGCTTTTTTGGTTGCTGGTGCTTTAATCGCAAGAAATGGCTGGAATGTTCTCCCAGAGGAGCAAGAGGGTTTCTGGGCTCCCCAAAGAGCATCCAGATGATTCTCTCAGGAGAGAAGTGGAGATATTTAGAAAGCTGTCAGCAAGGACTGCCTTAATATACAGTTGCTGAAGGGAGGGAGAGAACAACTTTAGAGTAGTTTCCAGTACGACTGTGTTAGATGTTTAGTTAGGATCCTCCTTTACTAGGCAACCGATTCTTGTGGGTCCCTTGAGTGGCTACTGGAGACAGATTTGCTGTTAGAGTAAAATATTGTGCGCACACCCTGCCTTGCAGGGTGCCCGTGAGTGGCGGCGAGGTCCCTGCATGGCAGGATGCTCTGGAGGTGTGTGTGAATTCAGCCCCCACGTGTGACTGCAGGAGTCTGCTGTGTGTCTAGAAAATACCCCGCTTTAATATCTGCATTTGTGTTTCTGCTCTTACAAATCTCCCTTTACGTATATCCTGTCAAAAGCAGTCAGCAAACAGGCTCTGGTGTTATTGGAGTTGCTCCTCAACTCGAAGGAAGCCATAAATCTGAAACTTCAATCATATCTTTATGATCATTCAGCAAACAGAGATGGAGGATTTATTCAACATGGGATAGCAAAGGGGAAACTGCAGGGGGTTATTGCAGGAGATATTGGTTTAGCTAAGGCAGAACTGCTCCCTCGGGCCTCTCTACGGCCGAGCCTATGAACAATGGCACCAATGACAATAACAAGGCAATTATGGGGAAGAGGGTGAGGAGGGGGTAATGCTTTGTTAAAGATATAGGTAAGATTCCAGCATGGTGTCTCTTTTGTGTGCTTTCAAAACTAAAGGATGGCGCGTCTGCCTGGGGTGGTCTTATTAGGAGCTGGTGATCCTAAAAACACAGCAAGTGCTTAAAAGAGCTGCTAGCTTGTGTGTGATTGTGCTGCTCTTAGGAGGTTATGAAAATTTCCTTCCTAATCAAATAGGGCTGGCAATAGGTTCCTCTAATCCATCCTGCACCCCAGGGCAGGAGATAAGTACCTAAATCTCTGCTGGCAGAGGTTTGTCTCTCTGGCCATAGTTAATGTTGGGTTTTCTGCATTTAGGGCTAATGCTTGTTCCTGGGAGGGGGTTCAGGGCACCTCCCCTTGCTGGGGGGATGTTCAGGCTTTCACCCCAGGCTGGCTTTGGTGTTGTGCCACAAATACTACAGCAGCCCTTTGGCCAACATGACCTGGTAGGGCTGTTTTGAGATTGCTCGGTGACCTGCTGCCCAGCCTTGCACTGTTCTCGGCTTCATATTTTATTTTTTTGATGTAGCCAACACTTAAAAGCCTGATGAGAAAACGAAGCCCAATCCTTAAGGCTCAAATACAACGTGACTTTGAATGCCATGAGCTGGTGCAGCAGCACTGGTTCTCATGGGGCTCAAGTTGGGGCAGCACCAGAGGGGGGGTCCTGTGGTGCAACCTGTCCCCAATGTATGGTGATGCTGGGGTTGGCCATGAGCAGGGGCCTCCAGCAACAAAGTTGTCCAAGTGCAAGCTGGAAACACACAAGCTTTGGCACCACGGGGTGGAAATGTTCATAGGAGAGCTCGATCCTGCTGCTGCTGCTGCCAATCTGCATCTTTGCAAAGTTAGACAAATGTCTCAAAAAAAAGTGCAGTGGTGCGAAAACAGGAAATAAGTGATCCATCCCACCTGTCCTGCCTCCCCTCCCATTCTGCTGGCAATTTTTCCTCCCCCCCCCTTCCCTTGTGAGCCTCTGAGCAGTTTGTTTTTGCCTGCAGAAGGAAGCTTGAAATATTGCAGAGGGGGTACAGGCAGCGCTCCCTGCGGCCTTGCCCCTGATGGCACGAATGCAGACATAAAATAACCCAGCGCCATCAGTAACCTGTCGCCAAAGCCCCACTACGAGGTGAGAGTTTTCCTCCCTGCCGTGGCTGTTAGCTGCAATGTATTTCTCCCTGCACTAAGCACCGTCTTTCCCAGGGCTGCATTACAATGATTTATAAACCCCATTTCTGTGGAAAACTAATAGATCAAAGTGAGGAGAAGGAAAAGGAGACATGAGCAGCTGGAAGAAGATATTGAAGCATGAAACAAAAACAGAAATGAAAAACTAGTTTGTGGCACTAGTGAGTTGTTCTGTGCTGCACTTCTATTATTGAAAAATAATAGGGGAATCTGTATTTTAATCCATTTTTTAAGAGCCATTCAAGTAATCTGACTAGGTCTTCCTAGAGCCAGCTTGCTTTTGTGTATTTGTGCATCTCTTACAGAACCAAGCGCTTCTTGCTGTTTAGTCCTTCTGCGTCTATTCATTTTTAGAACTTCTGTTTTGTACAGTCTCTGGATTTTCGAAGAGGTTAGAAAGCATTGCACGGGGAATTGATGCTTGGCTGGACCTCAGTCTGGGATGTGCTTGATCCTGAGCTGGGTTTTACAAAGGGACATCGTGGGCTGGGACTGGGGCAGCCAGTAAGGTGCTCAGCCTTTGTTTTGGTTTCCTCTGCTGTACACCGGGGATAAACAGATGAGATTTCAAGTGTAATTCTCAGTATCAGTCGAGTTGCATCCTGCCTGAATTGAGCCAGGAATACAGACCTGTGCTCACCCTAGTTTTACAATGATTAATGCATTAGTGTTTGTAAGAGCTTTTGAGATAGGAAGCTAATTGGGCTTTTGTGTGTGTTCTGCTTGTCTGCTTCAGCCGCCAGACATCCCTGACTTCAGACATAGGCAGTGGTGGAGAATTATTAGGAAAACAACCATAATCCTTAGTGCTTGTGCAGCACTTAATATAAAAAGTTTTTGTATGAGCCTTATATCTACAATTTCTGCACATGATGCATATATAAGTGAAAATGTTACACACAGTAGATGAAATGCATTGAATAGGCCAAAAAACAGATTTGGTGGAAAAACAGACGTGTGTGGTAAGACTGCAGGGGCTTTTGTAAAAGGCTGTACAGAGCCTGGAGATAGAAGCTGCTGAACTACCCTTAGGTACGTTCAAAACTTATGAGGTTTGCAGGTTTCTGTTCAAAGTATTTTCTCTACATTCCTATTGCTTGTTTTGTTTACACTTTCTGTGGCAATTTTCTGTTGCCAGTTAATGCTGCAGTGTCGTGTTGACTTCAGGCTGGCTGTTTTACCTTGGTTCCTGATTTCTGTTGTATCCTTTGGTGCTGGTAAAGCAGTGTTCCTGGGGGAAAGCAGGTGCAGGGATATGTTCACGGTCATGTATAATTGATACTTCTCACAGATAACAGAGGAAGCAAGCACGTATTAAATGGGCTAGTGTGACCGCTCTGCACAAGGAAACTGCACTTGTTCACCCAGGAATGGCACGGGCAATGAGGTGTATTTTCCTTTTGGTGACTTGCAAAAACATGGCCTGGAGAAGAAACGCCTAGGATGGAGTTCAGGAGTGAACATCCATGATGTAATCTGCTTTCAGCTACGCTTCATGACTACCAATAAGTGAGCTAAATGCTGCAATTTGCAAGTTCAGCACTGGCCCATTAAATCAGTATGAGATAACCAACATCCGCACAGCTGAGACTAGCTTTTGGCTCAAGGCTCTGATCAGTAAGAGCTGAGTTAACATGAAAATACTGCTCTTGATTTTTGCTTGCACCCCTCTGTGATGCAATTTAACACCATACTCAAAAATATTTCAAACCAGAGGTCATCTTATTAAGACATTTGCTCCCTTCCTACTTTTGGCTACACAGCCCCAAGTAAATGTTGCTCCACTGAGCTGAAGCCCTGTTTTCACTGCCTGGATCCTGTCTGTTTCTGACCAGAGTCTATAATGCAGCTGCATCTTCCCTAGACCTTGCACTGGTAGTTGCAGACTGCATTCCCAGTTACTACAGGCAGAAAAAGCTGTCCGTGCTCTAACAGCTATTGTAACTATCCTAAAACTATGACAGCATCTTTCTTCTGACTCCCTATGGCCTAGCCAGTCTTTACTCTTCTTCTGTTCCCTGTCTGCAGAGAGAGCTCGCAAGATGAAAGACAGCTAGGAAGGTAGGGAGAGCTGAATGTGGACTAAGAGCTGCCAGAGGAATATGAGAGGAGAATTTTGCCCTATAAGCTTTAATAAGGTGGTGGGTTAAGAGAAATGCAGCTAGGGAGAAAAATGGGGAATTTTCTTTCTCCAAATGGGCACTGCTTCAGTTTGTAAAAGCACCAGGGATTCCCCATGTGGCTTAATTTATTATTTTCCCACTCGTTAAATGCCAAAACAATAAAGCAAAATCTATTGTTAGCTTTAAAATGCAGATGATTTGCATATGGCTGTGATAGTCCTACTGCTGCCTTCATTTAAACTCAGTAAGCCAAGGTACCTTTAAAAATTATGACTTGTTTTACATTTAATATACTGAACTATGTTAACATAATATTAAGGGGCTGACTTCACAGCTTAATTGCTGATCGCGTAGAAGGCTGCTTTAGCAGAAGCATTAGCCTAGCAGTGCGGTAAGGCCTGATGTGGCAGGCTGGAATAGCAGGCTGCACAAAGGGGCCGCAAGCTGCTCTTTTCCCGGTGCGATGCCCTCCCGAGAGCACCCTAGGAACCCAGAATAACTACTCCAATCTTGGCTCACTCACTTGTGCTAGAAGGTATTTGGTGCCCTATTGCAGAGCAGTGCCTGCATGACACAAACAGGATGTAACTGCACATGTAAAAAGTCATATTGGAAAATCAGTTTTCTGTTCAGTAAAGTTTTGTAGAAGGGAATGAAAATCCTATTTC
This sequence comes from Cygnus olor, assembly GCF_009769625.2. Taxonomy (NCBI): domain Eukaryota; kingdom Metazoa; phylum Chordata; class Aves; order Anseriformes; family Anatidae; genus Cygnus; species Cygnus olor. The sequence continues at coordinate 7,355,829 of NC_049187.1, read as the reverse complement.
CTGGCAGAGCTGAACATGTACTATACTCTCCAGCACTGGGTCTCCAAGGTTGCAGTAGAGAGATGGTGCAGTTCTAGCGTTATTGTATATTCTCACTTTTTTTTTCCCCCTGCGTTTTTTGACCCTTGCCCGTGTCAGGCTGAATGCAGACAGGGCAGGAACTGGGAAAGGGAACCTGGCCTACAAAGGCTCTTAACCCCTGCCTGAATTCAGAGACCCTGTGACAGTGTTCTGGTCAATATGGTTGGCTAGTTGCAAAGACTGCAAGCTGGTGCTTGGAAGGGGGCCCTGTGCTGTTTCTTTTAAACTTCCCATATTTTCAGCATGCTGAGCCTATGGGTCAACACACAATGGCAGGGCATCGCCTTTCAGGAGCGAAATTCTGCAAGTGGCTGACTCATAGCTGACCACCTCCAGCAGCAAAGTGGCACGCAGTGCTACCCTTCTTGTCTGAAGTCAAAAATATAATTGATTACGGACCAAATACAGCCCCAAGATGTGTCCAAAATAAGAGGCACTCTTACGGGCTTTTCAGGAGCCGAAGAGGTATCCAAGCATTACCAGCCACTCGTATTTGTGTGTCTGACTTTAATACGTGGCTCCAATATGGGCTCCTTAAAGATCTTGTCTTTTTTTTTCTTGGTTAAAAAATTGTATAGATTGACAGAGATGTACACCAAGTTCTAGCACTCTGATTTAAAAGAGCAAAGTTATAGGCTCTTGGAAATAGAGGTTTATAATAGAGAAGCGCTGGCAAACCCTTAACTACAGAGAAGCTACCAGGCGTTGCAACAATAATTGGGAAGGGAGGGAAAAAAAATCACACTGTGTTTTTCAGTGCTTAGCTAAGAAATACAACAAGAGAGTTTATTGCTTGCAAAACACAGCTGCACTGCCTCAAATTGGATGGAAAAACGAACCCTGATAATTTATTACACCCCTAAAGTCACAAGAATGTACCCATAAATTACTTTTTTGGAGGGGGAGGGAAGTGGTACCACTGTAGTCCATTCTGCACAACCTACTTATTAGTATCATAATTTATTATTATTATGCCCTGCTGCAAATAGAGAGGCAGATAAAACTCAAATCTATTAAAACAACCGCTCCACTTTCTCTGAGCCACTGAGGGACACCATTCCAAAGGAAATGAGATAAATTACAAAGACGAATGTATGAGTCTTGCATTACAGCGCAGAGCTTGTATATATGCAAGAGCGGGAGGATAATTCAAGGAAAAAAGAATCATGTTAAGTTTTGCCATTCAGGATTTAACACAGAGGGACTAGAATAATATCAAGTGGTCAATTAAATATTTTAAATGTATTGATTTTTTTTCTTCCAGAAGATCCTATACATTCACTCTGAATAAATGAATGTGTAGATGTGAAATAACCGCCCTGCTTCTATTTTAAATATACTTGAACCAACATGCATTTTAAATACTTTTTATCCAGCTATTCTGGGGAAGCAGCTACTATAGTGACAAGTATGAAAATTGTATTGGTAGAATACATATATCCTTGTGGTAATGATTAATTGCAAGGCTGAAGGGAATTTAAGGTTGGTGAAAGATGCTGCCTTGCAGTCCCAGAAGGGCAAAGTGGCGCAGCCACACATGCAGTTATAAAGTTCTCCACATGCCTTTGCTAATGGGTTTCAGATAAGCCAGTAGGAATTTTGTGATATTTTTCCTTCTCTTCGTTTCCTTCTGGGGTATTTAGCTGGACCAGCAGTTCTTAATGGCATCCTCCCCTTCCTTGCTACTTGGATGGATGGAATAACAAACAATAACTATTGGGAGGTTATTGCTCACTGCTCTTCTCAGGACAGGAGTCAAATGCCTGTTAGGTTATGATAAAGTTGGAATGTTTGGTGCTCTGGGCCAGGTGTACCGGACCCCTGATTCTGGCTGAAAGGAGGTTGCTGGACCAGAATGGCTTTGGGTACAGTAAATGCCAGGTCTAAGGAGACACCTAGCAGTAAACTTCTTTCTATGTAGCCATTTGTGCTTTCCACTTTTTTTTTAAAAAAAAAAAAAGACAATGATGCATACATGATAACAAATCACACTGGACTTTTCTAAGCAATATAAGAGTTGTGGAGGTTTAGCTGGCTTCACTTTTATGAATGCTGGGGATTCTCAAAGCAAGAGTACAGGAGGCAAAGCCAGAAAAACCTCAATGGTCCACAACATAAACAAACTTAATGAGAAGAAAAGAGTCAGCAATCATTTCATCTTCCCTGCAAAGCCTGCTGCTCTGATTGGGAAAACAACATCCAGGCCACACAGTAAGACACCAAGACTTTGTGCTGTTGCTACAGAGAGTGGGGGAACAAGAGGGATTGTCTAAGGAAGGAAATAAGGCCACCTTCTTGCTGCGATACTGCAGATTTTTGTCTTCACAGACAGCTGGTGATGTGCACCAATCTCTACTTCAGATTGTTACTTCTATACTCTTGCATACTTGTAGTACCTGTGTGCATTTCTGTGTCTCTTGAATGATTCTCCATCCTTTCATATTCCATCTATTGGCCTTTTTTGTGTAGAGATTAGCTTTCATGTTGATGGTTGTAATACTTAGAGTGAATAATGAGAAGTAAAAAAAATATTTGAGATAAAATATGTATTAAATACATTCATAAAGCGATACTTAATATTGCTTCAGGTTTGGGCTTGGACACTTGTTCCTGCAACTTATTCCTTAAAGTGTTTATGTAAGAACACAAGGGAAGAGAAGGCAGGAACATCCCACCTTCACTTGAATGTTAGTTGCCAGATCCAAAGATCAGCTTTTCTTTTTTTTTTTTTCTTCTGGGCCTTTGTTAAGATCATAAATAACAAAGTTCCCAGTGAAACCTGAACTCCTCTTCAAATGACAAGCTGTGCTTTGTAAGGGTTTCCCTTCAGATGGGCTATTTGCTTCTCTGGCCAAGTGCATGGTTGCTCCTTAGGTTCTTTTGGCAACTTTTCCTCCTGTTTTTGCCTCTACCTCATGGTAATGCTCCTTTGGTGTGGCCTGAGCAGTTTCTAGCATTTAGTTCAGTAGTTGGTTACCTTCTACATGAAGTTCTGGCACTCTGCTTGTAAGTGGGAAGGAAAAGGGGGGCCAAGATAGGACACCGCCTTTCAGGCTCAGACTTGGGCATAATATGCAGTGCTTAGTGTCTATGGTATATTGATATACAGCTTTTTCATAAAAGAAACCTGTGGTTTCCCTGTATTGGAAGCTGTGAGTAAATTTCAACTATTTTACAAGCCCCAGGACTGGCTGTGCCTCCTACGTTTTTTAAGACAGCAGTAAACCGCATGCTTTTCTCTGAGCAACAGCTGCTTTCCTAATGGTGGAATGTGAAAGACTTGCTGAACTGGGGCTCTGAGATCCACTTGCTATTGCTGACCTACAGTATTGACCGAAAACCATGGGATAATGCCACCTCTGCTGAAATAGTGATATACGGCTTTATCGTCAAATGAAAAACCATTATATTTCCATAGATTTAACTGGACAATAAAATCATATCCATGTTTGAGAGACATTAGATGGGTGACATTCACCTGCCTTTCCCACATGTTGTAGGGGCTCCTCTATATCAGTGAATCATGGCTGTGTTTTCCGAGATGACTGGATTTGGAAGATCAAGGGACACAGCAAGGCAGACGCTTCATAGCGTACAAAACAGCTCATTGCTGCTTGTCACAGCAATTACGTTCTTATTTCCTAACTTGCTGTGTTCCACACTACCGGTGATATTGGGCAGCTCTTGCTTGAGCTTGGCTAAGATTTTTGAGAGTTAAAAGGTGTGCTGCATGTACCGAGAGACAGGAGTGCCTCTGCCTTGGGCAATCTGGCATCCTCAGACTGGGGACATCTGACCCCAGCCTGGACATGGAGAGGGGGCTTGCTTGGAGAGGCCAGCTAGGAATATGGAAAGCTTCATCTCAGCAAGCTATTTTGTGTTGCTCTGTGATGCTCATTACTGTTGAAACCAAGTTTCCAAGCCACTGCTTTCCTCTACAAAAGGGAAGAGGATGATAGGAGCCTAAGCGGAGCAAGGATAGTGAAATGTAAAGTATTATGACATACATACATTTAATAGTACATCACATGTAAGGAAACAAGCACATATGATTGCGGTATTACAAGATGGATATAGGTCCTACAACATTAAATTTAGTGCCTTGTGATTGATGATCCTTTGTTCGCAGGTTTTCTTTTATGTATATGTTATTTCTGTAGGATAAGCATCTTACCAGCTGGAAGAAACATACAACTTTTTTATTTTCTAGCATGTAATTTCTGTTTGATTCACAGCTAATAAATAGGTCATCTTGTACTTTTGAAATGCCAACATGCAGTAATTCAGTGAAATAGAGACTCTACATTAAAAACCTGTCAACCTCAGTGCAATTTTCCTGCACCCTGCGCTCTGGAAAGATACCTTGTCACTCATGGTTCAGCTCCGTTTCCCTGAAATATCTCTTCTTCTGCATAAGTAATGAATACAGTTGCATGAAAATATCTGGCACGATGTCTGTTCTTCCTCCCACTCTAAGGAGCTGTGGTACAGAGGCTGTATTTATTGGTTGATCTTACCACACCTGTGACTTCAGGAAGATTTGTTGGGAATATTGTGGCCCCCTCCCACCTGCAGGCAGGTGTTCTCAGCTGTGCTAACCACATGGAAGTCACGGAAATGCTGCCTTGAAAAAATCCTGTGTTACTTAGCTGCTTCTCAAACTGTAAAGGCTACATAATACAGAACAATTTCAAATTCTTATTTGCTTTCAGTCTCTTTTCATTTCTAATGTGTCACAGAAGTCTTGCACAAAAAGAGCATTGGGCTGAAGCAGATCCAGTTTAGGAGTTTTTAAAAGAATTTCTATTCTTTAAAAAAGAGCTATACACAGAACATCAGCTTGCTAAGCTTGTCTTCTACTTCACATAATCTGAGATACACAATTTACTGTTTTTTGTTTTGTAGTTTTCTCCTCCATAGCCCCCAGAGCTGACAAAAAGATGGCAAAACCTTCAGTTCTGTGTCTCTGATCTGAATCAACGCAAAACTGTCAAGCTGGGCTGCTGTGGCACTGCTGCTGGTGACGTGTGAGAGGGCAGTTCTGTTTATTCATAGACTTAAGGCCAGAAGGGGTGCCATGATTTTCTAGTCTGTTCTGGAAAAAAAAAAAAGAGCATTCATGGGATCACACTTTCAGAGACTATTTTCAGATGCAATACAGGGAAACTTCTGCAGTGGTGGTTCCAAAATCTGTGTACAGAGAAACCCACCACCCAAGAACAGATGAAGTTTCAAGCCCAAGATTTAATCCTGCAGGTGTTACTCACATGAATGCTTTCCCCTGACCCTAAGTTGGATAATGTGGTGTGAGGAAGGACAAATGCTGTTTCAACGGAAAAGCAGACCGACTCTAACCGTGAAAAATTTGGCGGTGCCTTTTGTGTTTTTACATCAATAGCAAGTTGAAACTCATAAGATGTCAGCCCCATAAAAATGGGAAAAGCAGGGTGTGCTAACCCTCTGTGAACTGAGTTTTACAAGGGATAAAGCTACTGAATCCTCACAGTGAGGTCCAAAAGTAATTTAAATCTCTTCCCCTCTCTCTTTGCTCCCAATTTCCCCATCCCAGTTGTTGTTTGATGCATCAGCTGAGAAGGAAAGTTAGAGAGTGACACTAATAAGGAGGGCTCAGAATCACTAAGAGTATTAAAAGGTTAGGTCATGGTGTGTTCTATTAAATAGAATATTAATTGAATTCTTGACATCTGAGGTGAACTGTGACATGCTCATGGGATAAATATTGCATTTAACAGAGCATCATGACCTAAAGCTCTAAATACTATTGAGCATCAGTGCCAATCCTTCACAATAGGTCTTAGCCTCAGTCCTCAGGGTACGAATGCTCCCTTGGAGTTTTGGAAGCTGAGCTTACAAACAGATTTCACATTTCTTGTTTCTGTTCTCAGTTAAGTCCAAAATTGGTTCTTCCATCTCAAGACATTCACACACTCAGGCTCGGACTTAGATTCTCAATATATTATCAAGAAAAGCACATTTCAAAAGCCATGCATTACAATCTTATTGGGCTTGGTACAAGAGAGGTTGAAAGAAAATTTCTCCATCTCCACCCCTGCACCATAAAGGAGATTAAAACATTAAAAAGGCCAATTAAAAATAGGGAATCTCATGGCAACATTTTCATTAACCCTCCCCAGTTCTTCTTTCTGTCTCATTAGTCATCACAGGGAGAGGAAGGATCATTTTAATTAGCAGCATTGTAAAGCTTTATTTAAGGCAACTGCCCCTCCTGCTGCTCTCTGGATTACCCTGCCAGTTTATAAATACAATACCAAATCATTAACAGCCCAAACCACCACCACCAAAAGGTTTGGAAGAAAGAAGATCCACTATGGTCAATGTTTAGGGCTCTTTAACAATGTCCTTGCTCCTTATTCAGGCATAATTCAAGCGTAATATTGGGCTTTATGAAACAACTCAATATCCTCTTACAGCAAAGCCCTTTCTAGTCAAGGATACCATGTGTGCAACTTTCTTCCCCTTTGTTTTCAGGGCAGTGAAAGCACAGAGCCACATCTGACAGGATAGACACGGTAGATAGGATCATGGATTTTCCGATGTCCCAATTTGGAATTACTTGTTAAATTCTCGAATTAAGGGACTGCTGCATGCTGACAGCCTTGCAGGAGGGAGGCGAGGGACCAGACCCCTCCTGCGGGAGGCTGGTGGAGCATTTTAGAAAGAGGTTTCCGTGAGTTTAGGTTAAAAAGAAAACGAGCACCTATGTTTCACGAAAAGCGAATTGCTTTTTCCAACCATTGCTTGCTGAATTTCATGTTTTTGTAGAAGCAAGACCCATTGGTGTGTTCTACTAGAAAAAAACCCAGCCAGTGTATACAGCCAGCGGTTTCTGTACCTGGCAGGGCAGAGCAGAACATGTGCCCATGCAGAAGAGCAAATTTGCTCTCCCTCACAGCCCTGCGGCACGTGCCCTGCTGCTGGAGTTGGGCACAATGACCCCAACGGCAGCGCAGAGGCTTATTTTGAAACTACTTTGAGTACTACGGTTTTGATTGAGAATTAGATGCAAGTGGAGATCTCCCATACTGTTGTAGGGTATTCAGGGTCACGTTAATGGAAACGAACAGGACAGCATGACCCCAGGTCCTAAGTACCCCAACCCTGTGGATAATCTAAAAATTGCCCTCCAGCCCCTGACTGTTTCTTTCTCTTGCAAACAAATCGTTCTTCCTCTGTACCAGACTGAAGCAGCTTCTTTTCTTTTGCATCCAGCAGAGTAGTGATGGAAACATCCCATTTCTTAAAACATAACTTGCACAAAACCTCCCCCTTACCAAGACCCCACAATTAAGACTATTAGGATTCGCTATCTATATCTGTGGCCTACTTTCCCTGACCTGAATATGTAAATAGGGACACTTCAGCACACCTGTGTGCTGTGATCTCTAATTGTTCATCACTGTTGAGCAAAGGCAACCCAGTCTTTCCCTTGGAGCGACTTATTAGCTACTTGCGGGAGTTTAAGCACTCCAGGTACTCTGCCGTGGACTTTTCAGTGTCCATATGTTAGGACCACAGCTAGTATTTAATTTTTCAGTTATAATATCAGACAGCTGAAATTGCCTGAAAGTCTGAGCTATCCTCTTTGTTGCTGGGTGCCAAGGTACATCAGAAGAGGACAAAAACTTTTAACCTTCAAGTCTGAAAACACAAAGTACGGTTTGTCTCCCCCTGAAATCAAGATTGTCTTGACTTCAGTTGGAGCATTAAGAAGAATGCGGAGATACTGTTTGAAAAAGTAGGCATACTCCTCAAGGAAGGTTTAAAAATGATGAGGTAAACTTGACTTTACCTCCATCGACTACTGTTTAAGTAATGAAAAAGACTACTGATGTATCACTGAATGATTAATGTGCTGCTACGCGGAGTTCATTTCATATTAAGTCAAGATCTGTACCTGTGGAGGTTTGCAAGGAGAGCTGATAACTCTTAGAGAAGTAACTGCAATGTGTCAGACTGTCACCAATGCAGTTTTGTAAGTGAATCTGAAATAAGTAAAACATTTCCACTTTTAAAAATGGAAAAAAAAAAAAAAGGTTTGAGTTTGGGGCTGATCAGCCCCTCTGTACCCATCTCAGCTCATCTCCACTCGCTGTCGTAGGCTCTGAAGACAGGCTGAGCAGGTCGCAGAGCGGAGCTGCTGTCACTAAATGTTCCTCGTCAAAACTGGGGGGAGGCTTCCCGAGGCCAATGTGCTGCCAGTGCCCATTCTGGAGAACCAAAGTTTCAAGGGATATCAGTCTGGAGATCACGGATGTTAAACTCACTTAAAACCAGACAGTGACGATAGTCTGAGTAACAGTCCTTGTAAAAGTTTACGTACAAGTTGCTTTGTTTTCTATTTACAGCTTCGCTGTATTTTTCTTATAATACATTTTTAATGACTTATAAGGCCTAGTTATTTATTCTCCAGAAGCCAAATACTGTCTCTCCCTCATAATGTGAGCAGATGAGCTTTGCACAGAAGAGCTGCATGGGAGCAGGGCAGCAGGGTGAGGGATACTGCATGGCTCTAAGGAGCCCCACAGCACCCAAGGTGCTGGTGCAGTGGGTGCCTGAGTGTGCAGCTCCCTGCTGCAGAGCGACTGCCTGCATGGTGGGCCCTTCCTGGGCCACAATAGCTCCAAATTACTAATTATTCTATCTGTATGTAAGGGAGTCACTTTCTGTGATCACTTAGCTCTACATTTCCTACTCCAACAGTAACCTTAATTAAAAACCCACCCCATAAACCTGCAGTGCTGTGTATGCAGAACCCTTTCTATCTGTGTGTTGAAAAGTTAAGCAGCATGAACAACGGAGCAAACAAAAGCAGAAGATGGGATGCTTTGGTGTTGGTTTTTTTTTTTTTTTTCAAGAAATGTAATTAATCTGTTAAACCATCCTCCATCTCCAAGCACAAACATTGATTGCCTCATGATGACTCTAACCAGAGTGGTATTAAGTCTACCATATTTTCTAAATTGTTATATATCCAATATTTTCTTTTGACTCTTCTTTATGTTTAGATTAATAACTTATGTAATCACTTCATTAGTTTATTTAGATTATATCATTTTAGGAAATTATTGTTTATATCAGCCTTGTCCTTCCCCTCTATCCGTGCCTTCCCGGAGTTAAGTAGTATCAGAAGAAACCAATTAATTGCAACGCGACTGCTGTAATGGGGTCTGCTCTACAATGTGGCAACATCTAATGGAGTTTTAATTTCCCCGTGGTGAGCCAACATTTGCTTAAAGAGAGACTGTCACAGCAAACCACTGCCCCAAGACACAGAGCTTCTTAAAGTCTGTGGGGTTGAACAGGCATGTTGGAGGTGCTGCTGCTTTTGCTGTGGGTAAAATTCACAGAGGGCCAGAGATGGGGCACCGAAGAGCATCCCGACCCCGTTGTGGGCTGTGGTTTCCTGTGGACTTGCAGAACACAGCAAACATACAGCCCTGTACAGCTTATGCTGCACCTCTTAACCTTGCAGGGATCCTGGGTGCTAAAATGAACTCAATCACCTTCTGAAGGTTTTACAATCTTTTTTTTTTTTTTTTTTTTAATTTTTTAACACATGGCCTTCCTTAACATATACTTATTTAACTTTCGGGGGTCCTGGCTATGCAGTTGCACCAAGGAGTCCTTGTCAGGGAGCAGGAGCCCATCGTGGTGGGGCTGAACAGAACCACAGAAAAGGAAGAGCCTCTTCCTAGGGAGGCTGTGTAACTTGCAACACACACAGGATGCACAGTCAAGAGAGAGCAGGAAACAGAGACAACAGAATTTATAACAAGATTTTTCCGTTAACTGGATTGTTCAGAGTTTTTAGTATGACCAGAAGTTACAATGGGGATTCTCGAGGGAGGCGAAGCACCCAGCTCCCTTTGAAATTCAGCAAGATGTAGCCCCCTAGCCTGCTCAGGCCCTGGGCGTCTTTGAAAATCTCAGCCTACGCTGCTGTAGACTAATGACTGTTTTGCTTGGTGAACGCTGACAAACTTCTAAAGTCGGTCTGCCTTTCCCAATCTTCTGACAGCTTAAGAGATTTGAAACAAAGCTACATTATGATGCAACCAATTTCAGCAGCATCTGATTAACAAAAAGGAGGCCACAGCTACCTGACAGCAGCTGGTGGTTATTTTTTATTTCTAAAACAAACTGATGGCCTCAAACATTCATACATGTATTTATTTTTTTGTTTAAATGTCTCATTTCCAGGGTTTTTTTTTGGGGAATCATGCAGGGAAATAAAGTTTTGCAATTCTTCTTCTCATAATAAGTCTGTCTAAAAATGATGTTGCTCATTCTATTGAAGGATGGTTTCATTTTCTACTCAAAATTGGTATGAAAAATTTGCCTTGCCAAATGAACATTGTATACTGAACTTGTCAAATCCTCTCTCCTGACACAAATAAAAGATAACATTGGGTGGCAGCATGTAAAACAGCACTGACAAGACAGCTAGGAGGGAAGCAAAGAAATACATATTTTTTTCATTCTCTTTTCCTAAGAAGGGTAAGGGAAAGATCCAGGTGAGTGAATGCTGCTGTGTTACAGGGAAAAATACACTGTCTGAAGACTTAACAAGCCATTTCAATGCAAGTTTTAAGAGGAACATAAGCGATTCTGTTTCTGATTAGTAAAATCATGGCAAAAGTCTTGACTTTTTCAAGGCAACCAAGAAAGCTGCTAAGCAGAAAGGGCGGCTGAATGAAAGGGGCGTTCGGTTCAAAGTTCACAACTCGACTGTGCGGGCTGGGAGGGCTACTTACAGCATTGCTGAGAATTATTCCTATTATATTTAAAAATAAAGAAGGTAATGATAGCATTTTCATTAGATCTGCAGTCACATCATGCAAGCGATTTTTTTTCCTATTAAAATTGTTGATTGAAGGCCGTTAGCTATTTATCAGCCCAAAATTACATTTCTCCTCTCCTAGGGGTTGCCTCTGTTAAAAATCACAACAACCGCCTAGTTAGTAACAAGAAAAGACTACTAAAACTGCAGTTTCGGACTGGGAAGGAGGAATACAGGCATGAAACACAGATTGCACCTTCAAATCCCCGATGGCATCACGCTTCTTTGTTCTGCTAAGAAAAATTAACCTCAATCTCGGCTCAAGGTCCCCCGATTGATTATCATAGTCATTTAAATACTGTAATCTCATTTTCAGCATCAGGGAAAGGGAGCGAAAAGAAGAAAAAGAGAAAGAGGTGGGGAAGTGAGGGGGAGAGAAGGAGAAAACAGAATAAATTATCTGACAAAAGGAAAAAGGGCCTTTCTGCTTACGGAGCCTATTTCAGATCCTTCCACTTGATTGGAAAAGTTGATGAAGTTTAAATGAAGCAGAATTAGAGGCTCAGGCCACTGAGTATTGACAGGGGCCCATGGAAGAATGTGCAATTCAATAGGCCTGATTTCTGTGGAAAACAGGGGAAAGGCCTAAATGGTATAATCTTCAATCAAATCTAACATCGACACTGACAAGGCAGGGTAATGAGATAGGCCAGATCAGGCATGTTGGTTAAAGAAATTAATCCCTCTTGCTGCACCAAGAGTTCAGCTTTGATGCCTATTGTACAGACCCCTGTCCCAGCCTATCTAAATGCTAACTAACTGCGAGTGTGATCTGGGACTGTGCTTTTCATTGCTGGGGCTAATCTGATAACAATTTTATCTCCCTGATTATGGAGGCAGAGGGAGCAAGGCAGCCCCTCGTGGTGGCACCGCGCGGAGCGGGAAGAGGAGAGGGGCAGAGCCCGGTGATGGATGCGGCGGTGCCGGTGTGGGCGTGCGGGGAAACTTGCATTTCAGCATGTATTAGCGCTTTAACATACCGTAATACATGGTAATTATTGTCATTACAGTCGCCTCCTGACCAGCTGATCGGTGTCTCCTGGGAACCACCGCGGGGGACATGCGGCAGCCACGAAGGTGATCTGAGGGAGCAAATGTAAAGGGCGTTGTGAAGTTAAAAAGCACGCTGCACACAAAGGGTCTCCTCTACCTGGGCAAGAAGCCCGAAGCTTGTGATGAAAATGATCTTTATTTTTCAGGCTAGTTTGCTCTTCACTAAGTAGTACAAGGCTCGCTGTGTTTGCTTTTCCTTTTCTTTTTTTTTTTTCTAGCTGGGGTATTACACTATCTTTTTTTACGCACATATCAGCACACTGATTTAAAAAAAAAAATCAAACTGCAGCGATTTCCCCGATATTGAAATTTTCTTAAAAGCTGTTGTAGGAAGCCTAGTAATAGGGCCCCACTTTCACTTGTCTATGTCACTTCAAATACAGGCAAGTTGAAAAGTTACACTCTAATTTATTTTAAGTACAAATGGTTAAAAAAGAAAATGTCCTTAGAAATTCAGGTTCTGTCTAATTGGACAATGTGAGCAACAAGCAAGAACAAAACAATCTCTGCAAGATGACAAAGGCTTCTCCAATTCAATAATTAAGCATAAGAGCATCTCTAAGAATTTGCGTGGAAAGCAATCTGCCCTTGGGGAAAGTGTGGCTAAAAACTTGCAAATGTGGAGCAGAAAACGTTGGTCCCTGTGATCGCTGGGAACGTGCTTTGTTTGCTCTACATTCTGCCATGCAGCACTTAAAAAGAGGGGAAAATGATTTTAGCAAAGGTTTAAAAATGAAGAAGCTTTTGCCTTTCCTTTGGGCACTTGCCCACCCGAAGCCTGCCCAATGTCCCCCTGTCCAGCAGAGTCCCTCCTGAGCCTCTTCCAGCTTCTGTATGCTCGGGACATTTCCTTGTGCCTCTTCCAGAAAAGGAAGGATATTTATTGTTGGTGGGCTGGGAAGGAAATAAGGCAGAGATGTTCCTGTGCTCTTAAAAGTTTCAGCAGGGTCTGCGGTGCTGTTCTCAGCCTGGTGGGTTCAGTGTCTCTGGAGAACAGCTTGTGAATAAGGGCGCGTTATCAGGTTTTTGGTTGAAACGGCAGAATGGAATAACCTCCGAAAAGAACTGAGAGATGCGTGTCGTTTGAGCCTTGGGGATTATTACAAACATTTCCCCTCTGTTTGACAGCGACTCAAATGTCCCCGACATTTTGCATGGTGTCTTGGATTTGAATTAGCCTGAAAATCATCTTTTGGCTTTACATGGTTCGGGGCCAGCACCATAAAGTGGCGTTGGCTCTCCCCCAGAGTTTCTTAAATCTCTCAGACAGTAGAGTCTGAGTTCTAGGTTCATCACAAAATCTTACAGCTGACGCACCTCTTGTTGCTCTGTGAGTAAGGCGGCCTCATTTTGTACGTGGACACATTTGTGACCTTTTTTGTCATTTCATTTTTTTCTTTTTCTGCCTACATTCTTTCTTCCTTTAGCTTAATTTCTGATTTTATATCACCAACAACTCACATAAGGAGCTGTACAAATTTTCTCTGCTGTTAGGGTCATAATGGAACAATTTGGTCTAACGGTTATTATCGTGCTGGCTGACTTCAATAATGCACTTTTAAATCAAAGGCCCTTTGAAGCTTTATTTCCATTGTATTGGATGGATAAACATAGAAGATTTTCACAAACATAAAAGGCATTCACCTTGTAATGTTTTTGGGGCCTATTAATCTCACCAATTTGCATTGTTTTGTTCACGTAGAGGATCAAAATGCCCTTTTGCTTGCTTTGCATCCTGCATGCCTGTCTTTGGGGCGAGCAGCTCTGAACGCCCGGTGCTGCTGCTGCCGCCCCTCTGTCCGCTGAATCAGCGCCGTCACTTTGCAGCCTAAATCCCGTCTTCAAATAATCAGCAAAAAAATCCACTATTTTCACTCCTGCAGAATGTTTACTTGCCGCTTGGAAATGCCTTATTTATTCCAGCGGTTTCTGTGCAAGATGTGGGAGGGTACTAAAGCTCACGAGGAGTTTAATTTTTAGTGTACCAAATAATTCATTTAAAATCTTAAATGAGTTCATGCTGAGAAGAAAACCCTTAGAAGTCGGAGCATTGGCAAAACAAAGCTCAGAACCAAATCTAATGATTATTTGACTAACCAGCCCTTCATTAGTTTATTTCTCTAATGAATTATTGAGCTGTACTGGGTAGACGTTTCAGAATACATTTTAAAAGCACAATACTTGCCTTAGATTGCAAAAATATAATAGTACTAGTGGTATAATAATAATAATAAGCACACAAAACGCTGCATAAACACTAATTAATCCTCAGTGTCCCTGAGCAGCAAGCACAGAAGGCAGAATGCTCAGCACATGTAGTGATTTGAGGTAAATAGTATAATTAACAGCGAATAAAAGACAGCCCTATTCCAAACACAGCTCCCAGCACTTGTGGCTACTCTCCTCCCTGTTGCAGGGGTTATTCACCTGAGACAGGCAAATTAAAATTTGGTTCCTGACCAAGTTTCAAATAGATGCATCGAGTCCAAACAGCTGAGAGCAAGCATTAGGAAAGAGAATGGTTATTTAAATCGACAAAGCCAACACCTGAGAGAAGTTCTCTGAACGCCTGCAGAAGCTGCTTTGCTGGGCGGTGATGCTGTCGGTGTTTGCCACGTCTGAGGCTCTCTCTGGCTGCTCTCGGCCAGCACTGCTGCAGCTGCGAGGTCTCGGCTGCCGGCTGAAGCCCCGGATCAGGCGGGCAGAGCAGGGGTACGCCGTGGGGACAGAGGAGGCCATGGGGACCTGCGCTCTCTTAGTGTTTCTGGGGAGAGGGAATGATTTTGCTCTCTATCAGTCCCACCCGCAGACACTGTACCTGCACGGTTTCTGCCAGCTCTCACAGCTCCGAGCATCCAGCCGTGGGTGTATTTTTAGGGAAGCCTTCATTTTATCAACTTCTTTTCCTGCGCAGGTTAGCCGTCCTTGCGCAAAGGGGGATGAGGATTACAAAGGTGAGTGGCGCATCCTGGCTCTGCCCTGAGACGGGGCTTGATGAGTTAGGAACATCAGCGCAGGTTCACCTTGGCTCATCATATGCCTGTGTGGGGAGAGCTTAAGAAGATGCATGGACTGGGAGAGAAGGTTTAAAAAAAAACAGAGTAAGGTGAAGGTTAAAGGCTCAAAGATTGAGCACAACATTCAGGCACATAAAAGCCCTGTTACTGCCACAATGCAGGTCTATTAATAAAAACTTCAGCTCCAGAGTGATGGAAAACCTGTCCTTTCAATAATTACTGTTGCAAGAGATGTTTTTGATAGTGGCAGTTGGCAGCTTGAAGTAAATATCCTTTTTCATACCACGCACCTGTCCATGGTTGTCTCTCACATCAGTAGCGCTTTTTTTTCATGGCGTGACACAATTTTAGTTTGATAAAATGCCACCAGTTCCTTTTCTTAGCTGTCCTTTCTACCTATGAATGTCTCCAGAAAACAAAATCAGTTTGCAACAACTCTCAGCAGTGCCTTGCTCTGTAACAAGTCCGATGGCTGACAAATAGTTCGTGATAAGGTTCAATGGGCATTAAAGGAAAAGGTAAAATCTGGTGAGTGATTTCTGCCTTTACTTGGTACCCAATTTCCATCCCTTAGGGTTGAAGAGAAAAGCTTAGGAAAACGAACTCTAAATGGTCTGGCATTTAGACCTATAAAAAGAGCCCGGCAGCAGTTGTTATGTAAATAACACGCTTTTAAAACAAATATTTTGCATTCTAGTAGTTCTGTAAAGTTCTGTTTGTTAATCTGGTCCTCTTGCAGCGCGGATGACTGGGACTGAGCCCTCCCGGCCACAGCCTGGCCTTTTTCACAGGCGCCAGCCTTTTTTAGCACCCAAAGCCCCTTTCCTCCTCCTTGGAACTGCTGGTTCTGAAACAGCTCTTCTTTTTCTTCTTCTGAGGCTCAGTTTGGGCTTCTGAATGCAAGCTGGGTGTTACTCAGCTCTGAAGCTGTATCATGGAGAGCAGCTCCCAGCCCCTGCTTCCTGCATGCCCCCTGGACACACCTGAGCAGATAAGAGCATGCTTTGATAGCTGGTCCTGCAGCTCTGATTTCACATTTACCTCCACGTACCGGGGGTATGGGCTGTTACAGGCTGGCGACGCAATGACTTTGGCAGCCCTGTCGAGGTTAATTATGGGCTGCTGGGTGTTAAGCGTGGTGAAGTCTTGTTTCGTGCCCAGGGCTGAATTATTTTTGTACCACAGAGTAGTTTTCAGTAAGTTTTTACTGAGAAAAAGTGCTTTGCTAAGGCTTTTACCAGAAAAAACAAAGAACCCAAAAGTGCTTTGCTCAGATTTTTACTGGCATTCCTAGATGAAATACTTTCCTCAGCTTTATGCTGCAAGAAAACAGATGTTGCTAAACTAAACTTATTCCTTGACCAACTAAAAGCTACTCTATGTTCTACGAGAGAATAATACGGTGTCCATTCCTTAGAAGGCGTTATGTGAAAAGATGCTGTGTTTGTGCTGAGGTAGCTGCTGCGTGTGGACACGTCCTGGTGGAGGAGGGGCTGTGCAGCGCTGAGGCAGGAGGGTCAGCCAGAAACGCGGGCAGTCGGCGGTGCAACGGCCTCCATTTGGGCACGTGGAGCCTCGTTTGGAGGATGTGTGAGAGAACGGGAGAGAAGGATGGGGATGCCGTGGTTAGCTGCTGCAAAGTAGGAGGTCTGTCACGTTTCCACTGGCTGTGCCCACTGCTCGGAGCACTGAGGGTTTCAGGGACTGAATGCTACTCAGAGGAAGGCTGGGGAGCAAGCATCCCATCCACCACTCCTGGGCCTTCGGTTCTTCTGTATTTGCTGACTGGTGAACCTTAATGCCAGCTGGGCATTCTTTAAGGCCCTCCCATGACTATTAGAAGCACCCGTCCAAGCAGCAGTTGTCTCAAAAGATTTTGTCCCCTCCTTTAAACCATCTTTGTATCTTTGGTTTTCAGGTGCAGTGCACAGCGTGAGGGTTGGGACATGCTGGCCAACCCCTCGGGCAGCTGTTTCCAAAATCCCGAGTCTCCAGGGCTCCCCTGGAGGAAGAAGGGATCCAGGCCTGCAGCTGGAAGCACGAAGAGGAGACATGGCAGAGGGCTGGTGCTGTGAGCATGCCACCACCAGCGCGTCTGCCACAGCTGCCGTCCCATCGCTGTGACCTGCTGGCAGCAGGGGACACGCGGGTAACTTCAGCATTCAGTGCAGCATGACATGGTGTGGGAAGGCAGCTGGAAGGTGGTCAGCAGAATTTGCTACACGCGCTTTGTGTAATTTACTGTGAGGTGAAATTGCTGCTGATTCCAAGTGTAAAAGCGTCGTGGTTAGCAGCCCAGTTACTTCACGCACGAGGGAGGATTGCATCAAGTGCATACAGATCTCTTTACATCCTTACCAGCTGGCTTACTGTGAAGGAAACTCTCCTGCAAGGAAGCTCTGAGAGAAGTTGTTCAGAATGCTAAAATTTTTTACAACTTTTCCTCAAAACTTGGTCAAATTTTAATTTCACCTGGCCAGATAGCTGAAATCCCATTTGAGTCTTTTTAAAACATCCCACGGTTTACAATTGCTCAGAAATCTCATTGCCGAGGTGCTCTGCAGCAGTTGTGCTGGGCAAGAACTCAAGCCCTAGAGCTAAGGTTGAGCAAACTGCTGGAAACAAGGGGAGGAGACATCACTGAACCCTACGGACAGCCAGTGCTTGGCTGAACGCTCCAGTCCAGGTGGACAGATCTCTCACAAATTGACATAATCTTCACGACTGCGTATAATTTACCTGCCCTATATGCGCCACAGAAGAAGAGCCACTCTTTGCAGTATTACCACAGTTATAAATTCTTAGACCTGGAATTTTACGGCGCTGACTGGTGGTTATACACGCTTCGACTTCAGGAATGTGAATGCATTGTGACAAATACGATCAGCCCTGGCGATTATGCCTTAACTTACCTTAACTATCATATAATTACATACACTTCTGGTTTATATTTATGTATCACCTAAAAATGTATTTACTAGCATCTTTTTCTAAGAAAGGCAGGGATGGTTTGGAGTGATGGGGAAGGTGCTGCGCTGCCTCCTCTCCCTCCCAGCCACCAGCGGAGCTGCCTCCATCCCCACGGGCATCACCGCACGCACAAAAGTTCGGCTGCCCTGCTCGCACCTGGGTCTGGCACACCCTTCTGGGGCAGGTAGCTAGGCGAGGAAATCCTGCCCCAATTTCACTTCAACCAAAGTTAAAGTCACTCCCAGTCAAATTCACAGGATCCAGAGAGAAGAAACAAAGCAGAAGCTTTGGATTGAAAATGATGCTTCCTTTTGAGTTATAGCACAGAACCTACTTGTTTTCTTTGCCTTCCTAACATCGCTTCCAAATTAAGTTTTTAAGTTTCATGAGGAAGAGCAGATAGTGAGCGTTGCAGGACTCCTGTTTTCTGTGCTATTCCACTATTTTACGGCCGCCTTCCAGGCCTGACGGTACGCCGGGGGGGGGGTGGGATAACGAAGGGAGCTCAAGACCTTCCCTGCCACAGCGCAGGCTGGGCAGCAGCAGCCTAAATGTCACCGCTGTCCGACTGGGGGGGGGGGGGGGTAAGAACCGCCCCCCCAAACCCCCCACGCCAGGCGTTTCTGAGCAGAAGCGGCTGCCCTCCCAAGGAGAAGAGGCAAAGCGCAGCTCGGTGCTGGCCCCGCAGAAGCTCGGCAGCGGCCGGGACCCCCTTGGACCCCCCCCCCGGAGCCCCCCAGCCCTCAGAACACGGCCCCAGCCCGGCGGCGGGGGGGAGGGGGGGGGAAGCAGCGCGGGGCCGGTGCCGCCGGGAGCGGCGGAAGCCTTTCGGCTGGTGCCACCCAGGGGCCGGGAGCTGTGCTGCAGCCGGCTCTGACCGGGGGAGGCGGCTCCGGGCTGGGGGCTGCGCTCCACGGGGCTGGGACCGGGGCCGGGACCGGGAGCGGGACCGGGACCAGGGTGGGGCGGGGGGGGGGGGGGTGGGAATCGGGACCGGGACCGGGATCAGGGCGGGGGGCGGGATCAGGATCGGGACTGGGGGGGTACCAGGGAACGGAGGAGATCGGGGAAGGGACCGGGACCGGGACCACGACCGGGGGGGGGAACCGGGACCGGGTGAGGGGTCCGGGGGAGGACCGGGCCCGGAGGGATCCCGGTCCCGGGGCTCACCTTGAGGATCAGGGGGTTGCGCAGCATGCTGTCCCGGGCCACCCCCAGCCTCTCGTTCTCGCTGCCCGCCTCCACCTCAGCCAAGCACAGCGGCCGCCGCGGGGGCCCCCCGCCGCCTCCCGCCATCCCGGATAACGAATTCCGCCGCCGTTCCCGGATAACCAGACGCTCGCGGACCGAGGGCGCGTCCAAAGGCAAAAAAAAAAAAAAAAAAGGCGGAAAATAATAATAATAATAATAATGATAAAGAGGCCGCCGCCCGCGCTGCGGGCATCGGGGAGGGGCGGGGGGGGGAACGGAGCGGCGGCGGCCCCGTCTCCTAGCAACCGCCGCGGTCCGCGCCGGGCCGGCTCCGGCCGGGAACGCTTCCGCCGCTGGGCGGGAACGGGAACGAAGCGGGCGGGGAGCGGGGGCCGGGGGGGCGCCGCTGAGGGGCGGACGCGGTGGGGCCGCGTGGGGCGCTGAGGCCCGGCGGGCGGCGCTGAGGGGCCTCGCGGGCCTTCTGGGGGTACTTAAGGGGCTCAGAGGGGCTTTAGGGGGCTTTTAGGCGGTCTCGAGGTTGTCCTCGGGGGACCTTCCCCGCCCCCGTGTCCCCCCCGGGAGGCTGAGGGCGGCGGCGGGGTCGCAGCGGGGCGGGACGAGGCCTCGGTAAGGCCCCGCCGAGGAGGGAACGTGGGGGGGGGGGTTGGGGACCGTGGGGAGGTGGCGGGGCCGTGCTGGGGCCGGCGGAGGCTTTTTGGGGTGCCTGCGCGTGCTGGCGCCGAAAAACGTGCTGAAATGTTCCCGCCCGCGCTGAGTAACTGTGATTTTCAGGGGTGATTCCCGTTAAAGGATCGGTGCGAGCTCGGCGTGGAGCTGCTCGAGCACAGGCAGAGCCAGCGCTGAGTCACGGCGTGCTCAGAAGCTTCTGCCAAGGGAGCTTGGTTGTAGCACTGATGGGTTTAATGCTTTATTATTTTTAATTTGTCGCTATTTCAACGCTGGAGGAAGAGTAGAATACTGCAGCCTATTACTGTGCGAGTTATTCCAGCTCAACTAAATGCTAATAGTTATTAAAGTGTGTCTTTGTTGTTACAGGAAGGCGGTTTTAAGGCTGAATACAGCTGTGATGCACATCTGTTTGATGAAGAAGGCATCGTTCTGGTCTAGTCACTTTGCACAATTTGCTGTGTTGAAAAGCAAGTATCTTCCTTATATGTTTCGAAGTTAATACTGAATTGTTCTACAGTAGTTTTCTAGTAACTCTAGTAACTTTTTACTTCGTAATAGTATATAAAGGTACATATATTGTGGTGCTTGAGTAAACTCATATTTTATTTAAGGTAAGAAAAAATATGACAGAAGAAGCGAGTGCAGAGGATTTTCAGGTTGGGGAGCCTCTCAAGAAGAAAAAGAAAAAAACGCAAAGAACGCGATATGAGACAGGAAGATGATGAGAAAGAAACTATACAAGATGCAGAGCTTTTTGAAGATGAAGCAGCACAGAGCAGTGAAGTCTATAAAAAGAAAAAGAAGAAGAAGAAGAAGAAGAAAGAAAGAGGAGAGGAGGAGGAGGAGGAACAGTTTTTGTTAGATGATTCTCATGTAGGCCTGGAACCTGAAGTTAGTATTGAACCCGTGATGGATATTCCCCAAAAGAAAAAGAAAAAGAAAAAAAAGAAGCATAAACATGAATATAATACAGATGGCCAAAGTGACGTAACTTACATCTCAGTAAATGAGCATTGTATTGGCAGTTGTCAGGAGGATGATGCTGACTACGTTTATATAAAAAAGTCTGCTAAGAAGAAAAGAAAAAAAACCCATCCAGAGGAGGATGGAGTAAGTGAGCAGCCTACCTCAGAAATGCAAGATAAAAGTGATAATGAAAAACCAGCGAAGAAGAAGAAGAAGAAAAAGAAGAAGAGAAGAGTCAGTAGTACCGAAGATACACAAGAGGACACAGCTGTGCCTGTTGACCAGTCACTTTTGCCATCTCCGGAACAAAATAGGCAGGAGGAGGATGCGGTATTGCCATCGCCCACAGGAGAGGGAGGTGTGGCAGTGTCGAAGCCGTGCCATGAAGATGGTGACTGTGATGCTTCTCCTGCCGCATGTGAAGCCGTACCTGATAATTTTTCAAAACCTACTGAAGAGACTAATCAGTCTTCCAAAAGAACTCCAGCAAGGCCCATAAAGATTAAAAGCAAAGCTTTTATCACAGATGAAAGCTCTTCAGACTCTGACACAACGTAAGTTTAGACTTTTTTTTCTACCCTGCTGTTTATATCCCATAATTTGAGTCCCCGATTCTTTTTCAGTTTGTTTTGTATGTATTTTTAAAAACAACTTAAAAAACCTAAATGTTAAGATATTACAGACCTATTTTAGAGCTTAGTTATTTTATGAATGTACAGTGAAAGTTTACTTGCATTGATTGAGAATAAACAAAATTCCTTCTGTTTAAAAAATGTAGGTATGGAAATAAATTATGTGTAAAAAGGGGGGGGCAGGGGAAAGGGAGAATAGATTCCAGTTGTTAAGTTTGGTCTTTATATTGAACTTGTGCATTTTTACCAAAAAAACTAGAGAGGTCAACTAAAGAATTTAATGTTCTGTGCAAATACTCGTGTAAATAGCGCTTGGTACTTTTACAGCGTCTAGAACCCACAGTTTTAAGTACTGTGAGTAATGGAAGTTTTTTTGAAAAAAATGCTTGAGTGTTTCAGTTATAAGCGTTATTTCTGTCCACGTAAAACCTAGACCAATATCTCCACTAGTCGGTGTGCTATCGTGTGGTGTAGCATCAGAACCAAAACGTGAAGTTAATCCATTTGCAAGCTTAGTGGACTAAAGCTGACATTTAATGAAAAATAATGTTAAAAATATTCTTCAGCTCTTGCTAATAAGAGCACTAATAAGAAACAGAAGGAAAAGTTCTGTGTTGCCACTGGTAGCAAGGGACAGTGTTTCTTCTGCATATCCATGTGTGAGTTCTGTGGGAAAGCTGGGGGTTTCAAGACTTCAGAAACTTTGAATATTGTGAAAATACTGAAATTTCAGTAATTTCATGTGTGTTTAAAGGCTTATGCTGGGCTGGGGTGCATGGATGTGAGAAGTATTCCTTGTTATTTAATTAACGAACATGTTCATACTTGTAGAGATGTAGATGTTCAACATGTAGAGATATGATCAAAACCCCTGTTTTGAAGCTCTGTTTTTGTATTTTATTTTACTTTTTAAAATTATCTTTTAATCAGGACACCAAAACCCACAGTGTCAAAGGAGGCCCAGAGTAATACGTGTGCTGAAACCGTAACTTCTGGTGACGTCAGCCAGGATGGTGACGAGTCCCTGGACTCTATCACATTTTCATTATTCGATTTAGATACTGCAAAACAAGAATTGGAGGAGTTTATTCCTCACGTGAGGCAAATATCAGAAGATTCAATCAAGAAGATGGCTGGAAGAGATCTGATGAGATTTAAAGAGTTTAAAAAACAAGGTGAGACCCCCAAAGAATGCTGCGGTGAGGAAGAAGCGTGGAGTTGTGCTAATGTTTAGACAGGGCGGAAATAGCTTGCTGTTGTGTCTTGTCACATCCGAGCTCAATTAATTTCAATTCAGCAACAGTTCATGAATTTATTTAGTGACAGGCTTGCATATGTAAAACACGCATTTTTCTAGTAGGCTTTTGTTGTAATATATTTAATTGCAATTAGTGTGGTTTCTGTTTAGTAGCATCTACAACCTCATCGTCAAATTATAGTCCAGGGTACATGCTTAAGTTACCTGCTCCCAGCTCTTGCTTAGTTTCTCTTCATTTGCCTTTTTACCTTTTGAATTTGTTGATCTTCCATTATACATTTGCTAAAACATCTCTGTAAACCTGAAATGTAATGTGCAAAAGATAAAAGATTATTTTTTAATTATACTTTCTGTATATTTTAGGTATTCCTATCAAGTTTGGCAGATTTTCCCAGAAGGAAAATGATCAAATCCGGAAAAATATTGAAGAGTTCATGGCAATTACTGGAATAGACAGTGCTGAAAAGCTCCTGTTTACTTCGAGGTATCCAGAAGAGAAAAACACTATCAATCGCCTAAAAGCACGGCATCTTTTTTGTGAAAAACTTGGTAAGCATAAAGTCCGTTTTCAGATAGATGAATCTTACATTCCGCAAACTGCTGATATCACTATCTATACTCACAAATCTTTTTTTTTTTAATTGAAGAGCACAAATGTTGGTAAAGCTGGCAAAAAAAAAAAAAGAAACATGCTGCTGAGGTTATGTAGTTGATAATCTCTACAGTATACTGTTATTTTTTGTTCTAGGTCATGAAAATGTTAGAGATTAAAAAGCCTGTAAGTGCTGCTGGTCATGATGAAATTTTAAACTTGCATTTGAGTTTTATGGCTTAAGGTACATTATTTGCTAGGCTATAACTAAGTTTAGTGATTTATTAATGGGAGGCATGATTAAATATTGTCTTTAATTTGTTAACTGTTCTTAGAGCACATAAATAGGGGGCAGATTCAAGACCCAGTGATGGCATAAACTGGAAGGAATTAGGTCATTAACCAAAGTAGTTAGTTTTCCAAAATGCCAGGAGAGCAAATGAAATTTCAGCTACTAAGATTCTGTTTGCAGAAGGTACGGTCTCTTCCTCCTTCCTCATTTTAGTTCTTAGACTTCTCTCTCTTGGCTAGAAGACTTTCTTGCTTCATACAAGAAATATGTTCATCTTGTAACATCTACGATGAAGCTGCTCAGTGGCTCTCCACTTGGTGTTGGTTCTGTATTATTACAGTCAAGACAGTGAATGACAACCTGTAATGGGTTTGGCTACCTATTTAATGTCCAGTGAGGCTGCAGACCTGATCCTTTTTGAATTTTACATGCTCAGTCATTCCACTTGCATTGTCACATTTGCATGGCGCTGACTTCTCTTCCCATTGGGGAGGTCGTTTCGGTTCTGGAAACATCGGGCAGAAACTCGCAGCGGTGTTGTGCCAGCTGCGTGCAGCTACCAGCCTTGCGCATCGTGGGCCAAGATTGTTAGGTGTTCTCAGGTGTTTGTGGATTCTCCCCCACTTCAAGGGTCTTTCCTTCAGCCAAGATCTCTGCTTTCTTTTCACTGGCTGCCTTCATTCTCTGCTTTTCCTAATTGCAATACGCTGCACGCAAAAGCACAGTGTGTCGTCAGCCTCCTCATTGCTGGCAGTCTCACGTCTCTTTATTGCCGGGAGCACTCAGTACATTACTTGCACTTAATGTGGATGTTATTAAAACAAACAAACAAAACAACTACTACACCCAGTCCGTGCAAACTGTAGCTATAGAGTTGTAGGTTTGTGCTTCAGAGTTCAAAGGTTCAGCTTTGGATATTCGTGCACAAAGGTACACAGAACTATTTACCAGCTGTCAGTGTTCACAATCTTACCACGGTCGTAGAAATTACATCTTTGAAAGTCTTCAGGAGATTCTATCCAGACTGTTTCCTGTGCAGTTCCTGAGTTGTAGAGTGCTTTCTCTTGAATGGAGAGAATCTTATCACTTATAACACAATCATGAAAATGTCTTTTTTTTTTTGCGGCCTCACCAGTGTAAAAAAAAAAAATCTTTAAATTGAATTGTTTACTTTCTAGCTGAGGGCATACCACGAGCCTGGCGGCTGATATATTACCGAGCAAGGAAGATGTTTGACTCGAATAATTATAAAGGGAGGTAAGCCAATAATTTGAAGGAGTTTAAGAGAAGGTTAATATAATTCTCTGGTGTTTAGTTGTACATTAAATATGGATACAATGAAAATAATCTCTTGGGTTTGTGCTAGTTCCTGTGACTTAACCGGCAATTCATTTTTCTGACTAGTTCTTATAAATCTCTGGAATATATAAATTGAAATTGTAGTCATGAGTAACATTGAAACATCTGTGAAGAGTACAGCTTTCTTAAGGCATTGCAAGGGTTTGAATTTGTGTCTGAGGCAGTGCCTATTTTTTCTACTAGGTATACCAAAGAAGAAAAAGAAAAACTAAAGAAGTATCATGCTCTCCATGGTAATGATTGGAAGAAGATTTCTGAGATGATGTCCCGTTCTAACCTCTCAGTTGCTATGAAATACTCTGAAATTAAGTCACGTACGTAATTTTTAAGAAAAACAATTCATTCTGTGTATTGCAGAAACTCTGGAAAAAATTGCTGGAGTGATTTTTTGTTTGTTTTTTAACTGATCGGTGGTGGTGGTTCCTTTTTTGTAAACCATTGTTTGTGATTTCAGACAAAGGATAAGAACAGTCTCCAACTAGGAAAAAAAGGGTGGGGTCTGGAGAACAGGACATGGGATTAATGCAATTCTTTCTTAAATGGAACTGACGTTTCTGCTATCTAAACAGAAGCTTTTGTGGAGAGGGTGAGGGGAATTTGAGAGCTAGGTCTTAAAAAATAGAAACTAGGAACTTGTGCTATTATTTAGGCTGAACTCCTCTTATTAGAGTGAATTTTCCTTTCAAATCTGGTATGCAGAAGAGTTTCCAGGGAGCGTGTAAGAAACTGTTCCTGTAAATAAAAATAAGGCAAAGTGAAGCATTTGGGGTTTTGCTCTTTTTTTTTCCCCTAGTAATTTATGATGAATTATACCTTAACTGTGAATATTTTTCCATTTTAGCGATTAATTATGGTCCTTGGTCAAAGGAAGAGACCCAGAAATTAATGCGTGCAGTGGAGGAGGTGTTTATGAAAGGAATGGAGCCGGAAGATGCAAATTCTGTTTCATCATCAGAAAAGTCACGTAGAAATCTCTTGATTGAACGTGAGAAACTTTTCCAGAAATTGCCATGGAATGAGATTGAAGCTAAAGTGGGAACTAGGTATTGGAGACAATGTAAACAGAAATGGTAAGGTTTTATACTAAATAGAGAGAGTGAAATCTGTTGGGGAGAGTACTTAACTTCTTTCTGAAGAACAGTTTGTAACATGATGTTTGTTTGGCAGGATAGGTAATAGGTTGTAGACTACAAAAGAGGTATTGCAAATATGTGTAAGAGATAAATAAGTAACTCCTTGCCAGCTGCGGTGAGTTTTCTCTGTGCTGTGGGCATGAAGCCTGATAGCTGCTGCTTCGTTGCTGTAACAATGGCATCTTGAAGTTGCTTCCTTTCGATGCTTGGGATTTCGTGAAATGATAGCAGCCTTTTTTGTGTGTTTTCGAAGGACTTCGATTTTAACAAGCAAGATAACCAAAGGGCAGCAGTTATATAGGGGGACCAGAGGACTACAGGCCAAGATCAATCTTATTAAAAGGTACAGTTCAGAGTTGCTGGAATGTTTTGGTATCTCTTACTGTTCTGAGCTGTGTTCATGAAAGCGTGCTGGTTGTGAACAGTATGCCTGCAGCTTCAGGTTTGCAACCGCATTTTCTGGACAAAATGTCCTGTAACTTTTGACTAGGAAAGCTGTGAACATTATTATTTCTTGACTTTTGCCTGCAAACTGCTTCTGTGTTACATTCACAGGTTGTATGAAATGAAAGTGGAGGATGCTGATGAAGTAAACTGGGAAGAACTCAGTGACATAGTTGGGTAAAAACATTTTTTTTTTTAAATGGATACAAAAGATAGTTGAAGCAGACTCTCTTAAAAAATCCCCAAAGGAATCAACATTCTTAGGTCTCTGCAACCATAGAAAACACTGGTTTGATAACATACAACTGTATATCCTGGCGCAGTACCACATGATAAACCATGCCCAGCAGCACTGAAATTTTATTTTAACTACTTCAGGCAACCCTTGTTGTATTCCCAGTGTTTTCTATGTATTAGAACTGTTACGTAATCTGCGCTATAGTCTTTGAAAAAGCATTTTTCCAAATGTTAATGAACAAATAGCGAAAGGGATTAGTACTGCAATGCGTGATACAGTATTATAGTCGTCTTCCAAACAAAATCAATGTTGAATGTGAAACTACCAATACTCTGAAAGCTATGCTTTCTGTGTAGTGCTTTTTTTTCTTTTTCCACATTTTTTCAGCTTTCTTTGTTTCCTTTAATAAATGTATAATACGTACATGTAATGATATGGTTTTGGTGCTTACCTTAAGGGGAATTACTGTCTCAACAGCTGTTTTTATTAGGTTGTACAATCTGTCTTTTCTACCTAAAACTAAGATACTGTTTGACTGGTGTCCTTCTCAGGAATGGGTAACTCAGTTACAAGTAGATTTTACTAGTTTGTTGCACCACTAATCCTTTGAATTCTGTTTTCAGAGGTGTTCCTAAAGACTATGTTCGAGCCAGATTTTACAAGCTGAAAGTCTCCCATGTCCCTTTCTGGCAAAAAAAGACTTTTTCTGGTCAGTACTCCAGCTGTTTTTATCTACTCCTTAATGTTTTTGTTTGAATCTAAGAGGATACATATTCTACTTCTGGTGTTTTCTTTCTTAGTTTTTCTCCCTAAGCAAATTGCCTAAAATCATTGGCTTTATACTTATTTTCCTAAGTGCTTTTTTTGTTTTGTGACACTTAGTTTCCTTTCAATTGCATCTTCATGCAGTATTTATTAACCCCTTTTCTTTAGTACCTTGGCTTTAAAAGCTTTGCCTGTGCTTTTTCATTGTATCTTTTTATGTACTTTTATGCGTCTGATCTACTCCGCAGTCAGTATGATTACCATGGAATAGTAAGATCTTTGTATTTAGTATTGATGAAATAATTTCTGCCTGTGAGATCCTGCTTCCTCATGGCATCCAGTTCCCTTACAGGTCCAGTTAAGACAACTTTTTTTTTCTTTTTTCAAAGAAATTATCGATTATCTTTTTGAAGAGAAGCTTCCGGAATTTGAAGAAAAGTTAGAAAGTAGAAAAGGGAAACAGCTTAGTTCTGGTGATTCAACAGACAATCAACAGAAAAAGGTTTTCCGATTCAGTGATGTTTTCGATTCCAGTGAAGAGAGTGATGACTGCCTGAAAAACAATTAAGAGTCTGCAAATTTAACTGCGAAAGGGATCTGTTTGAAAGTGGGCACAGATCAACAACCCCAGGTACATGGGTAATGAAGTAATGGAAAAAGCAAAGAAAAGCATGTCGTCTTCTCTTGTTTTATATTGAAGACTGAGGTAAACACTTTTTTTTTTTTGGGCCACCTTTTCTTACCTTAATTTAGCTTTGATTTTAGAAATCTTTTTTTTTAATTGCAACCAAGTTTCTTTCTAAAAGCTTCAAAAATATTTTTTTTCCATTGCTTAGGCTTCTGTGGAGTTGGAAACTGCTGTTTACTCTTTGTCCAAGAATTTGATTTTCAGTAATTAAAAAAATTAAATCCCTTAAAAGAAGACTTTCAATGTTAGTTAAACATTGAAGTAGAAGAAGTAGACTTTCAATATGTTAGTTAAATCACTAACATATAAACAAAACTTCAGACATCTGCATTGATTGAAACAGTACAACCTTAAGGGTTTTTTTGACCAATATTCTTAAGAGCAATTCATTTTTATTTTGTTATAGATTTTATTAACTCTTTTAGAGAAAAGGGAGTTTTCTCCATTATATTCATACGTTGTACTATCATTTCATGCAAACCAGAACAATGTGTTTAAAGTGTTTTTGTTAATATTTGGAATACAGAGAGAAAAGACTGTGTGTATATATATGCGCACATACATATTTTTTTATTGTGCCAAGGAGAGTTTTTTACATTTTAATATGAAAATAGAGGGATAAGATGGAGGTTGTACTTCTGTCTTTGTATGATGTTTTATTAATTTGCCTAAAATTACTATTTATAAATTGACTTGAATGTAAAATAATCTTACTGTGTAAAAAGTATTTGTACGGCTTGTTTATATTTCATACATGCTGCATTAGAAAGAGTTGGTTCTGACAGTACTTTTTGCTCATTTTGATAAGTAAGAATTTCCTTCCCTAGTAATTGTTATTGAAAATGCAGAAATTCAAAAGGCTCTTGAAATAAAGGCTGTGTTTGAGGTTCTTCTTGACTGTGATGCATCCAAGGATGTTGCATGAGAACGTTCCGTGTTAACTGTGGTTTGGTTTTAGTCTCTCTGAAGATAGAAAACAGTGTGATTGAGGGGGACAGGCAGGATGCCACATGAGATCAGCCACTTGTATAAAGTTAAGTTTTCCAGCCAGACTTGCCTAATTTGAAGGTTAAAAGTTGAAGAACTTGAGTTTTTAAATATAAACAGTTTGTGTTTTTTCTTTATTTTTTTTTAAGTATCCTGGAAGATGGAGATCCTCTGAATTTTTTGCAGGTTAGAGCAGAAAACATTGTATAGTTGCAGATTTTGCAGAGCAGATCTCAACGGAAACAAACTTCTACCTCCATGACAAGATGGATTTTGTCACCTGTGTTTTTAACGGGAAGCTTCTAAATGAAGGGTTTTGCTGATACATTCTTTCATAGAGAAGCTGCATTTAATAAGGGAGTAAGCCAGGGCAAGAACTGTAAACTCGGGGTCTTCGCTACAGTGGCTGCTTTGGGGGGAAAAAACAACAACAGAGCAGACCTCTCCCCACCACGCAAAGGGGAGACTCTTGTGGCCATCCTCCCCATGGGCACTGGGAACAGAGACAGGAAACATTTCCTTACCTCAGTCGTCTTTGGTAATTTGTTGTTCATAACCATCGTGTGCAGGGACGAACAATTGTTTGGCGGAGGAGAGGGTTTCTAGATCACTGCACCTTCTCTGAGTCCTAGGACGTGAGAGCATAAGCAAGCATGTTTTCTGTGTGTGTTCCTCTTACAAAGGAGCATAGGAGGGGTAGGGAGTAGTTTCAAATGCATATTTAAATATTACTAAAAACAGAGTAACTCTAGGCAGAGGTTAAAAACAAACAAACAAAACCCTCCCCAGAATGAAATGGAAAAAAAAAATAGCATTGACAAAGCTCTCTGTCTCAGGCTGTCGCATAAATAAGAGCGTGATGCGTCCTCTCAGTCTAAAAAGCACCATGAGTTGCTAAAAAGCATTGAGGGCTAAAAAGCACCCTAAAACCACAGGTGATTCAACCAGGTACGTAACCGCCAGTGTTTTCCTAGTGCGTTAATGGTCTGAGTAGGGTAAAAAAACATCTCTTGATGCGGGGGGTGACAGAGACAGTTGGGTTACCGGCCTTGTGGCTGCAGCACAGCTGCGCTTCGGGGTTGAGAAGCCTCACCGTGGCAGCAGCTGAAGACCGAAGAGGGCCGTGCCTTCTTTACCCAACCCTTTTCTGCGAAGACCTAAAGGAGCGGCGTGGGGAGGCTGAAGAGAAAAGCCCCCCCGCCCTGTTCAGCTCCTGGGAGCCCCTGGCTTTGGGGCCAGCACCTTCCCTGGCCCTCCCCGGGGCTGGGGGCCGAGCTCTGAGGAACTTGGGTTTGTGCAACCCAGGGAGCAGCGATGTGCGACGTGCCCGGGTGCTGGGGGCGAGCAGGACGCGAGGCCGAGCCGTGCCCTCCCCGCAGCAACCCCAGCGCTGCTGGCCCTTTAAGGGCGCTCACCCCGCGGGGGGCGGGGCCGAGAGAGGAGGGGGCGGGGCCAAGGGACGGGGCGGGGCATCGGGAAGGGGGCGGGGCATCGAGGGAAGCCCGCCCCCGCCCCGCGCGCCCTGGTTTTCCAGGGCCCACTTCCGGCCGCGGCCCGGAAGTGCTCGGGGGCGGCGGCGGCGGCGGCGGGCGGCCGATGGCGGGGGGCGGTGGAGGCTGAGGGGAGCTGAGGTGAGGGCAGGGAGCCGCGGCCGGCCCCGGCCTTAGTCCTGGCCCCGCGGGTCGGGCTCCGGGCTCCGCTCGGCTCCCGGGGAGGTGCAGCCGGGCCCGGTCTGGTCCCGGGCACCGCTCTCTGGAGACCCCCTGGAGGCCTGTGAGGGGTTCGGGCGGCACCTGGCCGGTGGGAAGCCGCCCCCGGTTCCTGTCAGGGCCGCGCAGGGCGGGCGCTGCGGCGGGCGGCCGTTAAAGCGTGTCCGGGAGGCGGGGGTTCCGCCTGCCCCCGCAGGTGCCGCTGGTGTCCCGCAGGGCCGTGTCCTAGGGGTTGTTGCTGGGCTGCGCCCCGGCCCTCCCGGGTCCGCCGGAACAAAGCGGGGCGGGCAAAGCCCTGCCCGCGGCTCAAGGGGCGGCTTAGGCGTAAAGGGCGCTCGGCAGCTCAAAGGATCGGTTTAACGCGAAGATAAATCTATTCATCTGAATGCCACAGCAGCTGAACTGATTTCTGATGGTTACCGTTCTCTTCAAGGTCTCCGAAATAGAGTTGTTACGGTTACCCAGGGCACGGATGGCTGAAGGCGTCAACCCCCGTTGCTAGCTGCAGGGCAGCACGGTTTTTTTCCATCATGTGACCAGAGAACACCTGCACAGCAAGTCCCATCATTTTCCAAAGGTAAACAACCACATCGTTTTCTTGTTCTGTTTTATTTTCCTTTGGGTGTGTTACACATGAGGACACGCATCTTTCAGCTTTATCTTGATTCCTCTTTCGCATTCCTTGTTATGCTAAATACCAGTGAATTGACACTGTTCAGTTTTTACAGTCACTCCAAGTGCTCGTACTTTTACAGTACTCTGAGTTTTTTAGACTGGTGTGATCTGGGATGCCCATAGTGCTTTTTGGTGAAGAAACTGTTTTTGAAGAACGCAGGTTGTGGTGAGGGCTTTATGATGCTTTCTCACAATAATAATAAAGACTGGAAAGCTCTGCATAAATATCCTTTCCTTTTTGACAACAGGGATTTGTCGACCTATAAATTTTAGTAGCAGGCTAAGAAAAAAGCCAATTAAACGTTGTACTTACTAGACCTAGATTTTGTAGGTATCAGCAAAGTGACAGATTGAAATTTAGCATTGTGCTTCTTGAAAGTGCACAAGTTTGAACAAGGGCTTTCTGGTACGTAAAGCAAATTTTCATGCATTGCTGTTCGCTAGTTTGAAAATTGTGTAATGCGACTTCTTCGCAGTGCTCTGTTTATAATGTTTGCCATGCAGCAGACCTTTTCCCGTAACTATTGTGTAATGCTTTAGTCCGTATTTCTTTGTTTAATTGCATTTGCCTGTGTGATATAAAAGCAGCCAAGGGCATAAGCAGGTGTGCAGCTAATGAGTTGCATGAATCACTGCATTGCTCGTTATATTTGAAAATGAGGTACTGTTGTGGCTGAAAGGAAGTGCTTGGCTGCTCTGTCTTAAGTCTTCTGTTGATCGTTTTCTTTCCATCTAAAGAATGAGCACATGTCGATGGTGTACGCCGAGTGGTCCCGATGCCACTGAGTACCTGAAGTGCTATGCTTCTGGACGGCTGTCCCCGGAAGATCTTGAAGGATCCAACGATGACCTCTGTTACTGCTTGGAGTGTGTGGTTGAATACCACAAAGCAAGGGAGAAATTGCCAAGCTTGCACGAGGTAATTGTTTTCACTCCTGCACTTGACTGAGCAAGGAGAACTTGGAAGGAAAATTTCAGAAGGGGCTTCTGTGGTCTGGCCTCAGCGTACGGGGGAGCCTTGTGCAGGGGTTGTCTTACTGGTTTGGGGGAATATGGTATCTTGCATTATCCGTGCTTTTTTGTACTGGGTTACAAGAGAAGACCCGCTCGTTTTGCATATATTCAAATTAGCAGTAACTGAAAGAGTGTTGGCAAGTTTCTGACTAGACATTACAGTTTGAACTTTGTTCGTGGTGTGGTGATTTGAGGTCTGAAAGAGAAGAGACCAGCTGAGCCAAGCTCTACTTGTAAGGTGTTTTCTTTCGTCCTTTCCTCAGTTTCTGTTCAGTTTCAGATTTGTTCCTCGTCTGGTTTTGCTTTCATTTCTCATTCATGGTTACGACAATGAATTTCAGAGCTGTGATCATGCAAGCATGTGAAACTGTGTGATTTAAAAACAATCAAAAACGTTCCAAAATTCTTGTTTTATTATAAGCTGTTCATTAGCATCAAGTTTCATATTTTGGAAAGCTTATTTTCATGTTTATGGTGCTTGTATAAGTACGTACGTAAAATGAATGTTCATAGCTAAGTAACTGTAGTGCAGCTGCTCTTCAAATTAAGCCAGATTTCTCTGAAGTCCACAAACATGCATATCTGTGGAGGGCAATCTCACCTGAGCAAAGACTGGGGCAACTGGGCCACTGAAGGTGCCTTTTTGTTTGTACTGATTGTAGGAAATAACTCAATTTCTAATAGGAGCACTTGCTTTAGATGGCTAATATTATGCGAGAAGAATCCTGTACAAATATTCAGCAAGTCAGTCAGTCTGCTTGTGTTGGTTATACCCTTCCACTGATACATTGCAAAATACATGAGAAGACAATATTTTAAAATCATTTTTTCCCTATTTTGGAGTATGACTTTTCTGTACCGTGAGCTTCTTTATGTTGGCCAATGGAACAAAATTTTTATGTGTAATCTATGGCCTGAAATAATTATTGAAGCTGTTTAAGAGATACAAAAAAGCTTGAAGTTTGACTGCCACTCTCTTTCTCTTTAATCACTTTGTAATCTTATTTCTGAAGTGAGAATGTTGTGATTTATGCAATCTGAATTCCGTGTCAAAACTTTTTCACAGCATGCTTGGAAAGAAACTTTTCAAGATGAAATTGTAGGTTTCGAAAATCTAGTCAGGGTTTCTGCATATAATAATAAATGTCCTTAATTGCTTTCCTTATAAAATAAAATTTTATATTTCTTTTTTCCCCCCTTCTGAATAGGTTTTGTGGGAATTGGAAACCTCCCGTCTCATAGCCCACATAGGAAAATCCATGAAAGAAGAAGCTGGAGAAGATGATGAGTTATTTATAGTGGATGAGAATGGAGAGACACAGCTGTCTGGTTACGTAGGTCCAGATTTTGAGAATAACCTGCGAGTGCCCCTTCTAGAAATACTGAAATACCCGTATCTGCTGCTGCATGAGAAAGTCAGTATGTATCTTATAGCAAATAGTTGGAAGGCATGGTGCTGTTTGTATTGTAGGAGATTAAAAAAAAAAAAAAAAAAATATTGGCTAAACCAAAGTACCTTTTTTTTTATCAAGTAGTTGAATTTGTTTTTTGTTGTGTGAGCTTATAAATGAGTTCTTACTGTAACTGTGTTTCTCCTTTTAGGTGAGCTTTGTGTAGAAGTGCTCTGTAGAATGGAACGTAGTCACGACTCCTTTCAGGTCTTTGAAAAATATCCAGGAATTTATCTCTTTTTGGTACACCCGAATGAAGTGGTGAGTTACTTTTTCTGTTCCGCTAAAACTTAGTTTTAAATCAGAACAAATTCTTATTTTTAACAAAAAGATAAGAAAGTGTTCACATTCAGAATGTTAAATGGTCGATCTGTCTTTTTCTTGAAGAGTGTAAACAAAAATGAGATTTCAGTAGGAGCGCAGTTAGTCTTACTGAAATAGAGAAGACTCTTGTACTGTTTCTAAGATTGGCTTGGACACCAATGTGAAGTAAAGAATTTCAGGTTGCCCTTAGAAATGGTAAAAGATTTAGTAGTATTGTACTTAACTTCAGTTTCAGCAAGTATTTTCTTAGAGCTTCTCAGCTCAGAGAATGATTCCACCTAGACAAGAAGTGGTAAGTGTCCTCTTCTGACTGCACAACTCAACTGTTGTTGCTGTAGTATACAGTTATGCAAATAATAAATACTGGTTTAAAAAAATACGGTGTCCTGTTTGTAGTAGCAGTGACTGTTAATTGTGCAGCATTGTGATCTTAATTTGTACTTGATTTATGTTTTTTGTTTTAATTCTTAGATTCGTCGATGGGCCATTCTAACTGCAAGGAATTTAGGGAAGGTTGACAGGGATGACTACTATGACTTACAGGAAGTGTTGGCTTGCTTGTTTAAAGTCATTGAATTGGGGCTTTTTGAAAGTCCAGATATTTACAGCTCTTCAATGATTGAAAAGGGTAAACTCATCCTTCTGCCAGCTCATTTATATGATACTACCAACTACAAGAACTATTGGCTAGGTGAGTATTTCTGATCAGAAATGAACTCATACCTGTAATCACTCTCATCTGGTAAGCACTTTAAGTCAGAGCTCTACTATTTCAAGTAGATGCTGTTTATTTTGGGGAGTGTCAAATGGGAAAACTGAACGTTGCGCAACTTCAGTAGTGAGGTGGTATTTAGTTTCACACTGCTGCTGATCTCTTTGGTCAAGTGTTACACTGGTAGTGATGTTCGGAAACTAGTGGTGCTTTGATTTGATGAAAGTTGGACAAATTTTCAGAAACAGGTTGTTTGTTTGTTTGTTTTTCAGGGATTTGTATGTTGCTCACGGTGCTGGAAGAACAAGCTATGGACTCCTTGTTGCTGGGCCCAGACAAACAGAATGATTTCATGCAGTCAATACTTCACACCATGGAGAAAGAAGCAGATGGTAACTAATTTCGGCTGCTGAGATTAAGGCAGTTCCTGGTCTATTTTTCATCTTTATCATTTTCTGTTATTTTCTATAGAACTTTATCATTTAGTTGAGGACGTTTTTAGCAGTGTAATGCTGAGCTGATAAAATCTCAGCCATGAGGCTTATTTCTCTTCTGGGAGATGGTTAATATTTTGCAATATTTGGATGATCGTTAAAAATACTGTAAAACTACATTCAAAACAAACTCCTTGTTGGAGAGAGGATGGTAGTGCTTTGAGAGGACAAATTCATTTCTACCACGTTATTTTCATGTAATATACAGGTTGTGTGGGAGTGAACATTTCGCTATGGCTTGACGATTCTATTTTGAGCCCTAAAATAGAGAAACACCTTCTTTTGACTTGTTTGAACTGGTTTAAAGAACTGACTTTTCTGTCCATCTTGTCCATCCTTCCTTTTTGTCGTGTCCCCCTCCCCAAACATTTGCAATGTATTGTGGAAAACTAAAAACTTGTTTTTAACAGCTTCTTCAGAAACTTGGAGATTTTATTTGTGTATGTATATCTTGATTTCAAGCTGTGATTGTTTTGCATTTTTTTATCATCTTTTTTGCAACGTAGGCCTTTTAAATTAAGAAATAATTAGCAATGGTAACAAAAGGAGGATGAACCTATGAGTTGCCTAGCAAATGTTAACATTGCCAAGAACTGCAAGACATTTACCAGGTACCCTACATGTCAGGAAAATTCTGAGAGTTGTGTGTTGGCAGATGATGAGTCTTCCAGAGCTTTACTGCAAGCCCAGATTAAATAGGCATCTGAGTTTTAGGGAACCAATTTTACAGATGGGAATGTAGACTTCAGAATTTAGACTGGTAGCCCTTGTGCTGTCCTTGTAGCCGGCGTGCCATAGCTTAGCTCCAGAACGGCACATGAACTCAAGAGTGGGGCTGCTTCTTAGAGAAAATAACTCGGTCTTTAAAAGCTTAGTATGTCTGAGGATATGGTATCATCTCACCTTATATGAAGAAGGATTAACACAGATGAAGGACAGTGAATTGCTTCTATCTTAAATTTGAAACATAAATTGTCACAGCATGTAAGTAGTACTCGCTTCTTAGAATAACACTGCAAAAAAATAGTGTGGAACAATCCGTTTTATGGAGTAGGGAAATGCTAATAATAGTTATCCAGGTTCCTGTCGATTAAATACGACAAGCACCAGTGTCCGTCTGTACGGATAAGTGAAGTTGATTTTTTTTCCTCCTCCTTTTTCTTTCTCTGGGTTAAAAAGCATAGTTGCAACTTACATACTTATATCTATATTAGTGTTTAGTAAAAAACACACCTAAACAATGAAAACCCACTAATTTCACCTTGAGCTTAGTCGAAGAATGTGCAGGCC
This sequence comes from Cygnus olor, assembly GCF_009769625.2. NCBI lineage: Eukaryota > Metazoa > Chordata > Aves > Anseriformes > Anatidae > Cygnus > Cygnus olor. The sequence continues at coordinate 7,318,922 of NC_049187.1, read as the reverse complement.
TCTTGCATTTCAATTTTTGCCAATATTATTGTATGTTTCAGATGATTCTACTGACCCCTTCTGGCCAGCGCTGCATTGTTTCATGGTTATTTTGGATCAGCTCGGATCTAAAGTATGGGGTCAGCTTATTGATCCTGTCCAAGCCTTTCAAACCATTATCAACAGTGTGAGCTACAACAACGAAATAAAAAATATACGCAATAGCTTTAAGAGGTCAGTTTTATTAAGATACTAGAACAGTTTTTATGATTTTATGATTTTAATATCAGGTAGCATAGCAGCTTGGTCTTGGTTTCCTTGTTGGTGCTGCCTTAATTTATGGTGGGGGGAGGGAAGTGGCAAGGAGAAAAATCAGGTCGTGCCAACTTCAAGCAATGAAAAGTAGAGGTAGGGCCAATAAAACTTGAGATTACTTCAAAAAATATGCTTACTTCCTTTTGACTACTTGATGCCTGGTATACTTTTTCAGGATTTTTTCCTGAACCGGGAGGGCTGCTAACCGTTTAGTGCTTAGTGTTATAACCAACTTGCACTTGAGTTTAAAGAAGCGTGTCATGTATGAGGCTCTTGACAGAATTATGAGAATTACAGAATTTTCAGTGAAATGACGTAGTTTCAGGTTTTTTTTTTGTATTTCTTCTTAGGACAAAACCTGAACCGGAGCCAGACTACGATGATGAAATGGTTACTTGCAGTCAGATTGTATATAATTATAACACAGAAAAGCCTCAAAAGGTATTAAAAATCTGCCTTGCTTTTTGAACTCTGATCACTGAATGACACTGTCAGTTTAAATCATCTATAATATATAGAAGGAAATATGTTCACTTTCTACTGGTAATGTTCATAATGTTGCAAATCAAGAATATTAAGTCGCTATTGTGTGCGTTAAGGAGCAGCCAATGTGGCCACTTCCTTGTTTGCCTGGTACTCTCAGGCTACAAGAGGAAAGAAGAATGTGAATTGGGCAGAGATACTATTAAAGCCCCTAAACTGGTATTGAGATTGAAACAAATGTTGGTACCTCCATGAACACTCTGAATTCAAGTACAATACTGAGTAACAAAAAGTAAAATACAAAAACTCAATCAGCAACTTAAAAAAAAAAAAAAAAAGTATATCGAATATGAAGTAGTGGTATGTAAAGTGTTATACTTAAAATGTTCTCCAAAATTGTCATAACTTGTAGTGCTGTTGTTTTGTTTTTTCAAAAGCAGAAGAAACATTTGTGTGTTTTTCTCTTAATGTTGGAACATTGTATTTATAATATCTTTTAAAGGCATTAAATGTAGTGTACCTGATTATCTGAGGTTAAATTATGCCAGTATGATAATATATTTGGAGGGTTCTAAATTATTTTTAAAGGAAATCCAACACTGCACTTACTTCATAGGTTACTCTTTAAGAACTGATTTTTCTTGTGTGTGTTTGTTCCATCTTGATTTCTTGTCTTTCATTTAATTTTGATTTATGATATGAGATCTGCTATCAATTAACATATTTGAGAGAGAGTAACACGGTTAGGAAACAAAAAGGCAGATCAAACTGTGCAGATGTGAATAATGATGCATGGTAAATTTTTTTTTCAGGACACTGGGTGGAAAACTGCTATTTGTCCAGACTACTGCCCTAATATGTATGAAGATATGCAAACACTGGCTAGCGTGCTTCAGTCTGATATTGGCAGAGATATGCGTGTTCATCACAGCACATTTCTGTGGTTCATCCCATTTGTTCAGTCACTTATGGATCTCAAGGACTTGGGTGTAGCATACATAGTAGAGGTCATTCACTACCTCTGCTCGGAAATCAAAGATATTCTCAATGAAAGAATCCGGCAGTGTGACAAAGTCTCTGAATTTTTTCTCTTGATCCTGGTGTCAATTATTGAACTGCACAGAAATAAAAAGTGCCTGCATTTGCTGTGGATTAGCTCACAAGAATGGGTGGAAGCAGTGGTGAGATGTGCTAAGCTTCCAGCAATAGCATTTACACGGTGCACTGAAAAAACATCTGGAAACCACGCGAGAAGTCCATCTTTACAGGCTTCTAACTCTGTGCAGCACGCTTGCATACAGTTGATACGCAGCCTTCTTAGAGAAGGCTATCAAATCGGTCAGCATGCTCTTTGCAAGAAATACCTAGACAAACTCAATCTCCTTCTGCGAGGAAATCTATCTTTAGGTTGGCAGCTGAACATCCAAGAAACTCAGGAATTACAAATGTGTTTAAAGCAGGTTATAAGAAGTATGAAGGGCAGAGCGTTAAATGCCTCTGTACCTGTGGAAAACAATGCAAACTCTACAACTTTGCCTCCTGTTTCTGTGAAGCAAGAGAAGTCTGTACCTGGTGATGGATATAAGATGGGTGTACATGGCAGAGATGGCCTTTGTTCACCATTTGCCTTCATGGCGAAGGAAGGTGGGGATGAAGATTGTCAAGAGAACTCTTTCACTAGAAGAAATAGTGCATGGGAAGAGGAATGTAAAGATGCACCTAAAAATTCAAGATCTTGGACATCCATGAACTGCCTGTCGGTGAATATTAAAAAGGAACCTAATGACATGACACCTCAGGAATGCAAACAGAACTCTTTCACAATAGAAATGTATGGGAAAGTTAAGGAAAATAGGAACAATGATCTTGTGTCAGGGAACTGTGGTATGGATAATCAGTGTTTTAATCCAAATGCCCGGTGTTCAGATTTCAGAAGACGTGGAGAGTTGGAAAACAAATGTGAAGCAGAACCTGTTGTAACACCAATGCGTCTGTCTGCTCAAACTAGTGTTGGTTCTCCGGAATGCCTTTACAGTTCAGATGTAAAGGAGAAAAATGTGTCTCTTGGTTCCTCATCAAAGTTTAAAGTAGATGCACATAGGCTTAGGAGTTTGAAAATGAAGGTACAGAAAACTGAATGGCCTCCAGGACTACTGCCTCTAATGGCGCCACATGATTTGAAAAGCTGCAGTTCAGCAACAAGCGCAGCGGAAGCAGACCAACGTGTATGTTGCACTGGTGGTCTATGCACCAGAAAAGATTGTTTTAAACATCAGGGAGTGAATACCATGTATGAAGATGGAAAATCAGCAGATAATTCAAGGAGTTTTGAAAGTATGCAGGAGGAAAGTGCTTTTCAATACAGAAAGGTTCCTGTTAAACAGGAAACAAAAGAGATGCCATTAGACTGCCTCAGCTCCTCTAAAAATGAGCCTGGCTTGCAAGAAAACAAAAGTGTCGATGTTTTGCTTTCAGGGATTAGTGACACCTTACTGCAAAAAGTAACCACTCAAGAACAATCAAGTTCATTTTTGACATCTGTGTTTAAGAAAGACCCTACCATGCAAACTTCAGACCAGGGACAGGCTAACTTAGGTGACTTAGTTAACTATGACAGCAATGGTCAAATTTCAAAGACGTGCTGTAAAGGTAAAAATTTGGCAAGTGGTCATGTGCCATCTAGCTCTGAAAATAAGGGGGATGTATCCAACACTCCTCTGATCAGTCCACTAACAAAGAGTGAATCAAGTGACAAGTTGTTAGTATTTTCAAAATATTTCAAGAGAGACAGCGATTCAGTGGGGAAGAAGGAGAAGGATTTTGCGAGGATGGTTTCTGAAGATACTTTAACAGACTCACAGCTTGATACAGATCTTAGTAAATTATCTTTAGCTGCATATGCAAAAGGTGTCAATTTTCCCTTCGATTCAAGTCAAGAAAGCTCAGTACATCATAATGTATGTGATATTAAAAGGAAAGTGAAAGGTGCTGTAAGGTCTTCCAACGATGCCCAGAGTAACAAGTCTCCCTGTGATGCAGATTGCCTTGACAATGAAGTCATTATAATTTCAGACTCTTCTGATGAAGAAAAAGGTGTCACTGTCCAAGAGGAAACAAAAACAAAGAATGAAAATGTGTGTCCTGAAAAACAGCCTTTAACAGAAGTGCAGCGTGATATTAAAGATAACACATTAGAATCGAAGATGCCAAGCTCTCCCTTGCCACTTGAAGACTGTGACTCTCAGTACTTTGAGTTTGAAACAGAAGCTGATGTCTTTTCAGTTTGGCACGATACTCAAGCATATAGCATGGAAGAAACTCAAGAGTATAAACACGACTGTGCTTCATCATCAGTTGATAATAGTCATTCAGATAGCTCACTGAAGGATCACACAAATGAATGGGGTTATGATACAGATTACATAAGTGATGATGATATGGAACAAGCAGACTCGACAGAAAAGCAGATAAATAATATTTCTTGTCAGAAAGAAGCTGATAATACAGAAGAAGTAGCTAATTCACCATTGCAAGAATCTTCTAGTAAAGGAGATGCAAAAGATCAACTGGAGAATTTTACAGACAAAAGCACTGTTGATAAAGACTTTGGTCTGAATGCAGAATCGACTGAACCCAGAGCATCTACTTCTAACATCACTTTAGCTTCGAAGTTGGCACTTAAGAAAAATACTGTGAGCCCACGTAAGAATACAGCAAAATCTAAGGTGGCAAGAACCATCCAAAGAAGTCCTAAAACAATGGTTTTTAAAGCAGCACAAACTAAAAAACTGCTTCAAACTACATCAAAAAATGCTCAACCTGGCAGGACGTTACCAGCTGTGGTTCCTCCAAAGAAAGTTCGTCAGTGTCCTGCACCAACGTCAACTGTAGAAAAACTTGGGCTGAAAAAGGCACCCCGCAAAGCATTTGAATTATCCCAGCGCTCTTTAGAGAGTCTAGCTCAATTGCGTAGCTATGGTAAAGCTGCAGGGAAAGTTGGAATTGCAATGAAACAGAAGGTTAAACTAATTGCACCTCAGAGTTTGTCTATAAAAAATAACAAAAAAATGCTAGCCTGCCAAGATCTTCAGTTCTTAAGGCAGACAAGGCCCAACAAAAATGTTAGAGTGAAAAATTTTGCCAGAAGTTCTGAGAGTAGAAGCAAAAAGGTTAGCACAATGGATACAAAGTCTGTGAAACAAAAGGCTAATTTTTTTGATGGGGCATCTGTTGGAGGAGCTGTTGGAAAGCAAAGAGAGAAAAAAATGGAGCAGACCTATTGTCCCTCTGCCAGTGAAAAAGAACAAATCAAAAGTGTCTCTGGGAAGAAGGAGGCTGTGCAAACCACGCATCTCTCTAAAATGCCTAGTTCTTCAGACTCAAACAGAAAAACAAAGGAGAGCAATGTGGTGGTTCCTCCGGTACCTATGGTTTCAAGTCTGCGTTCTGCTGCAGCTGTTGGAGATAAAGATAGCTCTTCAGAAAGAGGTTGCGTTGTCCAGCCTGAGTTTGAGATGGTAACATCAAATGAAAACGGATGTAAACCAAGTGAAAACAATGAGGAGGAGGAGGATGATTTATTTTTAACTCAGTTAGATCCTGTGGATATGGAATTGTGTTCCCAGGAGGAAAATTTTGAAGATACTTCTATTGCTAGTAAAAAAACAGAGGAAATGGAAGTAGAAACTGCTGAAAAGCTTCAGCAGAATGAACCCTTGACTATTGTGAAATGTAAATACAAAGACTGTATGGAAAAAGTGGAAAAAACAGGAGAGTACTGTAGTAAGCATTCATCCACCAATTCAGAATCAGATCACTTGTTTGCCAAGCCGCCTGCCCTGCCACCTTCTAAAACAAGAAAGCCTTCCACTACCAAAATTTTCAGTTCAGTAAGTTCTTCGCGGAATGCAGCCTTCAGCAAGGATCTCGAAGATGTTAAAAAACAACCACCAACACCAAAAAACAAAGTGAACACAGCAAAACCTGTGGTAAGACCACCAAATGTAAAGGCTCTACCAACAGGAAATCAAACATACAAGACTCCAAGTTCCAGTAATGTTCCTCAACCCTGTGTTTCTAGAAATGTTCTCCAGTCACGAAATGTACATATCAACAATGCTTCAAATATGTCTAGAAGGCCTGTCCGAGAAGAATATTCTTCCTTTCTTGGTGCTCAGCAACGTGATCACAGTATTTTTGTTAAGGAAGTCTTAAAGTGGACTTACGAAATGTTTGTGAACTCCAGCCAGTTTGGACCTCCAAGTAATCTCCTGCAATCTGTAGTGGCCTCTGTTCCTATCAGATTTCAGGGATACAATGACTACTTTAATACGTTTTTCCCCTTGATGATGCTAAATGCCTTTGAAACAGTAAGTAGCTATCTAGTTCTTGGTTTCTTTTCATTAACCCTAGTAAACTTTGGAAAGAGATAAACAGAGAATGTAAAACATTTCTTTATGTTCTGAAAATCATGTCACCTTGGTCGGTTCAGATACACATCTGAATAGAGCAATGATTTAGGGCAAATAATAAGGGCTTTTTTTGTACCCATCCACAGTAACATGTAAAAGGAGGAAAAAAGAAAGTTGTTCCTCTTTATAGTATTTAAAGCTTAAAACAGCAATTTTTGTTTTAGAAACAGGTTTTTCAATTACAGCTTCTGTAAAAGAGTAAGAATGTAGTGTTTTGATTCACGTTGAGAACTTATGTGGGAGGGTGGGTTAATCTAAGTAATATTTTTTTGAAACAATTCAATTTTATAGTTTAATAGAAAGCACTGTTTCTTCAATTAAAAGCTGTATGCTTTTAAGCTCAGTCATTGCATTACTTCTCCAGTAGAAATATGTTAAAAAATGAAGACGGTATCAGGATGATGCTGGTATTTAAGGTGAAAATGCAAGGCAGGGAAAACCCATGTTTGTTTTGAAGGGATTTGTAAGGAAAGTATATTCAAAATGACAGGAAAAATAATAGCATTTTGCTTGCTGTGTGTGTGTTTATGTGTAATGTGTATGCATATGCTGAAAGGAAATGGTAAGACTTTTCTATGTCTTTGACAGTATGTTAGCTTTAATTTATTTCTTCCTAGTATTTTTACTCTTTGAGTCATGATAAGCTATGCTTCTGAATCACTAAACCCTTCTAAGTATTTTTATGTCCTTTTACTTTCTAATACGCAGCTGGCACACGAGTGGGTAGAAAACCAGAAGACAAGAGAGAAGAGTTACTACTTCCACTTACAGAACTTCTGTGCGGACTTGAATACGGCAGATTTTATAGGTAAGAGTTATTTTTTCTTTATTTTTTAATTATTATTTTAATTAAAATCCTATTTTTGTTTTCAAGTAGATAGTGCCTATTAATGAGCTAGCACATGTAGGTAGAAATAAGTACATGACATAAGCATGAGTGCCTTTTGCAATTTGCTTACGTGAATTTAAAAGAATATTAGGAAGATTGGGTGACAGTTTATTTTTTGCCCTGATATTTAACTTTTCTTTTTTAAAATACGGGTATAGATTCACTGGGTGAATTTAAGGTGTGTTTCCTAGCACCTGACACCCGGCTAACCTGACACATTTTGTTTGCTGCCACAATTCTTCAGCTCTGAAAGTGGTGTCTTGAGTCATAGAATTGGAGCGGCATTGTAGTAGGAATCTGGGTGGTACTACCTCCTGGTTTTATACCCACCTCACCACGTAACTTCTTTTAGTAAATAAAATACTCCTTGACTTGCTCTGCCTTTACAACGTTCAAGCTTGAAGAGTGCAGGATGAAGTTAGTAAGGATGGAATTTTTCTATAGCTTTCAAAAGTTATCAGGTGTAGGTATTACTGAAATATATAACATTAATTGTACTATTTCACTAGTCAAGAAGTAGTTGTAAAAGGAAAACAGGCACAGCTCTAACTTTTAAATGTGTTTTGGGTAGCTCATTTTCGAGAAAGTGATTTGGCAAAGCAGCTTCATCCAAAGGAGGATGACTTAATCTTTTTGGTGGTCCAAAAGAGCAAAGACGCCTTTGGGGAAGACGGCGAGATGGAGGAGCATCTAGTGAATCACGTTGGTCTTGTGACACGATTTTCCCGTGCTGGCTGTTTAACTAGTAAGTAAACGGGCTAGCATTTCAAGGTACAATTTTTATTTTTGTTAAAGCTGGCTGAAGAGGGTTGTAGTATAGCACTTACTTTGGAGGAAATAGATTTTTTTTTTTTCACTGCAGCATTGCAGCATGCCTATTTTGTGCTAGAAGCTTTATAAAAAAAAAAAAAAACAACAACAAAACAGCAACTGAGGCTGCAGACCAGCTTTTCATGCATTTTGTATGGACTTTAATGCAGATGTTAATACTTTGTGTTACAGCAGAAACTAATGAGTAGGTGTTGTGCATGCATCTTCAGGAGTGCAGTACTGTACGATACGAAGTGCCATGAATTGCTGTGACGTAATTGCGTAAAACCTTCACAATCTTGTCTAACTGGCATTGTGAACTACCAGGTTTCCTAAGTATCACGATAGGTGCTGCCTGATGAAAACATCGATGGTCTGGCTTAATGGAATGACTGATATGATCAGAGTCATTTTACAGAGCAGTATTTTTCCCCTGAGAATTAGTTGTTTTCTATCTAATAGAAGGCAGCACCTGATTCTGACAAATTCTTTGCATAACCTGTTTGAATATCTTCCACTTAACATTTTGAATATTCTTTAAGTTAATGTGTTGTCGTTTTTCCCCACTTTAGGACAAAAGGAACAGCATACTGTCTGTCATCTTTCTGTGCAAACTCGAGGCAATTTGTCGTTCTTCATAAATAAACAAGTGAAGTGCGTAGTGGTCGGCTCCCTAGTGACTGCACAACGAACATTCAAAGGTCTACTACTACTGAGCAGGAGTCCCCTGGCTAAACCAATCATAAATCCAAGTTACAATGATTTCTGTCCAAGAGACTTGCCTGTAGCTTCGGAAAGTGCTGTAAGTTCTGGACCTAGGAGAAGCGATAGTTAAAAATGGCAAGTGGGCACTTGGCTTCTGAGAGTTCTGCAAAACTGGTTTTGCATGCTAATTTTGGAGACAACCAAGTACAAATAGTCCAGTTTAAAAAAGCACTGAGTCAGGCAGTTTTTCAGAGTTGGTGATTGGTTGGATAGAGAAGGAGGCTGAACTTGTTCAGGTGTTTCTGTTGTACTGTAAGCAGCTTTCTCCCCTCCCTTGCTAGAGGTAGAGGAGTCTGTTCAGGAAATAAGGCTTAGTATGGGGAAGGTAATGCAAATTAGTCTTGTAGAGGAGACAAAATCTTCATCACCGCTTTTGAGTCAGAATCGGATATACGTCTAGAGGAAATGTAGAATCAAAAGCTTTGTCCTTTGAGTTTTTGAGTCTTAGCTAGGGGGTGGGGAACATTCTGAAGATATATAAAATGAGCGTGGAGGGCTTAATCGTGATTAAGTAATTCATTATTTTTCTTTCCTGTCTGTTCCTTCAGGCGTTTTATATGAATGAATACAATGAAGATCAAAAGAGAGCCATTGAGACAGCTTATGCCATGGTAAAGCAACATCCCGGGCTTCCCAAGATCTGCCTCATTCATGGACCACCTGGAACTGGGAAATCAAAAACCATAGTTGGACTTCTGTCTCGTGTCTTGAGAGGGGTAGGTGAATATGATGTGTTCGTCGTGCTGGTGTGTGGTTTCCCAATAGAAGTCAGTGATAGCTGAATGGAAGTGTAACACTGGTAATTGCTAGCGGTGTAATTCGTTAAGCTGAATGAATTAAACCAGCACTGAATAAGCTGTAATGGTGGAAATAACACCTTTTGGACATTTTGGAAAACACTTGTTTTACGGATCTTAGAAGGTAAAATTAGAAGAAAACATTCTTGCCGAACATGTAAATTGGTAGTATTAACATTTGCTACATTAATACATCAAAATACTAAGGTATTTTAAAGGGTGTTATTTGACCTGTCCAATTTAGTTGTTTTCACATTAGCATTCAGTGGATTCATCAAGTAGATAATTGTTGAAGGGAATTTGTGCTTATAGTATTTATATGTTTGACTTGCCTTACACTGAATAACAACAGGTATGCTTTAAGAGACGTTAAATTACAATAGTACCTATTCTCTGCATGCTGATCAAGATGAGTATACAAGTCTGGCTTTTAAAATATGAGTGAAAACAATCTAAAGAGCCTATTCTGGTTTATTGTTAATTAATCTACAGAACACTAGGAATGAGAAAACTACTCAAAAAACAAGTTCCAAGATCAAGCCAAACCGTTTTCTAGTTTGTGCACCATCCAATGCTGCAGTTGATGAACTCATGAAAAAGATCATCGTTGCATTTAAGGAAAAATGCCAAAACAGACAAGAGCCTTTGGGTATGGTTTATTTAAAAAAAATCTGTTTCTATGTTAGACAGACAAAACCAGAAGGAGAAACTGGAACAATTGATTAGGTATAATACTTCTGTGTTGCTCTAGGCAGCTGTTTTCTCTTGCAGAACATGACTGGCATGCATACTGTTGTTGATTTTAATTTGCTTTTCAGAAAGGTATACTTTAAAAAAAAAGAATAAATTGTTCTTTGTCTATATGTAGACATTGCCCCTTCTTTTCTCTTAGTATTAATATGAAGTCACTACTTCTTAAGTACCCCTTAAGGATATGAACACAGTACTACTATTGTATTGAATAAAATTGGACTGCACTTATCACCCTAAATGATCTGAAAATTTTGATGTGCCAGAACCTTTCACTTTTTTCACCTTCTAGTTTGTGGCTAATACAAAGCAGATGAGTTCTGAGCAAGGCATCTAGTCTGTGATGGTGGTGGTGGGAACTTTCTTTCTAACCAGAAGTTAATTCCATACCAACTGCATTACTAAATGGTACTTCTCTAATATTTTCTAACTTAGGAATTCTGTACATTTTAGATAAGAAGCCTGAGAATAAGAGGTAGTTTTGTTGATTCAAGATAACATTTCTAACCGTTAAGCATAACTAAAGCATAGGCAACATCTCTTTTTCTCAGTATGGAATTACTGAATTTTTCTGTTCCTGCATTTAGATTAGTACAAATTGTTGCGGTCCCCTGAAAAGCAGAAAAGGAAAAGCCTTGTTTGGTATCCATGATATGATTACATTTTCTTTTTTCTTCTCAAACCAAAGTGAAAAGGTGCTTAGAGAAATCTAAACATTTTTTGACTCTGATTTTGTAAACAGGAAACTGTGGTGATATCAAATTAGTGCGACTGGGTGCCGAAAAATCGATCAACAGTGAAGTCCGGGGTTTTAGCCTGGACAAGCAAGTTGAACACAGAATGAGTAAGTAACATGCAAATCAGACTTTCCTTCAGTTTTCTAGATAATGTTATGTACCTGGGGCACTTGGGACTATGTGCCCTTTAAGAAGGTAGATTGGGTAAAAGATTTTTTTTTTCCGCAGCATGGCACGTCATACCACAGTGCTTCATAAGCATTATTTTTCTCAGTCTTGGGAAAATGTCAGCATACATACAGCCTAAAATTTAAGCAAAAGCATAGAAATTAAGCAACGCTAAGTTTTGTATGTTTTTTTTAAAATGTGTTAAAGCCATCACTTTTAAACAATCCAGTTATGCAGCTTTTGAGAGCTACAGTTGGAATCAAGAAAAGTGTATTGTCTTCATTTTACTGCCCCAAATAAGGTTATAATAGGGAAACTGCGACAAAAAATGAGTTTGTCCATTCATTCTTAATGACTTAACGCTGTTATTGTAAGAGTTGTTGTATTCCCTCTACATGTTTTCCTTCATTTTTTATAGAACGAAAGCCAGGTGACCGTGACCAGGATATTCAGAAGAAAAAAGCAGCTCTGGATCAAAAGCTGGACACGCTGTCTCGTCAGCGTGCCATGCACAGATGTGAAAAGAGAGAGGTAATAAATAAGATGATAGTATTTTTAATCCTGTTCGTGTTTTTTTTATATTCAAAATTGTATCCAAAGAGTAAAGAACTCTTCCTTTAAGCCATCTCTGAAATGGAATGAGGAACTTTTATATCATGGATTTTTTTGTCTGTTTACACTAGTATTGTCAGCTTCTCAGTCATGGAACCTATGGCTCTAGGGCTGAATAGTCGTCTTTTGGTTTTATCACCACTTAATTTCAGTGTAACCACATTTATAAGGCTTAATGATTTGAAGTCATTGTTTACTTCAAAGCTTTGTTTTTGTTCACATGGAACTAGTAAGACAACCTAATATCTGAGACTTTGGGATATGTTTTACACTTAGAATTTTCAATTTAGTTGCTTTAAAAATAGGCATTTATGTTGAAATTGTAGGTTTTTTTAGTGGTAAACCATTTTTCTAGTTGCACAGAAATGTGAGAATGTAGTATTGAGTATGGAAGGAAAAAAGGTGTATAGCAAATATGTGTTAATTATTCCTCATATTTATGTGGTTTCTTTTTTTTTGCCTACATAGAATCAAATGATAGATGATGAAATTGGCAGGCTTTCAAAGGAGAGACAACAGCTTGCTTCTCAACTAAAGGAGGTAGGAATTTATTTTCAGGGCAGCTCTTGATTAAACCTCAGCTAATGTATTTGTATACTCGGTATCCTTTAATTGTGGTGTGGTGTAGAGTTGGATTTGACATAGCTGGGAGCATTTTGTAAATCGAGTAGTAAGTAAAGAGATAAGCTGAGATAAGGAGATAAGCTGAGTAAGTTATGTTTAGTCTGGTGTGAGATACAGGTGCGCTCTGGCTCTGTTTTGGGGAGGGGAAAAAATGGATGTGATGATTCACTCAACAGATGAGGGTGAATTTAAAAGGAAATACAGCATATTGCACAAAGGAGATGATAAAAATGTACTCACTATCCTCATGTACTAGGATCTATCTTCGTCCCTGCTTTCAAGTCCCTTGTGGTCCTACTGGAGCTGAGATATGTTTAAGCCTTTCTAAGAAAAGTGGTGGCTGAAGAAGATTTTTGGGTGTGGAAAGAGAGAGGTTTGAAAGTGGAAATCGGTACTGGTAGAAAACAGACATTAAGGCTGAGTAGCAAAAACTGCAAAAGATTGACAATATGCTAACCCTCAGGGTTGTGGAGGCTTAGAGCAACGAGTGGGATGGCAAACTAAACTGCTCACAGATGTTGTGTCTAGAAGGTAGAGGTAAAGGGATTCTTTCTAGTTTGCCACCCCAACAGCACAAATCTGTGATTTTGAAGTGAAAGTAACAGTCAAGCTGACTTTTGTGACTTTTGTTTGTAGTCATGGAGATGAGTTCCACTGGGTTGATGTATACAAATGATTTGTTTGGCAGTTAGAATTGTCCAGGCAGTTAGAAATTGCTCTAAGTTGATTCAAAAACACTAAAAGAAAAGAGGAGACACGGTGTCCTGTTGTACTTGAAGGTTCGGGGACACTCTCAGAAAGTACAGGCAGATATCATCTTGGAGTCCGACATAATCTGCTGCACGCTGAGCACAAGCGGAGGAAATCTCATGGAGTATGCTTTTTGGCGGCAAGGACTTGATCCTTTCAGCTGTGTCATCGTGGATGAGGTCAGTAAAGATATTTAGACTTGCAGCTTGTTCCATGTTTAAAGTCTGCCTTGTTCTCTGCTTAGGTTACTTGAGACTGGCTGCTGTTATAATATGTTCTGGGTTGACTGCCCCGTCCCCACGTTTTATCTGGTAACCAGCCTGTCCTGCCACGTAGCGCAATGAGAAGAAAAAGTAACTACTAATTGCTTCTTTTGCTGACTTCTTTGGTGCCTTAATGGCAGACATCTTTTACTTAAAAATTGTGGCTGAAGTGATGCTGTAGAGATGTTTACATGGTTGGGTTATATTTTTATGTTTGGAAAACTCTGCCTACTTAGTAATAAAAGAAAAGTCTGTTTGGGGTTTTCATTAGGGAAAAATCCTTCTATTTATTTTTTTCTTTTTTTAGAAAACTTAATAAGCATTCCAGGGTTAGTTCTGACTGTATTACAGGAAACTTACCATGCTTGCTTCCACTCTTTTTCTTACAACTTCTACTTTTTTGTCCTGTTTACGTATACAAAAGGCAGGGCAGTCCTGTGAGGTTGAAACGCTGATTCCACTGATTCATCGCTGTAATAAACTCGTCCTTGTTGGAGATCCCAGACAGCTCCCTCCTACTGTAAAATCAGTAGTAAGTGTTCAAACTTTTTTCTTACTATCTATTGGGTATTATATAAGAACAGTATGAAAAATATATAAAAGGGTAAAAGACAACTTCGGAGGCACATCACAGTATGTATCAAATTACAGCATTTTACACTGCCAAGTAATTCTTGTTTAGTCTGCTACGTGGAGACCGTATCAATGCTGCCTTCAGATGTTTGAGTAAAGCTAATGTATAAGTGTGGGCGCAACTTCCGTAGCTTACCTGGCATAGCTTCAAACTAATTTCATACACCAGTAAGAACAGCTACGACAACACAAACTTCAGTGCAGCTTAGTGCTTTGTGATGGATTTTGTTGCTGCAGGCTCTGTTATATCATTACGTGAGCTTCAGCCAGCATCACGTTCCTTAAGGAATGGAGGATGAATGCTACCTGTTTGTGTGGGGACTTCCTCACCCTACAGATGCCTTCTAAGGATGAAAACACAGAAACACTTTCTTATATCCAACAGTAAGGAGGTGTTTTGAACATCTGGTAAAGAAAAGAGTTAAAGCAGACTGCCTTTTCTAGAAACACAAATTTTCTGGATGCTGAGTGCTTGTTTAGAGAGATCCCACCTGGAAGATCTTGCTTTTCATTATTGTTGCGCTTCAAATTTTAGTATGTTATGACTCAGAAAGGAAAGTTCTTTTGCTGAAGACTACACTGACAAAATTCAGATTTATGCTGGCGATACCTAGCAGTTAGTAAGACAAATAAACTGAAGTGCAAGTAATTTAATCAGTGATTTAGAACTTCAAAAGAAAATACCAAATGATTTCAAGTCCAGAAAGCAAATTCCTAGTGTTAGTTTGGGACCGAATTCCACAGAAATCACTTACGCTTTCTCTCTGGCAGAAAGCTCAAGATTATGGCTACGACCAGTCCTTGATGGCACGCCTGCACAGACACCTGGAAGAGCAAGTGCAGAAGAATGTTTTACGAAGTCTGCCAGTTGTGCAGCTGACTGTGCAGTACAGGATGCACCCTGACATCTGCCTTTTCCCATCCAATTATGTTTATGGAAGGGCTCTAAAGACAGACAAGTGAGTAGCACTCTGTTCTGATTTCTGAGCAGGGGGGACTTCAGAGAAGGGTTTCAAATCGGGATTTTTTTTTTTAGTCTAAAAACTCTTGGGGTTGTGGGGGAAGTTGCTTAATGGAAGACAACCTGCGTTTTGTCTCTTAATGCTAGATACTTAAGTTAACTAGATCACTTACAATGGAGCATATTCCTTACTACACGGAGCTGATTTTTAGGTCTCAGTATATGCAGGTAACAGTGAAAATTAAGGACTCTGGATAAAAGCTGAAGGTTGCTGGTAATTTATACTGATAAGAAATAAATAATGTATCAGTTTTTAGGATTTTTTGTGGTTACTTAGTGTTAAGATTGTTATTTACAGAGCAACAGAAGAGAACAGATGTTCTTCAGACTGGCCATTCCAGCCCTATCTTGTTTTTGATGTAGGAGATGGTCGTGAGGAGCGAGACAATGAGTAAGTCCTGCAATCCACTCTACCAAATTTTAGATTTGCTGAGCATCAGTTAACTGCAGAAGCATTGTCTTCTTTCCTGTATTGTTCCCAATATGCATCAGGTAGCTAGAACTGCATTTTCAATTTGATTTAATTTATGGATTTTTTTTTTCTTTTTACTAAAAGCAGATGTTAATTTTTATATGAAACTAGTTTTAATCCTGATTTGGCTGTCAGGATTCACTTGCATCTAGCAGACAGTCTCTGCTAACTCTAGTAACAGTTTGACTTTCTGATTATTTTTTTAAACAGTCGTTTGCTTTTCACAGCTGCATGCCTTGGTAAGGCCAGAAGATGGCATGCTCAGTCCTCCCCTTTGTATATTCTGTAAGACAAACAAAGCTGTATAGTTTTAAGGAAACATGAAACAGCCCTTCACTGCTAGCATTTCTCATTGTTAGTCCCTTGTCAGGGCCTGTTGGAAAGGTCTTTGAGCACGTATATGAAGGGGGTTCCGAAAGTTCAAAATAGGGTCTTTGACTCACAATTCACCTTCCAGTTGGGCTGAAGAGTCGAATTTGAAAGCTGTCAAACATAATTCTTTAATGTTTCCATTCTTTCTTGTCTAGGTCTTTTAGTAATCCCCAGGAAGTGAAGCTGGTGATAGAATTAATTAAAACAATTAAAGAAAAACGGAAGGATCTGGGTCTTCGTCGCATTGGAATAATTACCCCTTACAGCGCACAGAAGAAGAAAATTCAAGAAGAACTGGACAGAGTGTTTAAGAATAACAGGTAAAGAAACCGTGAGGTTTCAAATGGGTCTTAGCTCTTGCCTGTTAGTTCTTTCTTCGTCCTCTTAATATCACAGCAAAAACTCTCAAACTTCTCTCTATACTTCCAAAATCGGAACTTGGTTAGGCCTTCAGACAGGGACGTTCCAAGCCTTTCCTCTTAAAACTGACATGGCCTTTTCTTAGTTACTGGTTGTATTTGTGCTTTCATTATATTGCTTTTTTGAGTAAAGCAGACTTTATATTTTCTTTCAAGTTCCAACCTATGTGGAACCAAGCAGCTTTTCAGCAAGGATCCTGGCCTCAGAAAAGCAAATTTTCCTTTATGTTCATACACTAAATCTTTTCAAGTTTAGAATCAGAAACTTTGGTCTGGATAATTTTGACAGTTGATCATTCGGAATAGTTTAGGGCATTTGCGTCAGTGTGTTGCTTAAAAATCCAACTAACAATTTAACTGTTCGATATTTTTTTCTTCAACAGCCCAGGAGAAGTAGATACAGTGGATGCATTCCAGGGACGAGAGAAAGACTGCATCATAGTGACGTGTGTCCGGGCAAACAGCGCTAGAGGATCAATTGGGTATGACTTTTTTCAGTGCTTTGCAAGTCCCATATCTAATGACACTCTACATCTATATTGCCATTGTATTTTAAATATGATTAGTAGAAAAGTTATTAGAGAACAAGTCACTACAGCCAGAGGATTAGAAGTTACTGTAATGCGTTTATTGATGTTACTGGATTGGGATCTCCAAACAAAAGGGACATGGAAATTGCTAAGCATTGTTCTGCATTATATGCTGGTGAATTTGCATGTCTGTCTTAGCCTGTCACCGTTTTGTTGTGGCAGGATCGGTCTTGGGAACTTGTATCTGTAGTACTGCTGCAGTTTTTTTGTATCTTTTGTTCTATGTTGTAACTTTCAGAATGCTGCTCTCTTAAAATTAAATCCTTTTTTTTGTGACTGTCGCTTTACTGATAATGTAGCATTCTGTCTGTAAAAGTACTGCTGCCTAGTTACATAGGCTGTTAGGAGTGTGATCAGAGCAGCTGCATCTTTGATTCACAGAGCAATGGGCTTGAGTTGAGATTTGCAGAAAGTTCTGATTCAAGCTTGCAGATTTGATCATTTATATAGGATTTTCCTATCTGAAATAGAAGGATCTAGATACCAAGTAAGCTGTTTATCCCCCAGACTGCTACAGCAGTTGTTAATTTAGTTTAAAAATGGCAGTAGAAATGTGCTTTCTTATAGTGCGTTAGCTTTTAAGTTAATCTACGCGACAGTTGTCCACATAAACAGAAATCTTTGTTTTCGCACTAAGTTTTGCTAAGCCATTTAAGCTTTTCTGATAGTAATTTCCTAATTGTTAGATAGAGGGCTTGTAATTGTGCTGACCCATGCTGCTTTGGGAAGGAAAAGGACCCAAACTGTATAGTAAGCAATGATGCTTTTTGGAGATGTCTTAATCTAGTTGATTGAGTTTGGAAACTGAAGGCAGCTAGAATCTGCCAATGGTTTTGGCTGGCCTGGGACTTAACCTCTATCTGTTCTTTCAGAAGAAAACTTTCCAACTTACTGCCCTGAAGGTTTATGTAATAAAGCTTTGGCAATACAATGCCCTAGAAGCTGTACGTGCCGATGACTTGGACGTCTCTGTTACAAGGTCAGGTGTCATTGGCAAGGTGCAGTGGGAAAGTTTGCATCACCATTACTGATCAGCTTGTAGCTGAGCAAAGTATTTTGGTCTCCAAGGTTGCTAGTCCAGCATTAAATTTACTCTGAAGGTAACTTGCAAGAGAGCAGAAAACTCTCAAGAAATAACAAAGTTTTTGATTTTTTTCCTTTCCTGAGACAATCATCTTGTCATCTTTCAATTTTAAAAGCTTATAAGAATATTAAGTGTTCTTTTGAGACCATTTCTCCACCAGAAGACCTATAGAACTAAATCATCTGTGCTGCTGGATCCACTCATCTGCTCCTCTTCTTGCCTCTCTGTCCTTTTTCATGCCCTGGCCAAATCCTCTGGGGTGGTTCTGGGACTTTTGCAGCCTTTGCTCAGGGGTTGTGAACTTGCTGAATGGCAGGTCTCAGTGCCTTGACCACAGTATCAGGTATTGATGTTGTACCTATTTAAATTAAGTTGTACAAAAACTTGGGTTTGAATTGCAAACTTTGTCAGTATAGAATAAGCTGTGCATTTTGAGAGCTTTTTCATTAGAGAAGAAATGTTTCACAAACTGTTGGCGTTTCTTTTCTGAAAAATCCTGAAGATTTGTTGGGAGCTTAGGTAAACAAGCCAAAAGAGGAATCAGTGTTTAGGAATACACTAAACATTTATCTGTTTAGGTTTTAGTACCTTGGTTGGTGATCCCACAGAAACAGGCTAGGTACTCTGATAATCACAATATGAAAATTTTCTTCTGCAAGCAATGTACTTTTCAGATCTTGAAGCATGACAAAGCAAGTCTTCCTTCATGTTTTTCCAGTGCAGGTCACCTTTGAAATAAAATATTCAAGTCCAGTGTTCAGTATTTCAGCAAAAAATTTCCCATTAATCGTGCCAAATATTATTAATCTATTTCAGTTCAAGTCAAAAAGAAACTTAGTCTTGATTGGTGAAGTGAGGTTGATGTCTTCTGTACTTTGAGGAACATTTAAGGAAGCAGCAGTTGGCACTGGGTGGATTTGCACTAAGAAAGGAAACATTGATAGGAAGAGTTGGAAACAACTGGAATTCCCTGCAAGGAATCAGAGTGGTTAAAGAATGAAAATGCAATTCAAGCAAAGCCCTGCATGTGAAGCAGGGACGCTGCAATGGGATCTGGAAGTTGGCTATGAACTGTTTTCTCTGTAACTGCTTTTGTTACCTTCATTTCACTTAAGCTGAATATTATCTCTTTTCTTATAACTTACAAGTCTCTTTCAAGAAGTATTTTAGGAGCTTAATTTTGTTTTGTCTTTTAGGTTTCTGGCAAGTCTTCAGCGTCTGAATGTTACAATTACCCGAGCTAGATTCAGCCTCTTCATCCTTGGAAGACTGAAAACGCTCATGGTGGGTACAGTGTTAATCAGATGATCTTCTGTGATCTACCCATTTAGGTCAAGTCAGTTTTTGAGGTGTCTTCAGTTGTACTTTTTGAAACAGATGTTTCTGGAAAAGAACTACATATTTGGTGGACTATAAAGGCCGAATGAAATGCGCAAGGAGTGCTCTTGAATAGACTTGGTATCTTACAGTACTTGATTTTTATTCTTTTTCTGAGTCAAGGGGTGTTAGCTACACCACTAGAGGGCATTAAAACCATGTTTCATGCTCTGAGGGAACTCTCTTGGCCTGCATAAATACAGAAACTGTCACTTAAAGGTTAGTTCACTGATTGCTGAAAGTACTTTCCTTGTGTTACAGCAGCCAGAGTTTTGCACAAGAAACTTTAGATCCTTCCATTCCGGAAGGAACATAAGTGATTTCCATTACGTTTTGGGTACCTTGATTAAAGGAGTCGTGCATCTTCTGACACCTCTGACCATATGTGTTGATTTCCTTCTGATAAATATTTTCTTCTGGTGTGGGTGGGGTTGTCTTTTTCTCTCCTTTATTTTAAAGGAAAATAAAGACTGGAATGAGTTGATTCAGGATGCTCAGAGGAGAGGTGCTATTATCAAGACGTCAGACAAAAGCTACAAGAAAGATGCTGTTAAGATTCTGAAGCTCAAACCAACAGCACAGAAGTGGGGTGCTGGGCAGCCGCCCACCAAAGCAGAGGCAAAGAAGGCTCCTCCAGCACAGGCTTGTTCTTCCGGCAGCAAGAGGGGTGAGCTTGCAAACCCGAATGAGGTCAGCAGCCCGCGGGAACTCACTGCTGGTCCCGGCCATGCAGCGCTGCAAGCAAGCAGAGGGCCTCAGCAGCTGCAGGGGGCTCAGGCTGCAGAGTCCAGGCGAGCCAGTGTCTCCTCACTGGTGGAGGTTGCAGCGCTCCCTGCTGATCAAGAGAAACCACGGGACCCAAGGCTGGCAAGTCTGGCCAGTAGGACTGAAACAAAAGGGAAGGAACAGGTCCCAAAAGACAGCAGTCGGTTAGCCCAGAGCAATCCAGGATCAACGTCACAACAGTGTCTGGACGTGACCTCAGCTTCCAGGGATCAGATTTCCAGAACAGAAACTTCTAAGAAGCCCCAGCAAACAATGGGACAATGTGACACGCCTTCCATGTTGCCTTATGCAGCTCAGCAGGAGGGTGACAGGAAAGCTCCTTTACCAAAAGACAATTCAAAAGCCATCAATGAAGGAGGTCAATGTAATAGCAGTAAGGGGAACAAAGACTGTCGTGCTTTAACGAGGAGAACATCAGAGCTGCCACCAGAGAACACAGACTCAAACAGTGCCAAGCGAAGAAAGACCTTTCACTGACTTCTAGTACCTTCAATAATGGCTCGCTACTGAAAGTCTCTTCCCAAGTTTCTATCTAGCAAAGAATGTATTTTAAAATATTTGGTACAGCTCTGTTACAGTGATACTACTACTGTCAGTAGATCCATCTTTTTTCACATCCAGTCCCGAATTGTGAAGGGGACTTCGTACCTGACAGTTAATAGCTTTGAGCTGTTGAAGAGAGAAGTTGGGCAGCTGCATTGCTTGGAATGGCAGTGAATTTTGTCAGCTAGGAAGTTAAGGTTGTAAATGTTTAATGATGTATATTTGTACAGCATACAAAAATATTTTAAGATTTAACTTGGCAAATATATAGCCTCTTGTTTCCTTGTGCAAATGCATATTTCTTAGTGACGTAACTTTTTTTTATGAAGAACAGGAGCAAAGCAAAAAATAAGAAATAAAGATAAAACGAACGAAAAAAGTCCCCACACAAAAAAGGAAAAAAACAGCCAGAATTCTTTTTTCCCTTTTGCACTAGTAAGTCTAATTTATTTAATAGTGAAGAGTGAATGTTGAAAATGTGGTAACAATGAGTCTTCCTCATGTTCCACTAGTGCCTCAGGGAAGACTGAAGGCAGATTTACATTGGTTGAATGGAGATAATTCTACTTATTTTGTATATTTTATTGCCTGTTTTTATAGGAACAGAAGAGCTTTCATTTATACAAATGTGCCTTGAGTTTTGCTCTCGCTGCTGCTCTGTCAGCTGGAATCCTTTTCTTCTTGTAGCGGCAGCACGAACTGCAGATTAAAGCCTATGAGGTTTGTTTGGGCCCAGTGAGTCCTTGTGATGAATAATCAACAGGACTGTGGAATCTTAGTCAAAGATCTAGTTAACACGTATTGATGATGACACTTGAGTTTCTTTGGATAGAGCTCTTGAAGATCTACACAGGTAAAAAGGGCAAGCGGTTTATTCTAGGTATTACTGTATTCTTTCCACAGTATTGATTTAAAAAAAATAAAACCAGTAAAATGGGGTGTGGGGGGAAAAAAACTATTTTTAAGAAAGTCTTCCTCTCATCATTAACATTTCAAATAAAAGTGGAATTATTTCTCCTAAGAATGAAGTGTGTTTTTTTTCTTTTCTGGAATACAGCGCGTCTGTCCTAAGCAAGCGAACAGCAACGTTTCCTGTGTGCAGAGCTGTGCATGGAGAGGGTCTCGTGTGCTTCTGCCTCAGGATGTGGCACCAGGCTGCGTTAACACAAGTCGGGTGCATTGCATGCAAAGCCAGGCTGCTACCTCCAGGCATTTGTGTCAAAATCCTGTGTGTTACGTGCCGGCAGTATCCTGCTGTCCCTTTCTAGCAGTGACTCGAGAAGGGACAGTTGTACTGTGCCTGACTTTTGTGCTGAGGCCTGATGCTCTGAGACCTAGAAGGAAACCATCAATCTTACCTTTGTGCGTGAGCTCTGGTAAGTGAATCTTGCGCCTGAAAATAAAGACCTGTCACATAATGGAAGCAGGTTCTGGTACGCCGATGTGCTGAAAAACATTTAAGCAGTATGTGAGGGTGGTTTTGGTTCTGTAACGGCAGTGGCTTTCCCTCAGGGAATGAGCTGCCAGATTTTTCTGGCCAGAGTTTAAGCATAATCTTATTTATGTTTCTGTCCTGACACATTCATTGCAATGATGAGTGTTACCTTTGTTCTTTTATTTAACCCCCTCCAAAGCAATGTGTGTGGTCCAGTTCAGTGATAGGCAGGTGGCCTGACGAACAAAAAGCCACATAGCAGGTGGATGGTGATTGCTGCCAGTGTAACTTGTGTGCCTGATGTATCCGAGGCCAGAACAAACGTGCTTTACCAGCACCAACTGCGCTGCAGGTGTGTTGGGAGGCCTTAGTTGCTGTCTGTGTCTGTCCAGCTCATTGTGCTGGGTAATACAGAGCATTTAAGATAATAGGGGAGAATTCTGGCCTTTGAGATGCCTGTGAAATGAAATGGGGATGTGTGTGCAGTGCTCAGCTTTAGTTATTCACCACGGTGCAATCTTAATTGCTTCAATAAACCCTGACCTTCTCCTGTCAGCAGTATACGTGCCTCTAAAACTGCCGTGACTCTTCCTTGATGTTGGGCACCTTGTGCGAGAAGGAAGGCTGCCCGAACAAATCTGAGTGTCAGGAATCGGACTCTGTCACTCCCACTTCACAGAATCCATCCCTAGGTGTTATCTCCCTTTATGTTAATAGGAATACTTTAAAACACTGTTGTCTTTGAAACCTTCTTGTCAGGGCCCTGTTGTCCTGCCTCCTATTTCTTAGCACGTTAAAAAGGCTGCTGTTCTGCAAGCTGCCGTAA
Source organism: Cygnus olor (assembly GCF_009769625.2). Lineage (NCBI taxonomy): Eukaryota > Metazoa > Chordata > Aves > Anseriformes > Anatidae > Cygnus > Cygnus olor. The sequence goes on along the minus strand of NC_049187.1, from coordinate 7,295,951 downwards.
GATCCCATAGCTGTGGAAGCCACGTAGTCTGCCTTTGTGTAAGTAAAGCAAAGCTGCCAACAGCGTGAATGAGGAGATGCTTTTCTGGCCATTAAACAGACCTTGGTCAAGGGAATTTTCTCTGAGACCTTTCTTCTTGTTTTCTTTCTGCTTAAATAGTCTGTGTTTCAGAATGTGTTCTTCTGAGAACGGTACTTAGTACGTGCTGGAAGGAATTTTGTTTCAACATTTCATTTTTCTTGTATTGTGTACACAGCAAGTAAATCGTCTAACTTCATAATTCCTGTCTTTTTCCATAAATCGTCTTTGAGGCATGGTCAGGGGCTCAAATTTTTTTCTCATGTAATCCTAGATTTATTTGTCTGATGTAAGTTGTTGATCTTCCAGCAGTAGCTTAATCCTACTGTATCAGTCTGTATCATTACGGGTGTATTATGGAATAAAACGTTGGAGTGGTTTGCACTTAGAACGCTTTTCCCATATCACTCAGATTAGGTTTGTAGTTTTAATTAACTTTTTTTTAACCATCTTTTATATCCATAATGTGTTAAAAACAGGCAAACTCTAATTGAAAGCACATTTCTTAGGGATACAAATAAAATTTGCGTTGAGGAACAAACAGATCAGATAGTTTTTGATAACTTCTCTGCTGTTTCCATTGTGTGTTTAAAATACTTAGTAGTGATGGGCAGTCTGTAAGCTGTGAGTGTAGGTTGCTTTATTCATTAAATGTTATCTCAGAAGCAATGACAGAGGAGGTTGTTCAGTGATCGTTCTCTTTCACAGAGTGTAAAAGTTGGAAAAATCAGTAAAGAATATATTCAGCGCAAGTTAATGGAAAACAGTTTAATTGGAATTTGTGCCAAAAAAAACTTTGGAAGAAATGTTCAAATTCTTACACAGAGGCTTTCGTTCTTCTTCTAAGCCTGGCATCTTAATTCTCAGTGCAAAACCAGTTCCCTGTGTGGTGCTATTGGTCACTGGTACCATTAAGAAGGGAAAATGTCTTGTAAGCACTAGGCTATTTTGTGATTTTTTTTTTAATTCTTTGGTTGTACATGAAGTAGGCTTTCCTGTAAAGGTTAGCATAACTTCGTTTATTCCTTTCTCTTTTAAAGTTTATTCCAATTATTTTCCATGCCACTGCTCCAAACCAGAGCCGTATCTCTAATGATAATATCCAAACAGGTACTTTCTTAAGAAGTTCTCCTTACCTATGTTTCACTGTACGTGCAGTATGCTCTGGGTGCTGGCTCGGGGAAGGGTGGCTTTGCCAGTTACACCCGCAGAAGTCTGCCAGCCTGCCAGAGGAGCCGAGCGCTTGCAGAGGCGTTAACCTGCTCTGGGGAAAAACAGCTGGGAGGGTTTTGCTTCACGGTGCGCTGGTGGCAGCAGCGCCTATGCCTGAGTAATGCTGGGAGCTGGTGATCGCTCGCACTGGGGGTGGGAGTCACGGGAGCTGAGCGATGGTGCTGAGGGGGAGGCCTACGCAGCCCCGAGAACACCAGCATCTCTTCCCAGTCTCTTGTCTAAATTCACCCTTCCAGTGCTGATAATACTGGTGAGGTGATGAGGTGTCAGAGCGCTGGTTTGTAGATGGGCTGTGTGCAGAAACTAATTAGCAGGTCCAGGGGGTGAAGGCACGGGGGCTGGGAGACTGAGTTGTGCCCTGCAAGGAGCTCAGCCTGTTCCTCGCACTGTGCTGTGTAAGGAAATAACTCCCCCTGCCATGGTAGTGCTGATCAGTGCATGCTCCTAGAGCGAGAAGGAATTGCAGAGACCAAACATACCGATGAGGGCAAACAACATTCTCAGTCCCAGGTGAGACCCAAATATAACATGGAAACCCCAGATGAGACTTTTTTTTTTTTTTTGCAGTTACTGAAGTGTGGTGAGATGTCATGGTTTACTTTACCATATAGACAGGAGAGACTGAAACAGCCAACGACTGGAGGTGGGCTCTTTATTCACAGCCTATGGACTGTGGCAGTACCAAGGATAAGCAGAACTGTGGTCCTAGAAATGCGAGATGTTCCCTCTAGTCTACATGAATAAATGATGGATGAAATGGCTGCTGTATTGTAAATGGAATTTATAATGTTAACAATATAATACAGTCTCTTGCCACAACGGGTCCGTTCCCAAGTCGTATATTAGGTCTCCTTTCTTGTCTTTAAGATGCTTGGAAAGGAGCCCAACGCGTTATTCTTTAATACAAATAAATGTAAGCTAAGCAGTCTTGTACATTGAATATTGCTGACATGAGACCTTCCAGCCATACGTACCTGTCTGCTAAGGCCTCGACTAATTTGCCACTAACTCCCAGGCAAACAGTGATAGGAATGAAAACAAAGGTAGCTTGAGTACATTCAATACTGTGAAAGAGTAGAAAACTTGTTTTATCGCCCTGACAGGCTACACTGATGTGACTGTCCCGTTTTGTCTTGCTTGCACTGTTTTATCAAGCAAGATCTCCTTCCTTTGCTACAAAGGAGGTTTCCCTTCTCTGTAATCCCTGAAATAGCACAGAGCAGGGTCGGGATGGAGCTTTTGGAGCTTTGTAGTGCTGCTGGACGGGAGAAAACATAGCACTGGGGAAAAAATCGATATTCTTAGGCTTTCCTCACACAATTCACCCTGCAGTGATGCTTGTTATGACACCTCGAGAATCAAAATGATAAAAGGAGCCTTTAGGACAGTCTGAAGCTCATTTCTGCATCTCAAATCACTGTGCAATTTTTAGCTGGTTTCCGCATGACAGTGGCCAAACACCACATCCGTGCCAGAAGGGCTGAGACGGTGGCCATGGAAAGCTCTTCGACTCCAGATCTGCTGTTACTTCTGGCAATAACACTCTTAATACTTCAATGCCTTTATTTACTTTTGAGGCTCTTCACAGAAGCCAATTATAGAATAAAAGTAGTTGGTGAGACCAGTAACTCCGTCACCACTAACGGCATGCTGCTTTTGCTACTCTAGCCTGCACAAGGCCTACAACCCCTCTTACAGATGAGACGTCTGCTTCCCCGTCTTCAGCACAAACAACACCAACCAACAACCACCATGCCTGGTAAGTTCCAGCAGACATTTTATTTCCCCCCCTCCTCCTTCTGTCTGCAGGTCACGGCACCTATAGGCTTCACACTTCATCTGGTGAGTGAGTAAATGTGCATAAAGCCAGGCTGCTGTTGACTTCTCCACAGCTGGGGCTGTGGACCCAGCCTGGCCACTGTGATCCCTCTCACCAGGCGATTTTGGTTTGGAACACCTAGATCTGTCGGTACTCTAAATAGTTAAAAATCAGAGAAGAATTTGAGGTAAACAAGAAAAATCAAAAGCTCTTCTTGTACAGCTTGAAGAGGTCACCTTTTTGCAGACGGAAGTATAATTTAAAAACTTTTTCAAAGGAATCAAATGCTGGCTGCACACAGGCGACAGGATACACATGAAAACCTCTTGAAAGAGCGCAAGTGGCTTTTCTCGGAAAGAGAAGTACCCGTTGGTTAACCTTCCACTAGTGAAGTAGCAAGCTCGTTGGACAGCTTGTCCCATTTAGGACAACTTCCCCATTAATGCACAAACGTCTCTTAAAGAAGAACTTTAGGCTCTGCAGGTACTTGCTGTGCTGGTTTCTCTCAGTCTGATTTCAATAATGCTCCATTCTCCTTGTGCACGCACCTCGCTGCTAACTGATGGCTGCAGCTAAGGGGTTTTCAGCGCTGAAGCTTTCTGTAGCTTTATTTTCTTAAATACCAGGCTTAAGTCTGGTGTGAGATTATCTTTTCCTGTCTTGCAGTGATTTCTGTTAGGTGACTGCAAGTTGTTTAGCACATTTGGGCAGGTAATGCAGCGTCCTGACACACAGCAAGCGGGGTTAGCCCCGCGCAGCAGCCGGGAGAGGAGATCAGGAGGTTGACTGCCCTGGCTGGAACTTGCTCTTCTGCCTCTGCTCCTGCTCACAGGCTGAATGCCACTTAATTTCCTCTGGGAGATGAAGTCTGGAGCGTTTGTCCTTTGCAATTACTGTTTCAGAGGTCTGTGCTTCTGCACCAGTAGCAAGAGCCTAAGGATGGTATGGGTAGGGTGGAGGGTGGGCTTGTGTTTGGTTTCTCTTTTTTCCTGAACAGTTTTCAAGTGTCCTCTGGCAGAACTGCAGGAGGATTAGCACCACAGCTGTCCACTTCTGCTTGCAGTTACTAAACTATTCAGCAGGCTTTGGTTAAAGAAGTCCAGGACTGAACATTAGAGGTACTTGGGCTTCACGGGAAGGTAGCACCAACTTTGTGACTTGGTTAGGAAGCCAGTGATGTTTTATTGTAAAAGCAAACAAAGAAAACCCCAAACCCAACCAAACAACACCCGATCAACCAAAGGAAAATCCCCCAAGGGCTAGTGTAATGGTATATCACCTACAGCAATCTCTCTCGGGCTGTTCCGAGCTTTGTTGTGCTCTCCTGTGGTTATTTTCTGTGGGAATTCGGTGCTGTTGCTCCTTGACACGTTCCCGCTTGCATCGCAATAAAAGTGTGCAATTGCAGGGAAGCTGCTGGGTGCAGAGCTTGTCTGGGATATAGCTTTATGAAGTAGTAAATTTTCTGTTGCTTAATCTAATTTGCTAGAGAAAAACACTAGTGCAGGGAGAGGAGAATGTGTGCTTCACCTTCCAGAAGTGCCATTAGAGATCTTGATCTTGTTACAGTCTGTTCTATGTTACTACTTGTACGAACGGTAGCGTATGAGGATTTTAAATATATCTCAGTAAGAAAGTACAAAGAAAGAGCAAGTGTCAATAGCAACAGACAGCAAATGACTGCATTAAAGGGAGGAAATGCTTGTGTCAGCCCACTCCCTCAGAAATCAAATCTCGGCAGGGTGCGTTTAACCCTCGCTTCTTTTGTGGTGGATTAAGTCCTGTGACCTTTCTCTGTGATGTTAAATGCTGAAGTCCTGGTCACTCAGAATAGGTCCCACATTTCTTCATGTTGATCTTTGATGTGCCGGTGTCTGTCCTGCGCCTTCACTCCAGTTTTCTTCTGCTTCCTGTAAGAAAAATTCACTGCCTCCCTCTCAGGGGAGGTGGCTGTACGGTGGGGTGTGCAGCATTAGGCAGGACGATGCTGCGGGCTCTTGGACTTGCAAAACTTGGTCTGTTCCCAGTGCCAGCCACAAGTGATGAGTATGAGCTGTAGGAACAGGACAACAGAGCACTGACACAGAACAGACAGCTTGAGAGAACTTATTGGAGAAGCACTCGAGCAAGGACACCAGACCTGGAAATGCCAGGGGGGCTCCAGCCTGGACTGCATGGGGCTCCTGGGCTGGCTCAGGGGGCAGGAGGACTGGATCTAGCTGGTGCACTCCTCCGCTCAACCGGCTCCTGGCTTGGTAAGGCTTTGGCTATGACAAAATTAAATTTCTTGTGTTGATGATGCTTCTGTTGTTCTGACAGAGTTCCCTTATTTCTTGTCTCGGGTTTCTCCTGCCTTCTTTTACATGCTTGACTGCATTTGCTTCCTCCGATAGCAGCACGTTTATGAGCCTTAAATGAGCTGATTCTCTCTGAGCTCTACACTGAAGTCCCTGGCTGTGGCTGCTTGAAGATATTGAAATAAACAGCTTTTTCTGCAGCATGGCACCCGCTCTGTGGGGTGATGCACCGGGGTTGGACAGCTGAGATCCCCCCCCTGGAGAATTATCCCTGGCCTCTCCAGCCTTCTGCTGCAGGCTCATTTGGAAATGGCACTTCAGCACAAGACCGGCGCTTAATATATCATTCAGGCTCTGTTCATTGTCTACAGATAGTAGTGTAACCTAAGTTCAGCAAAGTAATTAGGAGAAATAATTAATGGCTCTCAGTGATAAAGCAACCCCTCTCTCCCTCCCTTCTCCCTCACCATGTGGTGCACCTTGGTAGTGGCTCAGAAAACACAAGAGGACGTTACGAATCAAAAAATAAGTCTTTACCTGTAATTAACTGTGCACACAAAAAGGAAAACGGGGTGATCAAGCAGCAGTTGATAGTTGCTTTACTGTAGGAGAATACACCATAATCAAATGCTCATGGCAAAACGTCCCTTTAAGTTGTGTTTTTTTATAACATTTAATCCAAAGAAAAATAAGTCTCTACCAAAAAAAAAAAGTATTTAAACCGTACACTATACGGAGATGTGTGGATAAGACACTGCATTCCTCACATACCATATGCCTAATGGCCCCCTATGTTCTCCTTAAGTGCAAGAAAACAAAACCCGTCAATGAAGTACAAAATCAATGCAGCAACTGGAGCTGTAGGCAACAGCACGTGGATGGCCTGGCCGCCAGTGGGATGTGAGACTATGCAGCAAGGATGGACCAGAGCCCCCTCTGCCCTCCCTCCCTCTTGTGTGGTGGGGCTCTGGTGGTACCATGACAGGCTCTTTCAAAATAGGACACTAAAAGAGGGTTTTTAAAAAAAAAAGGAACAGAAAAAACACCCCAGCCTATACCAAAGTAAATAAATTAATCGTAAAAAAAAAATCCCTTGGGTCGCGGCACTGTTTCACCAGGGCCCCGGTGGCCCCTGGTTGCCCTGTGCAGAGCAGGGAAGGAGCATCGCTGCGCGGGAGGAAGGATGAGCCACGGGTCCCTGCGGGGCCGCGGCACTGGTGTGCACTCGTGTGCACTGGTGCAGTCCCCTCACCGCTGCTCGGCAGTCGGCACGGTGCTGCGGCCGCCCCGGCCACGGCCGGGATGGTTTCGCGGGTAGGAGTCGGCCCCTGGTTTTCTGCGTACCTCTCTGCTTGGAAAGTGGACCGAAAGACGTTGTGCAAGTCCTAGCGTGAAGGAAGGTGGAGGAGCCGGTGGGGAGAGCCACCCATTACCTCAAGCTCCCCGGGTCCCTCGGGTGATGTGCCTCGGCTGGGCTCCCTCCTCCCAGGCCTCAGAGGTCCACGAAGCCGCACAGCTGGAGGACGAGCACGCCGAGGAGGATGGTGCCAAGGCCGGCGCGCGCGCCGGGGGCACCGTTGCAGTCCTTTTTGTCGACTTCGCACCGCGATTGCTGGCACAGGACCCCCTTGAAGCCTACGGGGCAGACGCAGCGCTGGTTCTGGTAGCAGGTGCCGCCGTTCTGGCAGAGCAGGAGCTCCTCATCACAGACATTGGCTATGGGATGGGAGGGAGGGAAGGTGAGGGGAGTTAGCCTGCGGCGTCTTAAACCCCTCGACTGCAACAGAAACTAGAAAGCTTTTTGGCTTTCTTCTCTGGCTCCCAGGGGTTAAATTATCCAACCCTCACAGGGCCAGATCAGTCCCAAGGCTGCAGGAACAGAGTGAGGCCTGCAGACTTCAAAGCTTTTGGGATTTGGGAGGAATGATTGGAGTCTGCTCACCCCACAGCCTGAGCATCACAGGGCAGCCGAGCAGGTGGTGCTGGAGATCCCCCCTGTGTCTGGGCCCACTTCCCGCTGACCCCGGCTTGGTATGGATGCCCGTGGTGCTGTTGGGGTACTTACGGAAGCAGCCCTGCCTCCAGTAGTAGTTGGGCAGGCAGTCGTCGCACTTGGGCCCCGTGGCACCTTCTTTGCATTCACAGTAGCCGGTCTCGTTGCAGCGGTCGTGCAGGGAGCCGATCTGGTTGCAGTTACATTCTGGCCAAAGACAGCGCCGTCAGGCCTTGTCCTGCCCGCGGGCTTTGTGCCCGCTGATCCCTCCCCTTGGAGGTGCTGGGGACTTTGGGAGAGCCTGGCTATGTGCTACAGGAGGGCCCTGGGAGAGCCTGCATGGCCCAGGGGCTGGGAGGGCATGGCTGCATGAGGGGGGGGGGGGTCCAACAGCACAAACACAGGTACGAAAACCACTCCCACCCAGAGCTGAGCAACTCCTGCTACAGCAATGCATCTGAATCCAGTTAGAAAACGCTATTTGGGCTTTGTTGTCAGGAAATTGATGGCGTGGCATGCTGCTGAGGCTCTAATGGCTGCTGTTATCTGGGAGCACCCAGGTGGATGCATTGCCCCCTGAACCGAAGCCCACCCCACAGCATGAGGCCGCTCGAGCGCTCACCTATGCATACATTCTCGTCATCCAGCTCCGCCGAGCTGTTGCGGTAGAAGCCCAGGCGGCAGTGCTGGCAGTGCTGGCCCCGCGTGTTGTGCTTGCAGCTCACGCAGGTCACCACGTTGAGGAAGTCGATGTAGCTGCAGCGGTTGGAGTGGCCGTAGCACTCGCAGTCTGCGGGGAGGAGGAGAGAGCTGGGCCCAGGGCATCCCTCCCTCGCGGGCGAGGTGAGGAGCCGTAGGCTCTGGAGGAGCCTTCTGCTCCAGCAAAAGGCAAAGGTCACTGCCTACGTGGGGCTGTGTGGGCTGTGTGCGCGCACTGGGGGCCGTATTTTGCTGCTGCAGGGGGGTGTTGGGCTGGGGACCCTTGCTCAGAGTGGGGCCAGGGTGGTCTGTCCCTGCAGGGGTACGGACAGGTGGGAGCTGGCCCCAGGACACAGTTTCTTCAATGAAATGCATAATCACAGCAGCAGCCAGTGGGCTGTGGAGTGGTGTCAGGTGTTAATTAAAGAGATGCCTCGTTAATGAGCAGAGCCCAGCTTGGTGCCTGGAAGGAGAAGGGAGAGGTGCAGGGCTGGGGCTTTGATAGAGCTGGAGCACTGTGCTGGGGCAGCCTGGCCTGGCTCGGTACGGCATGGTACGGCACGGCCTGGCCATGGCAAGGAGGAGCTGGGCAGGCAGAGCACTGGGAAGGCCCTGGACAAGGCTGTGCTGGAGCTGAAGCTGCTACGTGCTCAGGTAAACCCTGGCTGCCTCTCTGGCCTTTTCCTCCTGTGTCCCTTCTGCGTCGTCCTTGCCATAGTACCTCCCCAATCAATGTCTGTTGTGAAGTATGGTGACTCTCAGCTGTGGCTGAGCGTGTTAGGGCTTAAAATGAATGTATGCAAGGAAGTGTGGCTTGTGTGGGGTTCTGCAAAGGGTGGTGGGCCAGTGCATGAGGGGGTGACCAGGGCTGCCTGGCACAGCACAGGGGCGCTATCAGTGAGCAGAGCATTGCTCCTGTTCCCAGAATGCAGGGCTGACCTCTCTCAGCTGCAGGCGTGTGCTGGAAAACAACCACCCAGGTTTAATTTCTAGCCAGAGGAATTTGATTACTTGCTTCTTGTATTTGCTTTCTATTACTCTGAATCGGGATGATGAGCACCTTGCTGCGCTGGCAGTGTGAGGTTCAGGATGATGGATCTTTCTGGGAGTTTAAAAGGACAAAGCAGGAGGAGAGGAGGGATGCTAGCTGCCCTGTGGCACTGCCATCCTGCTCAGGAGGTGTCCCAGCCAGCTGGCAGGGGACATCGTGAGCAGTTGTCAGCCAGTGTCAGGCAGGTCTGAGCTTCCCCGGCCATTGGGAGGCAGAGGCAGGCTCAGAGCTGGGGTTTCTGTCCAGGCTCTTGCATTAAACATTCACGGATGGCAGAGGAATGGGAGGGAAGGACGTGGGCTGGCATGCACAGAGGACTGGAGGAGGAGATTTGTGTCAATGAAATGAAGACAGAAAGATGGAGTAGGGCAGAGGTTTCCCCATGGTTCGCAGCTGCCTGAGGAGGAGCTGAGATGGTAGTAATCCTGATCCCCTGTGAAACAGCTACTGTTTGACAATATCCAACAAATTTCATCTCAAATACTTCTGGCTGCTGCAGTTCCCAAGCATCATTCTGCCCTAGGGATGTACTCTTACATACAGCTATCCCGTGACTCGTATAGGCAAACCCTCCTCATCTTCTGTGTGCCTGTGGCTGCTGCACCACATCGCTCTTGCAAGGACTGGGAGCCCCGGAGCACCGCGCTCCTTCCCCTTACCTTTATATGTTTCGATAGGAGCCACTGGGCCAGAGTCTGGTTTGAGCCGGATGAGTTTGGAGATGTTTGAGGGTGCTTAAGAAAAATCAGAGACAGGCTTTTTCTCTCCGCTTAGCACCACTTCGCGTCCTACACTACTGCGAGCATCTCTGGTACGAGAACAATGACGAGCCAAGCCAAGAACACCGCTCTGGCAGCGCTGCAAGCTATTTCTGCACCAGACAGCTGGTAGCTGCTAAATTTCTCCTCTTCTTCTCCCCTCCTCGAAGTTTGATGCATGAGAAATTCCATGCACAGTGATATTGCAACGCTCAGAGCCGGGTGCCGGGCAGAGGAGCCATCCACACATCACCCCTACACAGCTACCAGCTGTGGCCTTGGTTTGATGGGGGCCAGGCCAACTGGCCCCCCAAAAGCTGCTAGGAGCACAGCTATGAGCTCAAACACTACAAGTGTAGGCATGGTTTGAGGAGGGGACCCACAGGGGCCATGCTGCTCCAGCCCGCTTGCCCACACCAGCACCTACCTGGCTTCTTCTTGTGCTTCTTGCCTGCAGTGTGCGCTGTGCGCCCTGCTTTGCTCTTCGGGGCCACTACACGAGACGATACGACAAATCTGAGTGCTGTGATGGGGGGAGAGCCCCCAGAGTCCACCGAGCTGGGCTGGGTGGTGGCTAATCCACCAGGAGAAGTGGCTGCCCCTGGCCAGGATGGTGCCTGTGCGAGCCCTTTGCTGCATGGTACGAGGCAGCAGGGAATTACGGCAGCACAGGCGTTAAAGGTCATTGCTTCTGGACAATGGGGTTTTGGTGCTCGAGGATTTTGTGCTGTTGTCACTGTGAGGCTGCTGTGGGGTTGGGGCCTCCTCAGCTCTCTTTGGGTCCCCCCAGCTCCACGGCAGACTGTCCTGCCCATCCACATCTGCCAGCCCCAAAAACGTCTCCAGTAAGATCTCGGTGGGGTGAGGAGAACGGAGCTGGACCAGACCCTCTGAGGAGGAGAACGGATTGTACGATGCTGGGAGATGCTGAGGATGGGCGTGTTGTCCAGGCCGATGGGCACTGAGGGAGAAACCTGTCATGCTCCTTTCTTGGGAAAGGGCCACGGCCTTACCTTGAATGTTCTTGGGAGGCTCTGGTGGCTTCAGCTTAGGTCCGAGGGCTGCTGCATTTGTTGGGCCCTGAACAGCTTAAGGGGGCGTTAGGTAGAAAGAACACCAGATTTAATACAGATCCTGCACTCGCTTGCTTAAAAAGGTGACAAAGGGACCAGAAGTTCTAGGCAGGTTTCTAGGGCGGGTTGGGGAGCTGTGTGTGGTTGAAGATGCGTTGAGGCGGGGATGAGAGACAAGTCTCCTGGAAATTAGAACCCTCTAGTATGAAGAGAGATGGAGAAACTACTCCTAAGGGGAGGGCATAGGAGCTGCTGGGAAGGTGAGTGTTGGCATGTGGTTCTTATATTACACGAGTGTGGAGAGATGCTAAATCTGCAGACCACTGTCAAGACTCAGAAGTCCCCCTTGTTCAGCACAGAGCGTCAGCGTTACCTGGCATTGATGCATGTGGGGCAGACCCATCTCTCATTACTATACGAAACATAATTTTGTCTCTCTGTGAGGTTAGAGAGGTCCAAAAGCACAGCAGTTCCAAAGAGCCTGAATTTCAGCACTTTGTGCCCCCGTGTTGAGTACTTCCAGATGTCCTGGGCCCAGCTTCAGTTGTTCTGCACTGGAAGGGGTGTTACTGTCCTTGGGGGAGCTAGCTACAGGTACCTCAGCTGGAAAAAGGGGGCTGAGCACCAACAGGCAACTGCCAAAGCATGCCAGTGGGAACCCTGAGGAGGAGAAACTTCAGCCTCAACAGTCAGCATGAAGCCTCCCAAGCTTTCCACCGGGAGCTTTGTAGCTCGCCTTTGGTAGACACGTGGGAGATGTGAAGCAAGGAAATCTGTAAGAAGGCATCTATGCTGTACAGGACACAAGCCTATCTGTTTACAAAGTTGTTCTGCTCTACAAACAGACTCTGGTCTCGGGAGACAACAGGATTTCCATGATTCTCTCTGTTCACCCCAGCAGCAAGCTGAGAACAATCTTCTGTACCACTTATTGTCCTCATCTTTCGTGTATGCGACTAAACCCTGAGGCTCAATCCAGCCTCACCAGATTACCAGCCACGTGGAGGGCACAGACAAACCCTGAGCTTCTCCCAGGCAGGAGGAGGAGAGAGACGCATGGAAAGTAGAGATGTGGAGCTAGGAGCTAAAGCATTTGCTGGGTGTTGGGCCACTTGCCAGCAGGACCCAGCTCAACCACACGTCTCCTACCTTCTGATGCTGTGCCAGCCTTGGCCGGGGGAAAGCCCACTTGCAGTGGGGCAGCCGCTGACAAGCTGGTGTAGTCTTGCAGCAATCAAAGAGGAAAGCTGTGTTAGGAGGTGTGTTGGAGGAGCTGGAAACCAGCGAGGAGCTTGGCTTCTCTCTGATGGAGAGCCAGAGCTCTGGGGGACAAAACTCAGCCCTGTGGCTGTCCCAACAAGCATGTGCCGTGCAGGTTTTCATGACTTGCCTGCTTGGTGCAAGTGTTACAGCCCCTCTGAAAGCATGGCTTTTGGTCTGTGTGTTTGTACAAGGGCTCTCGGTGACTGGTTTCCACCCCTCTCTGCTTCGAGGAGCTTCGTTTTAAACACCACACAGAGAGAGAGCACAGGTATTTTATGACAGAGGCAGCAAGTCCCAATTTCTAATTTAAACTTCTAGGCTCTCCTTCAGGCCCTGCTCTTGCCTTGGAAATACCACTTAAAGAATTTGCAAGCCACTGCAGAGGAATTAAAACAGCAGGAAATTTATAGATCACTTTTGTTTGATTTCTCTGCAAACCCTCACCCCCACTGGCTCCATACCCCTCCCCGTCTCCTCAATATTGGTAACAATCTTCAGGTTTGCTAGAAAACAAACCAAGGAATAAAATTTTAAAAGCCATATTATTAATTTCAAGCTCCAGTTGGGTAACATAAGGAGGAGGAGGAAAAAAAAAAATTCCTCGATCCTTGCCAAGTTTCAAAGGACAAACCCGAGTAGGAGAGAAATGTGATTTCCCAGCCTTGTCAAGGGGATAATAAACAATGCAGAATAAAAAAGAAAAAAAAATCTTTTTTTTTTTTTTTTTAAATGATGAGCTCTAAAAGAAGGTGATAGATGTTGTCCTTTTCAGCTGGAAAGTGGAAACCAATTGATATTAATATGGTGTTAAAGAGAATATGAAAAAAGCCCTGTGCAAATTGGCAAGGGTTTAATTAGAGTCACAATAAAAAACAGCCCTGGAGGCATTTTGCTTTTTAGTCATTCACATACACCTCCACTTGATCGCATTTACAGAGCCAGGAAAATTATTAATGCTCATTATCCTGAGAACCTTTCCCTTGTAGCTCTGTGACAGTAATGGACAGTTTTACATTTTGGGAGTGGGAGAGGCTTGTTCCAGCCCCAGACCCGTTTCATACAAATGGGAAGCACTGGGCATGTCTTATCTGTGGGGCTTTTATCAGCCCTGGTGAAAACACTAGGTCTTCGTGGGTTTCTGGTTAAGTAGAATAAATTGAACCAAGAAGTCAGTTTTTATGGAAAAAAACTCTGGGCAAGTAATATTTGGAAACAGCACAGGAGTAGTGGGGAAGGACCTTGGAAAAGCCCTTTTCTTTAATCCAGTGCCATGACTTTTCCGGGCTTGGTTTTAGTTTTCCCAGAGGTAAATTGGCACTGCTGGGATTGCCAGGTTACAAACTGCTGGGGGGAGGGGGGGGGAGGAAGGAGGGGGAGGTAAATGGAAGCAGGAAAAAAGTTCCTTTTGCTTATATTGAACGTGGGGAAAATTGTAACAAATGGCAAGGCAGAATTTCACAGGCTTCAAGGAAGGTTTAGAAATAACAAATCTGCAGAAGGCAAATGAGAATAGCACTTAATTCATCCTCCTTAGGGTAACTGTGATTTCCCTTCATTCTACCCATTTTGGCAGCCTTGACTGCATTCAGACCACAGACCGTGTCCATAAACTCAATCCTTTCCCCCTCTCACCGCATGACAGGCGAACGGGCACAAAAGCGTCCTACGAACATGACCACAGCTCCACCTTGACCACACAAAACACCACGAGCAGCCAAAGGAAGCAGATGTCTAGCAGATCCATGCAACCCAGAGATAACCCAAATCTAATCTACTCCTCTAAGTCTACGTGCTACGCTGCTTTCTGCCTTGCTGCTACCCACTAGTGTGCGGAGGCACGAAGGAGAAGGGAAAAACACATCAGTCTGGCTTGAAATACCTGTTTTTTTCTGTCTCTCTTTGACGGGCACAGAGGCAGCGAGCTCAGAGGCTGGTCTGATGATGCTTGCTTATGGTGGGAAGCAGAAATTCAGAGGGCAAAAGACAGTGCGTATGTTAGAGGGTGAAACAACACCGTGATGGGGCAGGGCCCTAGCAGGATTTTTTTTAATGCCCATCTGGCTGAGCTGACCCTAAAGGAAGGAGGGATTTGTTTAATACTTCTGAAATTCAGGAGGGAGGCGATGACAGAGTACCTCATTTGGGGATTCTTACCCGGCTCGGGGTTATTGCGCCTCCTGCAAACGGGCATCTTGCCAGGAGCTAGAAGGGTCACCTTTTTAATGAGGTGTTTTCCCTGAGGTCCCAGCGAGTTCGATTCAGAGCCCCTTTGGGATCTCATGGTATTTAAAGAAGTACTTTACATTTTGCAGGACCGGAGGGGGAGGAACGTCTTAGGACCCAAATGCCAGAGCAGAGGAGGGAGACCAGACTGCCTCTATAACGGGGCAACGGCAGCTGCAAAACCCAAACCTGCATCTCCTTTTCTGCACAAAAATAGGAATTGGGCAAACTCTGCTCAACTCTTGTAAACTCAAAGCAGAGTAGAACTGGGCTGTACTTTGCTTCCCTACCCATGCTCAGAGGCATATAACGCTGTCTGGCTATTGCCAAGGTGCTGGGGGACCCAGAGCATCATCTTATTTGGAGCAGCCCCCCAGGGGCTGCACCATTCTGGGGTGAGACCTGGCTGTGCAAAAACCCAGGCTGGGGACCTGGGTGGAGGCGAGCAGCTCAGCTCAGCCCTGCCCTTATAAAGCCAGGGATGCCGTGGCTGTTCTGTGATTATTATTATTATTATTATTATTATTATTATTATTATTTGTCCCATAACACTAGGTAATGAATGCATTGGCTCTGGCCAGGAAGCAGGAGAAGGACTAAATCCCGAAGTTCAGAATGTTTTCCAGGTTGCCCAGAGCAGCTGGGCAGACACCCCCTTCGCCCCCAACCCCACACAGGTGCCTCCCTGCACGCCCCAGATGTATGACACAAGCAAGACAGAGCGCCGCAAATCATACATGAGGCAGACACTAAACACACCACCCACGTATACACAGCACTCACAAAAAAACAGACCTAAAATGTTGCTATGGGTGAGCATGGATAAAAATCATGACCCCAAGTGCGTGGTGGAGATGCAGCTCCTCGTCACTGCCTGGGGACGTGGTGATGACGGGAGCGCTGAGCAGGGGTGGCAGACAACCTCCTCACACACGTCTATGTCGTGCACCTGGGTGAGGAGCACTTTTTAACAGATAAGAAGATAGTAATTCTTTTGCCCAGGGTCATTCCTGCTCCATGGAAGTTGGAGATAACCCCCCGGCTTCCCAATTAACTACTCAAGCAGGGTACCTCCATGAATATAGCTATATTTGCATAAACATGCAATCAAGTTTCCTCATCCCTTTGACTGGCTTCTGGCAGCTCCCCCAGACAGACTGTTACTAACATACTGTGGGTGTAAAACGTCCTCCCGGGAAATATCAGGCCCAGAAAGCATGGCAATGGGAGGAATGCGTGTCTAATTCCCCCATGAGAAGCTTAAAAAAATGTCCTGCTGTTAAGTTTTATCTGCTCATTTCCAAAAGAAAAGTGAAAATGATGTCTCCCTGTTCACAGGGAAGGGAAGGTGGAGCCCTGGGAAAAAGCACAAAGGTTTTCTTCCACGGGGTGATTTCAGAAATTAGGAAAGGGTGTTGGAGGCGTGTGCGAGCTCCAGCCCCCAACACGCTCCCTTGCTTCTTGTGCAGCCGCCACTTGGGGAGCATTAACGTGCGGCTCGTCCCTATGAGCACTGCCCTTGAAAATGCAACAGCCTGTGCTCAGTCCTTGAGTCTGGCACAGGGACTTGGTGCAGGTTTTGGAGAGCCAGCAAGGAAGGAGCCAGCTTGTCCCTTGACCTGATGGCCAGTCCCTGGGGTGGTTTAGCAAAGCCTCTGCCCTGCTCTCAGTCTGTGGCTTCCCCCTTGGGAAGTTTTCCTGGCTGAGAGAGTGCAAGGCTGGGCAGAGCCCAACCCAGCCTTCCCCATTGTGCTCTGGGAGCGGCACCCAGCAAAGATACCAGGCAGCTGTCCTGCCTGCTGTGGTATCCTGTGTGGAGCTTCGGGGACAGAGCAGGATGGGTTACAGCTCTGCTTGTCTGTCCCTGCAGTGGGACAGTGAAGTCCTCATTGCTTTCCTCCCTTGCCTTGTGGTGGGAGCTGTAAGTGAGCATCTCTTGCAGCCGTGCCAGCCCTGTACAGGTCAATATTGCCAGGTGGCTCTAGAAGGGAGATTTGAAAACCTTTTCTTTAAAAAATAAAAATAAAATTAAAAAAAAAAAAAAAAGAATTGAGAGAAAAAAAGGGAAGAGTGTTGCTTCCCCCGCATCCAGTCCTGGCTTCACTTCTTGCTGCCCTGATGGTAACAGAGCAACAGTAAATTGAGATTGGTTGGTGAGGAGGGATGTTAACCCATTGCGTGGTTGTCTCATGGACTGGGGCTTTGAGGTGGACCTGAAGTGGCTGGCTTTGTGGTTTTAGTAACAACGCTTGCTCTTAGCTCATGATGCAAATGTCAAAGTGCCCTTGGACTGAAAAGGGGATAAAGCAAACTGGGACTGCCCAGAGGCTGAGGTATGTGAACCTTTTCAGGGTGATTTTTATCCATGTCCCCATATTGTCCTAGCGTGCAGATAACCAGGCCCACCAACACAGCAGCCCCACACAGTCCCCAGTGTCACCAGAGGAGCTGGCGGGGGAAGAAGCCAAAAAAGAGGAGCCCAGCGGTGGAGGCAAGGCAGGGAGCGTGGCACCCACCTGGTTGGGTGGTGGTGGTGGCAGGTAGGGGAGTGCTGGTGGTGGTGGTGGTGGTGCTGGTGGTAGTGGTGCTGGTGGGTGTTGTGGTGGTGGTTTTTGCAGTGGTCGTTTTTGCAGTGGTAACCCGCTGCGGTCGCTCAAACGCTAGCAAGCAAAGAGAAGAGGTGGGAGGCACTTACTGATGGGGCGTGGAAGGTTTCTTTGCCAGCCTGTGAGGCTGCTGCTGCTCAGGCTGAACTGGTGACCGATTTCTCAGCGTGGTTACAACTGGGGCACCGGGAGGTTTCTGAGGATTAAGGCGATGGCGGCTTGATGACGCTGGATGCAGCAAGCGCTGCGTGCGTGTATGCAGGGGCTGGAGGCTGTGGCTGCATCAGCTTACTCTGTTGGTGCAGATATTGGCTTAAATACTTACAGCTCTATCATAAACTAATTGCCAATTAAGCTCGAAAAGGGGAAAAGAAAGCACGCCTTGCAGAGGTGGGGAGAGAAGGGAAGAGCAGGGCCCGCAGGCCGCCCTGCCTGAAGGTGGGCTCGCGCTCGCTGACGTCTCCGTGCCAGATGGCGGAGCCGGGCCTACCCCAGTGTGGCGAGCAGCACAACTCCCTCCTGACCCCCTAAAGGCACTGAGCTACTCAGCGCCGGCAATATCAACCTGTGCTGTCGCCGTTTGTTCATTTCCACTGGTGTCCTTCATTCCACACGGCAAATTAATTGCTGGCTTAACTTTGCAAGTCGCCGCGGCGCTGAGCAGGAGCGCTCCTGGGTGCGGTGCCTGTCGCACCGTGCTTGCTGTAACAGCCGTGACTAAAATACCATGTGGAGCACAAATTCCTGCTTAACTTACACCTGCTGCCCCTGTGTCCTTGTTTGTCCCACTGCTTCATGCAGATTATTGTGCTTAATTTCATAATAGCCCTGAGCTAGTTTAAATACTTAATTTAGGTCACTTCTAGTCTCCTATGCAAGCTAAATAATCTCTCCTTAACTGGCCTTGGTTACAAATCCCTCCTGTCTGCTTTCTGCACATTGCTCTAAGCACACCCCCAGCTTCATCCTGGCAGAAAATTTTGATGGGAAACATTTTCCAGTGAAACAAATGCAGAGCTGAGAATGCCAAGCTGTATAAAAGGGAGAAAGAATTGCCAAAATGTTTTTGACCAGAAAAGCAAAGAATATTTTGGACTGTCACAGCATTTTTTTAAAATCCTAAATTCCTTAAGGGAGACTCCTGGTTTTTATTTGAAGTTTTAAAATATAATTACTCAAAATCTAAATATGGTTCATTTACCCAGAAAAACTGTCCTCCAGTTTTCAATGAGGTGCATTTTTCTTAATTGTGTTTGAGTTTATCTGAAAGTATTCCTCCTCCAATTCTTTCTACTTGCCTGCGAACTGAAGAACTCGGTATTCATTCAGCTCTACAATTTGTTTCTTCTGGAGGCCTAATTCTGAGCCACAAACTCAAACCCAAGCTTCCTTGCCCAAAACTCAAGGCTCTCTGATAACAAACTACCTCCAGCTTTGTTAAATAAGGAGTCCTATTATTCCATCAGTCTTTCAAGAGAAATCCCTCCTGAGCTCCCCACTCTTTGCTGCAGACACTTCATAGACATGTTCATATACATACACGTGTCATGTACATACAGACATACACATACTGTATATATATTTTTACAGATAGCCCAAGGTGACCCAGCCTGGGTGCTATGCCAAATAATTCAAACCCAGCTCCTTCTCAGAGCAGAAGTCTGCAATACTGGGGGGAAAAGTTCACAGCGAGCATTGGTGTTTTTGAAGAGTCTTTTTTTATTTCCTTTCCGGCTGCCATTCTAACGAACCTCATGGGGGGAAACCATGCCAGAGGAAGAAGCAAAATGAGGCTACTGAAGTCAAAGAAAGAAAATATAAGACTCTTTGACAGGATGGAAAATAAGGCACAATTAGGGAAGACTTATTGCCTGGAAAATGATAATGGACAGAAAATAACCATTTTTTTTCCTAGTAACATCCACAAGGACCATGCACCGAGGTGTTAAATGCCAGCATTTCAGTTATGTTTTTACTTACTGCCAAAGGCTGAGCCTGCAGCTGCACCTGGAAAAAACAAGAAGTGTGGTCACTGGAAGCAGGATGCTGTTGTCTCTGATACCAACAGAAGATCAAACAGATAATACAACGTGGGACCAAACCGCAATTAATTAGCAGGGGTCTTGCTCATAGTTACATCAGTTTGCTGCAACATCTTATAAAGCTGCTTTTGTCAGACCACAGAGACAACCAGACAGAGCCGTCTGGGGTCTTGGTATCTCAAGCCTTTTGCCTGGGGAAGAAAAAACAGCTTGGTCCTGGCTGATAGGTTTTTCTGTTAGCCATTTCCTTGACCTACCACTGAGGCCCAGCAAAGGACAAAGCACGTTGTGGTTCCCTGTGCTAAGTACAGACTGTAGGGTCTGAACCAGCCTGTTGCAGCCGGGCAGGTCTCAGCGAGTGAGGAGGTTTGAACGCCCTTCTCGTTGCAGCTCTCAATCAGCAGGAGACTGCAAAGCCACTGGTTTCAAGCCTGCCATTCAAGGCATGGAAAGCTTCAGCTTGGCAGGAGTATATAGCAGAGGGCCAGTGGTGGAAGAGGTAGGACCACCAAGAGGAGAGGACTACGGAGAATGGTGTCTCTTGCAGAGGAAGAAGATGTCAACGGGGGAGGAGGAAGTGGCAGAGAGAGAGTTGGGGGAAAGATAGAAGACTGACAGATGGGAAGAGAGATGAATGGGAGAAAAAAGAGCAGAGGAGAAAAAGAAATAGGAAGAGACACGAGGAACGGAGGGGAGGGAAAGGGAGAGAACAGCATGTCTGTGCCTGTCAACACCAGAAACTCTCCCAGGCTCCTTTGAAATGATGCAGCCGCTTGGTGGTAGCTGACAAGCTCGTTCCCTTTCAAAGAACCTGCTTGTCTACCATCCCTGGCACACACAAAACATTCCTGTCACGGCCTTCGGAGCCTGAATTTCAGCTTTGATCATCTTAAAGCACATAAATCTTTCAAAAAATTTGGGGGGAGGGAGGGAAAAGATTCTCTTTGGTAATGCTCAAAGCTGCTGCTTGAAAGGCTGAAGGGGCTACTGTGGCTCTGTGACATTTAAACAAGTCTGCTGATGTGGACCGGACAGAAACCCAGGAGAAACTGGCTCATCTGTGATGTTTCCTGCCCCAATTCCCCTGCTCGAATGATGGTGGGTATATATCCTTTATCTCATCTGCGCGCCTTTGCTTCTGTCACTGCGTTGCTACAGCAGGCAATTGGATGAGACTGGAGCTGCGCAGAGGGACTGCAGCTCTTGGCGCCTGCCTGAAACGCCGAAGTACACAGAGTGGGATCCAGAAATCAACCAGGATATCCACCGTGCTGCGCTCCTGCAGCTGAGCAGCACCATCACTGAGCTCATGGGCTATGTGAAAGCCAATGCTCTATGGTGGCCAAATAATATTTTCTCCAAGGGACAATAATTTGCATTGCTACAAAGCCACAGACCTACATTTTGGCCTATACTTGTACAGACATAGACAGTCATCACTCATCTGCTGCTAGCTAAGAAACCACCTTAGTATCCACCCAGCTCGCCTCTCTTTTCTCTGTGCGCCAGGACGCAGATACTCATTTCCCTTCCGAAACACCCTGCAGAGCTACACGCTGATTTGAGGAAGAGAAGAAGATGACAACTTGCTCCCATCCATTGGCGTTGTGCAGCCCAAGGTGGCAGCACGGCCAGGCCTGGCTCCCCGTGGGTTACTTACATGCGTTGGGGGACCCGTTGGGGAGAGGCAGGTAGGATCCTGCTCGCCAAGACCTGGAGCGAAAGTTCTTCTTGCACTTGCCGCAGTCCTGCCCCGTGGTGTTGTGCTCACACTCGCACTGAAGGCTGCCCTCTTTGAAGGTGCACAGGTTAGCGTGGAGGTTGCATTTACACCTGGAAGAAGACGGGAGAGGAAGTGTCAGGTATTGCTGTGCCTTGTCCTCGCCCCAATGTAGTGCAGTCGGTGTATATGAAAATGTAGCGGTGAAGCTGGACTGGTTACCCCTCTCCTGTTTGTTCTGCAGGGTTTTTTTCTACTGAACTCTGCTGTTTTCCCAGGGCATCCAGTGCTGGGGTTACGATGCCCAAGGTGGATCTGCAGCCTCTATTCCAAGAAGAGAGGTACTTTGCTCCCACCATCCAGCTGCGGTAGCAGAGACCATTTAATGGTAAGTCAGAGTCCCATCTGAGACCCCAGTAAAGCGTTGCATATATTTCAGTCTGTTACAGAAATCTGGCTGCTCTGCTCTGATGCAGGCTTTTATTGGAGGCAGAGGGGACAGCTTTGGGCTTTCAGATGGAAGAGCACAGATAACTCTGGTGCGACTCAGCCCCCTGACCCCTGCTCAGTGTGCTAAATCCAAGAGCATTTTCTCCTGTGGGGTGAAGCTACACAACACAAACCCTTTCTGCTACATTCAGTGCAACCCCAGCCCGCTATGCCCAAATTAATCCAGAGAAAAAGCTGCCATCAGAAGCTGCCTTTTAGTCACTGCCTCATCGGAGAAGGCAACAACAAAAAACACTGTTCAGCAATTCGCAAGCATTAAGAAACTTTTAATGAGCTGTAGGGCAGTATGCAGGGAATAATTATCTTCACACACAGTAATTCCTGTTGCTCTAACTCGGAAGGTGACTTGTGCAGAGCACAGAGGCTGAGCCCATAATTCACACGTGGCTCTATCGACTCCTAGGACTTAGTTCAGGCCATCAGACAGAGACTATGGGGACCAAACCTTCTCATTTCATTCCAGACAGTGGATCCCTAGCACAGTGTGATGGTTTTTCACTGCTTTGTCCATGGTGTAATAATTTACACCCTTACAAGCAGAACCATTACAAAATGGTAATGCTGTACCTAACGTGAATGGGCAGAGGAGTCTGACCAGGCAGCGTGCTGCTTTGCGGGGCTAATTGCACAAGAGACTCAGAGCTGAGGGAAATGAAACACTTGCAGAGAAGATGAAGGAAACATGGCCTGTTTCTTCTTGTGCTCTATCTGCTCGGGGATAAACAAAGTGGATTAGGCTGGGAGCCGCAAGCGGGGTCCCTTCCCAGCTGCCAGCGCTGCGCATGCGCTTGGTGCCTCTCCCCCTCCGCTTGGAGCCCCCATGGAGGCTCCCAGCCGCCGTCCTGATGTGGTGAGCACGCCTTTGCCGTGCTCCCGTTCACGCATGGCTGGACACGCTGACCTCGCTTAGGATTTTTTCTTTCCTCCCTCCCTGGCCTTAATTCTAGCAAACAGCGGTTGGAGCTAAGCGTAAGCTGGATGAGCAGCTCCCATCGTACAGCCCTGCCCGTCTCTGACCAAGCATGGGAGGGAGCTTTGCAGTCTCTAAAAAGGAAGTGGGAAGTGAATTGGGTCTGTGGAGCAGAGGCTGTGACACGCTCAGCACGCTCCATTGGTGTCTGTGTGCTACCAGAGCTGGAGGTGCTGTGTCACGGCCAAAAGCACTCGCAGCCTCCCAGCACCCCTGCTCCGTGCGCAGGCTGTGGACCTGAGCAGCCAGGCGAAGGAAGCAGCTTTGGCCATCACTCACACCCAAGGGATGCTGTACTTCAGCCGCTTCGTGTCCCCTCTGCCTCCCATGAGGACGGATTTCAGCCGAGCTGTCCCAGCCCTTTGGCAGAGGCGATGCCCAGCCCTCGGCTGCTGCAGAGCCTGGCTCTGAATTATTCAGAGTCCAGCGAACTCAGCCTCCTTCTCTCACTTCAAAATTAGCAAACAGGAGGGGAGGGAGGGGAGCAGGCAAGGGAACAGGTTAAAGCAGGTCAGAGCCTCACCACAACCACATTGGGCTCTGAGTCAGAGCAACAGCTTTGGGGAGCCACAGCTGAGCTCCTCCTGCCCCTGAAAAGGTGCCTGCCTGCTCCTGTGCCAGCAAGCACAGCTTTTCCAGAGAGAAGCCTTGCTCCCTAATTGGTGTAAACAAGGAAAATTAAATAAAGAGAAAGCAGAGGCAGCCTCTTGTCCTTCTTGCCTGGGTCACCTATTTCTCACTGCTCAGCCTGTTGCCACTGTGCAAAAGTTTCGTTATCCAAAGGATCAATTCTACCAGGGAATTGCTTTCTGGTTTCGACCTCTGAGGATCATCAATCTAAGCAGAGAACTATAACCCCAGCAAGCTGACCCCACAACACAGCACTTTTCAGACCAATCAATCAGGCTGCATTATTTAATAGCCAACTGCTGGCCCACATTGCCAATCCCATCTTGCTCAAAGGTTTCTGCATCTGGGCCTCCCTGCTGCTTGTGCTCAGCGTTAAACCCCTTGTTCAGGCTCCTCTGCCTCCTCCTCTGGGCCTGCAGCCCAAGGACGTGTGCCCGCTGACGGTCTGTGCTCAGCAGCATTCCCCAGCCAAGATCCAGCTGGTGAAGATGGGAGAAAATGATATTAGCCCAGTCCCCTGGGTGGGAGCTGCTTGTCCTGCTTGCCTCTGCTCATCTTCCTCAGGCATCCAGCCATCTCAGGAAAAGAGAGGATGAAGGGAAAGGTTAGGAGCTGCTTAGCAATGAGGCTTAAAGAGCAGCAGTGGGGCAGACGCCTGTGCTGTGTGCTGCAGAAGGCAGTGATGGCCTTTTCAGTCCCAGGCTGCTCTGGCTCTGCTCTCCTGGCAGCAAGGTGCTGAGTGCGGGGTGCTCAGAAGAGCTGCTAGCTTTTGTCCTCTCCAGCTCTGGTTCAAGAGTAACAGTCGTGGCAGTGGTTCTTGGTGCCCACGTATGGTGCAGATGTCGTGGGTGACAGTCTGGAGGAGAGCAAATCCAGCAGGAGCCACAGCACTCACAGGTGCCCTCAGTGGCCTGGGGACACCAAAGTCCCGCGCTGGGCTGTTGGTCGGTGCACACACAACTGCCTTTTGCATTAAACACCTGGCTCACTCCGTGCCTCAGCAGAAGTTGCCAGAGCAAAGCTTGGCCCAACGCGTTGCACAACGGGGTATTTATGAGTTTATCCTCAGTGCAGGTCGTTCAGCTGCTGCCTTCCCCTCAAAGTGGTGCAGTGTGGTCGGAGGCTGCCAATGCCTCCACCAGGGAACAAGAGGGAGCTTGAAGAGCCAAGGAAAGTTTACAGGAAAGTATCCTTTTTTTTTTTTTCCTATTTTTTTTTTAATGGTTGTAAAGAACAGTTCACCGTCCCTGCATTTCTCCAAGTCAGCATCCTGGAGGTCACAGCAGCAAGCGGTTGGAGGCGTTCTGGTGCCAAGCCCATGTGCGAGGGAAGGATGCGGCCCCGTGCAGGCTCTGAGAGGTGGCACAGCCTGCGGGTGAGTGCCGCAAACCCGCAGGAGCCGTGCTGGGAGCGGGACAGCAGCCACCACCCTGAGCTTTCACTAACAATGACTTTTGAAATAATTTTTAAAGACTTCTCAGCCCTTCACTTTTCTTCCAAGGGTCCTTATGTGTTTTACAACCTCTTTTTTTGTCCATAACTGCATTTTGCAGAGCAGGAAATGTAGGCAGAAAAAGACAAAGAACATCTCTCTGTTCATCTTCTTCCTGAACTTCTTGCTAAAGAGACACCTTTTTGGGCAGCCACTACAGAGGGCCACCACCTCCCTTGCCAAGTCTCCCTCCAGTCCAGCTCATGCCAGGATCTCCACCCCGTGCTCAAAGGGAGGATGCTGCTGCAGGGCCAGGTGGCCCAGGGACACTGCAGGGACCCCTCTTGCTGGCTCCCAGGCCACTGGGCTCCTGCTCTCCCCCACCACCGATGCTCTGGGCTGGCAGTGGTGCCCCCCTGCTTGCTTTCTGCTTACCCCAGCTGGCGCTGGGGGGAGGCAGCTCGCGGGGAAAGCTGCTAATGACTGCCATCCAAAGGAAGGATTATGATAGCTTTCCCCTGAATTGTTTGCTCTCAGTGTAATTGATGAGACTTTAATGAGTCTCATGGGAAGATGTGTTTGAAGGGAGCTCTTTCCACTCCATCCCCGAGGAAAATGGTGTTTCAACTGATCTCAGCTCTCGGGGAAACATGAATAACTCTTCCCCCCCTCTCTCTATTGTTATCCCCAGCCATTGCTTGCAGCGTGCTCCGGCAGCTGGCTGGCCACGACTCACCCACTTTTACCTGCTCCTTTGCAACCGTCTTGGCAGCTCAGCAAAAGCGTGGAGCCAATCTTTTGGGCAAAGCATAAAGGGTGCTGAGCTTGGATTGCTTCTGGCCCATCTGTGCGTGCAGAAGTAAGTGAAAATAGCTTCTAAAGGCCGGACCATGTACAAAGCACTGTCCCTTTGGGGAGGGTGGTCACAGGACTTGTCTTGCTGGGGATCGCTCAGGCAGAGGCTGGACCAGAGCAGGGCTGAAAGGGCCCTGCCAAGCACAGAATGGGGCAAACGCAGCTCATTCATCCCAAGATTGGAGTTGGGAGTGTAACTGAGCTGTGGTTCAGAGCCTGAATGGGGAGGATGAGCCATCTTAATGCGCTGTTCCTTTTAGCGCAAGCCAGGGAGGGAGGCTTCTGGGTTTTGCTGCTTTTTGCAGAGCCAAAAAACTGAGAAAAAAACTCCCTGGGTTAGGTCAGAGGGACATGTTGTGAGTGGTTTCTTTTCCTTGTGGGTTTTTGCTTTTGGTTGTGTGGTGGGGACTGATGAGTCCTCCCAGCGGGGAGGAACCCTGCTCGCTGCCCTTTGAAATGATTTGAGGTTTGGGTTACAAAGAGGAGACAATTTAAAAGATGCCAAAGTGGAGAGCATGCTAGCTGGCTGTTCCCATTCGAGAGGCTATTTATTTTAAATAAGTTGACACTCACCAGCTGTCAAGATCCTGCTGACTGGTGGAACGTTATTTACATTCAAAGCTGTCTTAAAAAGCAAACACGAACCCAAGCTTCCCCATCAGGGGGTCGGGCAACAGAAGGGAGGAAGGGTGAAGAGGACATCACACGGATACATGAACATAAATACTTGCAGAGTAATGTGTATAAATGCTCTTGGTCTTTCTCCTGGAATGCAATAATGCCTGCAATTGAGTTCATTGGCCAAATTGAATTTGGGCTCCTGTAGAAGTCTCTTTATATTAAGTGCTTTAACATACATCACCTTCTCAGTCTATCGATGAAATTCTATTATCTGCTGAGGGCCGGACGCAACTCGGCAACAAAATCGGGGGGGAAATAAAAATCTTCACAAAACTAAGCCAGGAGCTGGTAATAGGACCTTGGGCGTCTGTCTCCGGCTATTGACAAAGTGTCACAAGTATCTCGGTGAGGGGGGAGCTCTCTGGGTTTCTCCCTAACCGCCTCCCTTCCCCTCCATCTTGCTGCAGTGGAGGTAAAACTCTTCACAAGACTCAAGGAAAGCCAAGCAAACAGTTGCTATGCATTAACTTAATTTAACTATATGACCAAGAGCAAGATTTTGCTTGAACTGAAGCTAATTCCAGCCTGGGTGAGTGCCAGGGAAATTCATCCTTCCAGCTCTCGGGGGCTGCCCAGCGTGGAGGCGAGGACGGGCCGAGGACCGCGTTGCCATTGGCGCAGACTTGGCCGTCCTTGACACGAGGATGCCATTACCTCCCGGGACCCGACGCCTGGCTGCCAGGAGCTGTGGGGACAGGCATGGGCTGTCCTTGTCCTGGTTTTCATGGTCTTCCCGAAGCTGCTGAGCACGGACAGAGGCTGGCTGGGAGCTGCAGACGTGCTGGGCCGGTTCTCGGGGGATGTTTGGGTGGGCCTGTGGCTTGTTTTGGGGCCACACTCCTGCAAATGAGGCTGGGCATGATCAGCTCTGGAAAATCCATGCTCTCACAGATCATTGACCTGAGGTCCCTGTGTGTCCCCTTTCTGCAATGCAGCAGTCATGCAGCCACCAGGTCCCACCCCATCCTCACGGAAAAGTGTTCAACTTGGGCTTCTGTTGTTATGTAAAATGTAAGTGTCCCTGCAAAAGATTGCCCAACACATTTGTGTTTTCCTTCCTTTTAGAGACAGTCTTGTCAGACAAGTCAAGATTGCAAACCTCTATGGCTAGATGCTCTCCAACAAATTCATCAAGGTTGATGAGACCGAGGAACTTCCAAGCAGGGCAGAGCAGCCTGGGGACAGGCACCCTCAGCTCAAGCTGAGCTGTGATTGCAGGGGGAAGCAGGCTGATTGAACTGCACTGGCTTGGAGGACAGAAGCACAAGGCAGCCGCTGGGCTGAGCAGGAACTGTTCATCTTTAACAGCAAAACAGCATCGAGCATCACCGCATCTCCACAGAGCTGCTGAGAAGGCAGAAAAGAGTACGGTGTGTGGGCACCACTGACAGCTAACCAGCTCGATTTATTGGCGGAGGTGCTTTGGGGGACAGCTGTGATCCTCCAGGGCTGGAGTGCCTGATCCCAGCCGTTGACGCCAGGATAAAGGGCTGGGAGAATTCGTTCTGCTCCACCAGCACAACCTCACTGCTCCCACTCATGCGGAGAGCGAAGCCTCCCAGAGCACATCTGCAAGCACAGCATCGGGACTGCTTGAGGGGAAAGCAGGGGAGACCAGAGGGCCTTTCCCTTCAGCTCATTTGTGAGAGCAAAAAAGATGCCAATGAAACCCTAAGAAAAGCAGTTGGTGAAGGGAGTGAAAGAAATACCATTACAAAACTTGAAACCTCATCTTGTTGGTGCCTCTGACCTGAGCAAATCCTAGAGGTGAGGCACTGCTGCATGGGTCTGCTTGGTGGTGAGTATCGCTCCCTCCTCCTGCCTTTCTCTGGGGATGCGCATCACTGGCAGGACAGATGGACAGAGCATGCATTGGAGCAGAGGAAGGCGAAGGAGAAAAATCTTAATAATCAGCCTAAAATTGATTCACTTCTGCTCAATCTGATTTCTCCTAACTGGATCCATGTGTCCTGGCCATGGCACATTAACTTCAATTATGGCTTATTAATGTCTCTGTGATGGAGCGTGCCCCGCTGAGCACTGTGGTGACTGACGTTATGAAGGGGAAAAAATTACTCCAAAGAGACGTGGCGTGTAATGGAAACAGAACCGGCGGCTTTCATCACACCGTCCGCCAGGCCTGGCAGCCAGGAAAAGCTCATTCACCTGCTCTCGAGAAGATGACCGAGCTCATTGCTGCACCAAGCAGAAAACTGAGCAGTGAACTGAGATCTGCGGGGAAAAGTCTCTCTGCTTCCCCTCCCCACCGCGCCTGGCACACGCACAAGCACACAGGCCAAGGGCTTGCTTGTGTCTATTCCTGTCCTGACTCCTCTGTATCTCCAGTTACTCTGCAGATCAATAGGGACAGGATGTAAGGGAAAAAAAAATTAGATACCAAGAAGAAGAAAGACAGTAAAAATAAACTCATCCCTGGGCAAAGAAAAGGACCTGGCTGAGGTTGCGGGAGATGCGGATGGAGCGGGTAGGGGAAGCCCTGAAGCACCAGCCCACTGCACCAGCACCCAGCCGTGACCCTCAGGATCCACCAGACCCTCCGGAGATCCTGCCAAGCTCGAGCCCCCTCTGATCCAGCCTACAGGAGGGGGGAAGGCAGCAAAGTCCTTCCCCTTCTCCCCACGTCCTTTACTCCTTCTCGCTCTGCTTTTCTGCCAAGCCCTGGGAGGTTGTGGTGAGGCGTTTTCCTTGGTGAAAAGCAGAGGCACAAAGGAGGGGGTCCCAGGCTGGCCCAGGGGATCAGAGAAACCCCACTGGACCCTCCAGCTGGGGCTGTAGCATGAGAAACCCCCCCTGGGCTCACGGTCTGCTCTGAGAGCAATGACTTTTGCTCTTCCCTTGACTGTGAACTTCAACTGGAAATGAGCTGCCACGAGTCCCTCATTGCCGTGCAGGCACTGACAGCTGTCTGCCCAAATCCTGCTGCTGTGCAGGGGCACAAGTGATGCCACATTGCTCCTCCAATGCTGTGGGCCACGACCGTGCCCTGCTCCTCCACTGCCATGTACTGCAGCCGGGCACTGCTCCTCTGCTGGCCCTGGGCTGCTTGCAGCTCCTGGTCCCTGGCTCCTCTGCTCTCCAGCTGGGATTTTCTTGCTGCTTTTGTCTTTGAGCCTTTATTTCTTTGTAATCATCTTCCCTCTCATTTTCTGTGACCCCTGTGGTGAATCCCTAATAACACACCCCATTTTATCTGCACACTCTCTTCCCGCTGCTCATATGTGGTCTGCTCTCGTGTGCTGCAAGAGGCAACGCACGTCCCCAGCCCTCCCCGCTCTGCCTCAGCCCTTCCTTGAGTAGCTCGCATTGATTTCTCCTCTCTTCCTCTCTCTAACCCACCCCTTGTTGAGCCACACAGAAGATTTAATTTGGTTTTAGTCCCTGCACTGTAACTGGCTTTGCTTACAGCTCGAATTTGATTGCTTTCCTGCAAAAAACCTCTGCTTGCTGGGACTGGAATAATCACAGGAGCAGAGTGAATTCACACAAAGCTTCTCCACCTCACACACCACTTATCCACAGCTCCTCAGTCGCTTGCCCCTCGGTGCTGCGAGAGTCAGCCCAGGACAGGCATTGACTCCTTCCCCGTCTGCCTCTCCGGGAGGAGCGATCACCTCTCCTGGGAGCCTGCAGCAAGCCGGGAGAGCCGGAGCGGGGGCAAGTTGGGTCTTGCTATAGCTCAGCGCTTGGAGTTTGGGCCAGAAGCAGCCGATTTCAGAGTTTTCTTTGTCCCCAGCCAAGGAAAGCCCTCTCCTCCCAGAGGCCCTGCTGCATTGGCAGTGGAGGTGAGCAGGAGCCGCTGCTCTGCAGCAGCCGTGGGCAGCTGGCCACGCGGGCGGCGTGCCAGCGCCGGAGGGAGGCCTCCAAAAAGCAGCCGGCAAACCCGAACCCCTCTCGGTCTTGCCCCAGCAAAAATGCAGCACTGCAGCTCCCACGGGACACTTGCGGTCTGAGCGTCATTGCCACTGCTGTCCCAGGGCTGTGGAGTCTCTGATGTCTCGTAGAGGTTGTGCCGCCCCCTCCCCTGCTTTCCTCCCCTGCTCTATTGGCCTCTTTTCACAAAATCTATGGGGGTTTTCTCCCGCAAAGCAATCTCTGCTGCTATTATATGGTATTATATTTGGCCAGTGAATTCAGAAGATGGTGGGATTTGGGGGCGGGGGGAAGGAAGGCAACTGACAGCCAGCAAGATGCTGAGTTATGAAGGATCTCACCAGCACAGCCAGGAACTAAAAATGCTGAAGGGGCACATCCTGCCCAAGGCACATAGAAAACATAAAGGGCTCTGCAGAGGCAGACATCCATGGGTCACCAGCACCAACAGCTGCTACACCATATACTAACAGCTCTATTCTACTGTGTACCTTAAAGCATCAAGCATCCCAGAGCTGCTGTGGGTACGGTAATGAGGCCTTGGTTACCTGCACAGCACCCACGAGTTTTATCCATGCTTGGAAGCCAAAGGTCATTGCACAAGGGCATCAAATATTTAATCAATTACCACTTTATGAACTGGAAATTCTGCATCCCTGTTACAACCCTGAAGTCTAACCAGTCCTAATGAACTGGCACAGCACCTCCACCCCTCCCTGCCGACAGCCCCCATCAGCCGGTGCTTTGGCTGTGAACTGGCTACTACAGCCTTGCCACTGCTGTCACCAACACCAAGGAGCTGCAGTATTCAGGTGAGAGGGAAGGCAAAGCACCAACCTTTTATCCCTCCTTTACCTGCTTTCCCTTCCTTTCACTCTCTGCTCTGCTATTTTGCCCCACCCTGAGCTGCTCCAAGGAATGGATAGCACACAGACGAATACAGGCTGGGAGAGGTGGCTGCTCGTCCCTGCCCGCGACTGCTCTGCAAAAGTGGCCGAATCCGCTCCCACAACCCTGCTGCCCTTCCCACCACCCTCTGCCAAAAGAAAGGGCTCTTCCATCCCACTGCTGCCGCTTCCTTTCCCTTGGAGCGCAGTCAAAGCTGGCCTCAGTGGCACCTGCAAAACAGTTTCGCTTGCAAGTCTCAGAAGCAAACAGTTTGGAAACGATACAAATGGGTTCTCTGTCGCTGTGGTGATCCTTGTTAGCAGGGGTGGGTGATGGGGAGATTTTTTCCCTCTCGCCTCTAAGTCTCACACAAGCTGAATCCACAAGCTGGATGGGAAATTAGCCATCTCGGCATTTTTCCACCTTACTTCGCTTTTTTGGTTGATGTCATAACGTAACATATGGCATTGTACAGAGAAACAAAAAACAAAAACCAGGAGAAACAAACCCCCTTCTGCCTTCCCCTGCCTCAGATCTGTCTCTGGGTTTAGCCTCACCCCAAACCTCTCCGGTCTGAGACAGGGCTGCTCTGGGGTACAGGGCTGAGCCAGGATGACCCATGCTGCTTGTACCACCCGCGGGATGGCGTGTAATGGGGAGAGCCTCATTCCTCACCCCCAGATCCACTATACCACCCCTGAAATATTTGGCAGAGGCTGCCCATGTTTGCACAGCTGGGGACAGGGTGAACGGGGGACAGAGGGGGACAGGAATCTGGGAGGGAACTGAGACCTGACTGTCCATCCCTACACCACACTGGGAAGGACACAGCCCTTCTTGGACACCCCCATGGTAGCCTTTGAGGTGCCTGAGCCATTCCCTGCAAGGTCACATCTGTTTTATTACCAGTGCTGCCTGGTTTGGAAGAGAGGGTCTTAGAGGAAGAAACACCGATAATCTCATCAGTTGACACTGACACCGATGGCTCAGTTTTCTAGCAGTAACCCTCTTCTCATCCCTCCGAGAAGAGCTACCTAAAGAAACACAGTGGCCGTTACCTGCCGGTGACTTCAATGTTGGAGACAGCGTAGAAGTACTTGTACAGGTTCTCCCTCTGCACGTAGGTGCCCCCCAGGGCTGGCCTCAGCAGCCTCATCCTCAGGTCAGTAACGGTGAAGAAGTCCTTGAGCCCTTTGGCGCTCTCCAGCCGGGTGTACAAGTTGTCCATGTTCTTGAGGTCGGGGCCAGCAAAGATGGCAAAGCGGTCCCTCACCTCGAACCGGACAGTCTTCTCCTTTTTGGATCCCACCCAGCGGGAATACTCCTCCGTGCAGAGGACCCTGTTGGCACTGGTGGTGGAGAGGTCCCGGACCCTCCGTGCTGGCATGCTGAAGGCCTCCATGCAGTCATCTGCGTAATACTGGTACGGGTGCCAAGTCCTCCCGTTGTCCAGCGACTTCTCCAGCATCATGATGGTGGGCCGGCCGTACTCAAAGGTTATCACGATGTCGTCCGTCAGCTCGATGCTCTTGTTCCAGGACAGCGTGATGTTGGCCAGCAGTGGCTCCGGGTACCGGCGCCACGTCACGCTCTGCCAGTACGTGGCCAGCCCTTCGTCCTCGCTGTCGAACATGAGCTTGGGCGGGTGGGCCAGGTCGGGGTTGGAGGCATCGCACTCGTCGCTGCACAGGTACGGGTTCTCCTGGAACAACAACAACGGTCACGAGAGAAGAAAGCAATGCCTGGGCACTGTGGGCCACGCGGGGGTGACTGAGCTCGCAGCCAGACCCTGCTTGCCCCCGTTCCTCCTTTTTTTGCTGCTTTTGTCAAAATGTTAACTGCTCAGCTGAGCCGGAGTGTGCCAGGGGCCTGGCTCTGCATGATGCCGTTTCTGAGAATGAATTTAAGACAAATATGTAGCTTTGCCTTTGCCATGAGAATAGCTGAGTTGTTTCCTCTGAAAGGCCCTTTGGGAAAGGGCCCTTCAATTTGGCACAGGGGCAATTTTCATAGAAAGCGTTTTCCCTGAGACTGTCTCTGAGAAACTTCACTTCAGCTTGGCCGAGTTACAAGCCCGTGGAAAGCCACATTCACGCCTGCTTGCTCAGAAAAAGGGAACGTCTCAATCCCCAGACACAGCCTCCATGCCTCCGCCGGCTCCTGACACTGACCAGGCCGGTGAGACACCATTCCCCAGGCTCTCTGAGCGGGGCCCAGCACTGCTGGAGGGGGAAAGCCCCATTTCCCTGTGCCCTGAGCTGGGACGGGACTGGGATGTAAGACAGAGAACAGAAGTTTGTTCTTGTGGTGTCTCTGCTGAACCCCCCAGGCTGCCCCAGGACAGTATGCTGGCCTTGGGGACAAGTGGTGCAGGCATGCTCTGGGCTGCACCCAATCAGCCCGATGCAATAACCATTTCTGGTGATTTTTCAGCTCAATAACAGGGTTATCTGTGCTGATGGGTGCATTGCTCATGTGTGTGTGTTAAAACTCTTCGTTACAAGCTGGGGTTTGTCCTGCCCTGCAGCCCCTGTCTGCAGGGTGGAGTGGTGTGGGTCAGGCCTGCCTTGGGGATGATGCAGAGATGTGTTATAGCAGGTATATTTTTCAGATTCTGACCCCTGAAAAGCCCTGCATGGCTTCACACTGCAAATCTTTGTTGCATACAAAGCATCTTTGCCTCATACTGTCACTCTACCTCCCAGAACCCAAACACAGAGGATAGGGAGGGAGAGGGCCTGGTACGGCAACAGGCTCAGCTGTGGCTGGGCCTCTCACCACAGAGGCAGAGCCACCTGGCACCGAGGAGGTGACAAGAGGAGATGATAAAGCAGCTGGAGCTGCTCAGGGATGATGCTTGGAGGTGAGCAGCCTGCAGGGGTGCAAAGTCTGGCTGTCCTGAGCACAGCAGTAAGGTAAGACCGAGAGTTGTTCTATGGTTTTGCTTCTGAATGCTTTGTGGGTGGCCTGGAGTGAAGGGTGCTGCATGCAGGAGCTGTGCTGATGATGGTACCAGAGATTTAAACCCTGCGAGGTGCAGGGATCATGGCAGGCTGGCTGTGTCCTGGGGCTGGGACATCCCTGGTGCTGTGAGCAGGGGAAGTCTGGGGAGAGGATGCTTATGTGTCTGTAGCACTGATCCTGTGCCAGGGGCTTGCTCTGACCTGCAAAGCTGATGGAAGTGCTTGTGGTCTGATTTATGGTGCCCTACGAACACCCTGGGCAAGGCAGAGGAGGGGAGACCCAGCTTCCACAAATGGGTACTCATGGGTGCAATGTGGGGACTGGGACTGCGCCTTGAACACGGATGCTGAGGTATAATGTGAGGTACTTTGGAGAATCTGGGGTTTGCCATCTCCAGCTGGGCTACCAAACCCACTAGGAACTGCCTAGGGCTGTCTCCACTCTGCATCTGTAAAATGGGCTTTTTGCCTCCCCACGTCTCAGAGGCGTGCTGGGTACAAGCGAGCGGAGGCCACAGTGCCGAGAAGCCTAGAAAAACTCCTGAGGGCATAAATAATTCTGTCTTCTGGGTAGCGTGCTGTAAGTAAGGCAGCTCCATAAGCAAAAACAGCGAGCAGCTGATTTGTACGTGAGCACCAGGCTGCTCTGCGAGGGATGAAGCAGTGGCCGGGGGGGGGGTGGGGGCTCCTGTAAATAAAGCATGCCTTGCTGCATGTGTGTGCTAAGCTGCCAGGGAAAGCAGCAGAAACCAGGGGGTGAAAAGCAACAAAACTCGTACTGTTTCCAATATGAGCTCAACCTCCTGACACAACCCCAACTGCAGTGACGTGTGGCTTTTGCCATCTCCTGCGTGTGCGGGGGGCGGAAGGGGCTGTGGCTGGAGCTGCTGAGCCCTGGTGCGGTGCATGCACATCCCCCTGAGCAGGGAGGGCACTGGATGGATGCTTCGGTAGGGGCTTGGTTATTTTTCACCTGCAGCTGTACCAAGTGAATGAGGGGCATGGATGATGTGCTCAGACCTGCACGGGTGGGTCAGGTCGTGGGATGAGGGTACCTGCCTGGTGCTCCCTTCCCAAAGGAAGATGTCCTGAGCAAGGGCAGATACCAGCTGGGGTGCTGGTGGGCCCCTCCTGCTGCAGCATGCCGCACTGGAGCAGGGATTAAAAAAAAATAAGGTATTGACATATTTAATATGCTCTCCTGACTCGTCACGTTCAGAGGAATTGTTTACCTCTGCTAATGAGACACAGCTTCCTGCTGGGGGATGTAGCTGCCTCTTAGCACAGCTTTACAGTGGCTGCTGATGGAAGAGGATGAAAAATCCCCATCAGCCGAAGCTTTGGGGGCTTTGAGTGCATTTTCCTGTGCTGAGGCAACATATTGTGTTGCAGTATGGTTCCGCTACAAATGCGGTCGTACAAATGGCTTAATAGGACAACCCTGAAAAGGCCGTCCTGGAGCTCTGTTTTCATGTCTGAGGAAAGGCACAGCAGTGCGGCGTTGTGGTGTGGGGCTGGTGGGGGAACCGCCTGTGGGGCAGAGCAGAAGGCTCCCCAATAAATTCATGATGCTGCTCAGGGGTGCCCTTGTTGGTGTGGCTTCCTTTCATTGTGTGCAGCAGCCGTCAGGGCTGCCAAAGCACCCAAGCAGGTAGGGGATGAATCTCCACTGAGCATTTGCTGCGTGAGCTGTCCCCAGCGTGGCTGTGCTGACCAGGCCCATCCTCAGGGCTAGGGATGATGCTTCTATTGTGGATAATCATCCACATTGGAGGCTTCCTTAACCAGTGGACGAACTACACGAGGGAAGAGCTTTGCAACCAAACCACAATGATAAAACACTACCCAGAGCAGAGGGGATGTGTGAGAGCGGTACCTGCAGCTGTAAAGGGTGGCCAGGGTGGGAGGTGGGAGAGGTTTCCCAGGAGCGCTGAGGGGAAGCAGCCGAGTCTGACAAATTCAAGGCCCCTCCTGGTGTCCCACCTGCAGGGATGGATGGAGCTGGCCCAGCACCATGGACAGGCATGCCTCCTGGTGCGGGCTGGCAGGCTGAGAGCAGGAGGAAGCAAGGCCAAAACCCTGCCTGTCTCCCATATGCCTGTCCCAGGGATCAGGGAACTGGAGGCTCATGATCCCTGGTGGCTCCTTTACGCACAAACCTGTAAACGTGCACAGGTCAGCAAGCCCAAGGATGTCTTTAAGCACCCTGATGCTCCTGAGTGGCATATGGCTTGAGATCTGCTGAGTTTTAACAGGGCAAATGTGAAAATAACCTCTAAGTGACAGCGCTGAAAGGTGGGCAAGAGCCTCAAAAGCCACCAAGTGAGTCACGTCACTATGGCTTCCTCTGCTAAAATGAAATGCTCCTTTTTGGTTTTGGGCTTATTGAAATGTCCTTCCTCCTCGGGATGCTCAATGCGTTTGCTGCTGGTGGGGTGGTTTGCAGTCAGCTGGGAGGGCAGGGGGGAGCGGAAACAGATGGCCACTCTTTGGCTGCTCCCTTGGTCCTGGTAAGATCAGTTATAGCGCTGTTGAAACAATTCCAGGTATTATTTTAGGATCTGGTTTCCTTATCCAAGCCATGTGTCCTCCAAAGAATCTGTCCAAAGTCTCAAGATATTTACGTCTTCAATCTAAAAGTCAGAATGCATTAGCCAGGGAAACTTGGTCCCAGGGAGCTTAAAATAAAACAGTTCACTTAGTCTCACGCTATTAAGTCAGTCGTGAATGTCCTCACGGCAACTAAATGTTGCAGTTCTCCAGCATGCTCTTCTGGTTGCTCTTTTCTTGTAGCTGCATCAAAAAGTGTTGCAGCCTTGCTGACCCCAAGCTCAGCCCAAATGGGCGAAGCCCTGGGGCAAGCGGTAAAATCCTAGCTGAGGACAAGTTGTCATAATAAATGACATTACAGTAAGACTGTGACGGCATGGGGAAAATGTCCCCGGGGGGGTGACATGTCTGGAAATGTCCCGTGCTGGTGTTTGCAGATGCACCCTTGGGTTTCACCTCCTCTCGGTGCTCAGCAGAAATGCTGCACGAGGGTGCTTCTGAAGGTGACAGTGGGGGTTTGGTCCTTGAAGGAGGATTTCTTGGGCAGCAAGCTCCCTCTGACAAGGCATGATGACAGGAATCCAGGGTGCTGTAGGTAAGCTGCCCCCCACCTTGCTGGGGGGAGAGGGAACAGGGAAAACAGGCGCACTAAAAGCCCGGTTTCACAAAGCCCAGCTGGTTCCTAGGGCTCTTAATGAGTGCACAAAGTTGTTTTGCTTTTTTTCCTGGCAGATAATGCCATTTTTAAGCCTCATAGCATAAAATTATATATTTTTGTAGGTGAAATTACTTGATTAATCATTAAGCTGTTGAATATTTTAAACAAACTAGACATCTGTTGTGAATGGAGAAAGCTGCACAGAAATAAAACTGCAGCCTTCAGTAGGTCCCCATGCCAAAGGAAAAGCTGGAAAGAAATTACAATGGCTAGCTTCACAAGGAAGAAAAATAATAAAAATATTAGTAACGTTAAAGGAAAAAATAAAGGTTTGAGCGATGAAAAATGAGGGGACAATGTGGAAGTTTGTACTGATCGGCCAAAGATGCTAACCACCACTGTCAGAACCCCTGCGAGCTGCTCAGCTGGTGTCTTGGCCTGGGGACCCCGTGGAGCTGTGTTGTTTCCCCAGGTCTCCTCTGCCTGGTGAGATCCTACAGCTCAGGCCAAGGCTTCTCCTAGAGCCCAGGTCACCCTGGGATCGATCTGGTTTTAATCCCAATCCCAAGAAGAAGAGCAGTGTCACGTCAGTTTGGAGTAGTTTCAGAAATCAAAACTTTGTTTTTAACTGGGGTGAAGAAATGTTGGCTTTCCTGTAGGAAGATTTTTATCCAAGGGGAAGGAATTAAATGCATTTCTTGGGCACAAAGACCTATGCTGTTGTGCAGGTTTCCCTTGTGTCCTTCCTTCTGTAGTGTTTTCCC
Organism: Cygnus olor; assembly: GCF_009769625.2. Lineage (NCBI taxonomy): Eukaryota > Metazoa > Chordata > Aves > Anseriformes > Anatidae > Cygnus > Cygnus olor. The sequence goes on along the minus strand of NC_049187.1, from coordinate 7,258,304 downwards.
CAAGAACTCAGACCTTAGATATTTCCAGGGTGTTCTGCAAGAGCTGGTGATGGTTGGGCAGCTGGGTCACCCCCTCTACAGCTGACAGCGTTAAAAGTCCCCAGCAACCTGATCCAACTCCCTGCAGACTTTGCAAATGGGACTGCTACTTAGCAAACAGATTCACCCAGCAGCCAGGAGAATGCCTTGACCTTTGTGTGTCATCGGCAACAACCAGCCCTGACACGGCTGGGGTGCAGGCAGGAGGCAGGGGGGGCTGCGCTGGGCAGGGATGGCGTGGTGCTTCCCCTCCTTCTGCGAGCATTTATCAGGTTTCGTGAGCAGCACGAGTCATCCAGGGCAAAACAACCCTGCGAGGGATCAGCGTTTCGCTGGCCTTTGAGCTGGGTGGTTGCTGGAGGGATTTCAATGAGGAAAAGCAGCACAAAAACCTCCCTCCAGGGAGCACTGAATGTCACCTCCACCCACCAGGTGACAATCCTCTCCCGGTGCTCGCCCTGCTCCAGACGTCTTAAGGAGCTCTCAGGTGCATCCCAAGGTCTTTCCGCTTCCTGCAGTGCACCTATGACCCTGCCTTGGTTTTCAGCTTAAAGATTAGCTGATTAGGTTCACAAAGTCCCCGCGTTGCCTCACGCAGCAACAAAGCGCTCGGGTTCGTCTCAAATTTCCATCAGACCCTGCAAAACAACTGCATTGGCAAAATCCTTGCGTGCACCTGCTCCCTGCTGCTGTTCCTGCCGTGCTCCCAGCAGGTGTCCTGCAGCCCCCTCCCCTGCGCAGCCTGTCTGTCACCGGTAGCACTGGTGCCTGCAAGCCCTGGGGGACAGGGTCCCTGACATGCGGTGGCCCCGTGGGGCAGCAGATGGCCGGGAGCACGGCTGGAGCAGCCCCCGTGCTCACAGCACAGCTCCTGCTGGGGAAGATTTTGGGCAGTGACGGTGACAGCACTTGCTCTGTCCCTGGCTCTCGGCATCCAGACACCCAAAGTTTTATTTTGTGGCTTCTCCCCGTAGAGCGCAGCGTTGGGTTTGTCTGGGTGGCAGGTGGCAGGATAAAACCGGAGGGGTTGTTTCAGTGCATTTGTTTTTCTGTTTCTCTCCTTTACGCTCAGATGAGTTCCCTGGGTTAATCCCGGGATTAGCAGCCCCGCTGCCCCCGTGCTGCTCCCTGCAGCTGCCAGCCTGCGCCGAGCAGGCAGGATGCGGTCCCCGTCCCAGCCCAGGTGACGAGCGGCTCCATCCTCTGCTCTGACACAGTGAAACCTGCCTTCTGCAACACAAATTGTCACCACGCTGCGATATGAGTGGATCAGGAGACTTTCCTGGTTTTTCTTCCAATATCTGCTCCAGGAAGCGACTCTGTTTCCTGACCAGAATCCCGTTTACACGGGGGAACAGGTGGGCTTGTCCTAAAGCCATCACTAGGCATTTTAGCTCTTGCTGTTCTTGACCCCAGGGGTCAACTGCTCTGTTGGGGTTTATGAAAAGACGAGGTGATTTTATGATCAAAACTAACATTCGTGGGTAATTAAATCTCATGCTTCAGGGCATAAACCGTAACCTGCCAGTGGCCAGGATGGGACTCCCAGAGAACTGGAAATAGTTGCTGACAATTAATTTTCACTCTATTCGTGGGGGCTGGGAGGGATCAGAGGGGTGAAACATCCATAATTAATTTACAGCGATTATTTCCAACAGCTGGCAAGTGGCATAACTCAGCGGCGGAGATGGCTGGGAGCACGGAAATAATTGAGCAGAAATACCTCCGGAGCGAAGCGCTGCCTGGGTCCCTGCTTGTGCAGGGCGAAGGTCTGCACCTCCCTCGGCTGCAGGAGCAGCGGTGGCTGAGCCCGGTGCCCCGGGAGCTGGAGGTGGCCCCAGCAGGGACGGGGTTTCTCAGCTCCCTGTAGGCTGCAAAGTGCCCTGCGCTGTGTCCTGGTGCGCAGGATCACCGTCCCCAGCCGGGGTGGATGTGGCACTGGCTGTGAAATAGAAGGGATGCTGCGGTTTGGTGTCTGTCCCTGCCACGGGTGGGTTTAGAGGCGATGAGTGGTTTCTCCTGGCCAACTCCTGGTCCAGCTGAGAAGCTGGAGGGTCCCTTGGTCTTGGATGGACCCTGCTCATGTGTCTGCAACAACATGGCCAGAGATCAGGCAGATGGATGCAGAGGGAGCTGCAAAGCTGGGGGACATGGGAGGGACGCAGGGAGCTGCAGGGTGCGTGACAAGGCCACTCTGAGCCGCCCGAGTTCCTCTTGCACTGGTTACCCCATCCCTGGTGCTTATGTGGGCTTTTGCTGTAATGCGAGGCTTTGTATTGAATCCAGCAAACATTTCAGAAGTATTTGCCTGCGCTGTTTTGGGATTCTTGGTGTGTTGGCAGGGAGGGGTCCCTGGATGGGGCCACGTTTGCCGCAAAGTTGGGCTGTGGGGATGCTGGGGGTGCTCCGAATATAAAACACGCCTTTTCAGAATTAAACCCTAATAGCTTTCTTCAAGATGATGTGTGTTTGCCTGTTTCTCCTAAATGCCACTCGGTGAAGTTACGTATCTATTTGGTAATCCAGAAGCCTGGGAGCTTGGGAACGCTCGCAGCAAAGCCCTCGTCCCTGCACCCTGCAGGTGTGCCCCGAGCTGGGCACGGAGCCCTGCGCATCGCTTCCCTCTCCGTGCCGACCCTCTGAAGAGATGCTTTTAAGTGGCCTGTGCGTGTAGGCAGATTCTGGCAAGGTGTCTGTGATTAAGTGGTGGATTATTTAGCAGCTTCACTTCTGCAGGGGAAGGCTGGCTCCGTTTTGGAGGCAGGGAGCTCCGGGGAACGGAGCCTTGCAGGGATGGGGAGCGGCGCGTGGGCTCGCAGGGATGTTTGCTCGCTCCTGTGCCCTTCCCTCGCTGCCTCCCTTCCCCCAGCCATCTGCAAGGGGCCCTTATTAGGGCAGAGAAAGCAAAAGGGGAGAAGAACGTCCTCACTAACAAGCTGTTTCCTGTTTATTAGCAGGTAAAGGCAGAGCTGGGATGAATTATTAATAGGGTGGAAATGGGGTCCCTCCACAGATCTGTTGCTAATTCTGGCTCAGCCGAATGTCACTCTTACTCCCCCCTCCATCACGCAGTGGTTTGGGGGATTGATTGCTCTCTCCCTTTCTTTCTATTCCTCCTGGATCGGAGGTTGTCTGAGTGCAAGGTCACCCCTCTTCACGGGGCGTTAGGACATGCTCTGCCTGCCTGCTGGATTCAGGATACCGTGAGTCAGCAGAACACGCACCGCTGGCTTCGCCGCACGGCTCTTAGTAAGCGCACGCCGGTACGCGCTCAGCAAGACATTTCGCTTTTCTTTTTGCCTCTTTCCTTTGGCCTGAAGCAGATACTCATTCACCGAACAGCATGCTGCTCGTTCAAGGCTCTCGCGCTCCCTTGGGCCCATCTCTCTGCAAGAGAGGAGATGCAACCTGTGCTTTGCTGGCTGCTGTTCCCCTTCCCCCTCTCCAGTCTGTTTCTGAATTCGAGAAGCATCTTGTGCATATTTCACCATATTTCGCTCAGGGCTGTGCCCTTCTCCAGGCGTAGCCGCTCCTGTTGCTCCACCAGCCATGGTGAAATGCGTGAGTGGCTGGGTTGGGGGGTACCAATGCAAAATCCCATCTCCTGGTGGGGAAACTGAGGCAGGGAGAGATTTAAGGAGCAGGATCTGGCTTTGCCAGGAGCTTTTGAAGGTCCCAGGTACCTGCAGTTGAGCATCAGAGTAGTGGCTCCTTGACCCAATCTTGATGTAAGGGTCAAGGAAACCTCAGCTCTTGCCCCATGCTGTCTCTGAAACTTTCCCCATAATCTGCTTAGCTCCTCCACAGGGAAAGGGTCTGCACGGATCCCCGTGTCATAGATCGTGCAGTCTGGGCAGGAGTCTGACAACCAGGCAGGAGGAGTCCTCTCTGCAAAGGGAGAAGGCAGCTGGTGCCCGTCACACACAAGGACTGATCCCAGTCACCTCCCCATGCTCGCAGCACAGCCGGCACTGCTCAGGCACAGACAAAATGGTCAAAAAAAAAATCTGGTGACAGGACAAACTTTAAGCACCAGGCTGAAATCAGCCCAGTCTAAGGGTGACTTCTCCCAGCAGGACCCCAGCATGGCACTGGCAGGGCTGCCTTCAGAGCAGTGCTTACATTTCCACAGCCCCGGGGTGCCTCGGAGCAGCAGCCCAGCCTCTGCTGCTGGATCGCCCCGGCCCAAAAATGCGTGTGCAGCCCATCTGGGGGCGATGCGAGGGTTAAGCACCACGTGGAAAATTCCACTCCTAAGCAGATAATCTTGTCTGCGCTGGGCACATCCACGCATCGCGCGCAGCCTGGCCTCCCATGTAATAATTTTTGAGCAGCTCCTTCATTTGGAACTGGTAATCCCCCGATGAGCCGCTGTAACCCCAACCCCTCTCCGCTGCCTGGCCTCACCTCCGTGCCCGCCCTGCCGTCGGGGTGGGGCTGTGCTATGCCACTGCTCCTTTTGCCAGTTTGCAGATTAAGGGGCGACCTCGAGGCTGGGATCAGCCAGCGGGATCAGGAGCTGATGAAGCAGGCGCCCCTCGGCCAGCAAATGTGGGCACACGTTCAGGGATGCGGAGGTTTAATCCCATTGACTGCTTTTTAGCTCGCCTCCAAACCTGGACATTCTGTACCCAAGAGCTGCAAGCTTTGCTCTTCCCGGGGCACTTCCCTAAAGCTTGTCCACAAATTAAGCTGCCTGGATCCTGCCCCATCCCTCCTCTGCCAGTTTAAGCCCCGTGTCTCGCTACAGAAGAGCATCTGAGTGCAGACGCGGCCCCTACCAGGAGCAGTGCAGCAGCAGCGACCTGTTTGCTGGACTCGGAGTGCATTATTGATTCAGGACGAAGAAAATGCTTAGGAAGTAGGAAAAGTGTCCTGCTCTCTAAAAGCTTGAGCGCCTTGCAAGCTCAATACATGCAGCCTTTGCAGAGAGGCTTGCTATGCTGCTATTAATATTTTATTCTCTGAGAGAGGCCCAGATAGTTTGAATGGGGGAGGGCAGGACTTGGTGCCTTGGGGGGAGAGATGAGTAGAACAGAGGCACTGCTGCAGCCCTCAAATGGGGGTGCAGATACCCCCAGAGCCTTCATAGGAGGAGGACAGCTTGGTGGTGAACACCCCTGCACCCACCCATCTCCTGTCAGGGCTCCTGCATCCTTTACTCTGCTTTTGCTGTTGCATGCGCTTGTGGAAACCAGACCGTGGTAGAAGAGCAGTCCTTCCCACTAAGTGTCAGGGCCTGAAGGAGATCATATCTATGCTACAGAATACAATACAGATTAAAAATAAGTAAGAGGGACTTCCCTGAATCTCTTAGCTTCAAAAGTTGCTCATGGAAAACTGCTGTGCGTGGAGCTGGTGGACGAGTGAGGGCCACAGATGCTGGAGGAGCTGCTCCCCAGCAAGCCTTTGGAGTCACTGCTCTCTGGCTTTTTCCATCTGGATGCTGTCCCCACTGAAGAGCAAAGCTTTCCGTAAGAGCAGTTTATTCTTTCTCATCTCTTTTAAGGTGGGGGTAAACTTTCTGTTCACTCTACCAATTAAATCTACTTGACAGCTTGATTTCTGTTGCTGAGCCTTTTCCATCAGCGAGTTGAAGCGATTCTTGTTAGGAGAGCAATATCCCACTTTGCAACAAGATGAATCCCGAACTGGGCATTTAAGGAAATTGCCACGGACTGTGAGTGGAAATCCCGTTTGCTCAGCACTCTCTAATTTAAAATCAAGCTGTATTCTCTCATTTTCTGTAAAGCCTCTGCTTTTATAATGCCGAGATCCTGCTGCACCAGAGTAGCCTCTGTGGTAGGAGAGTGGTGGCGTGCAATTTGCTGAGGAGCTAATAACGTGCAATGCAAGGGTCTGGCCCCAAGGGCAGGGAGCCACTGGTCCTGACTTTGGATAGTGTGTTCTGCAGCAGCCCTGGTGCTGAGAAGAGATTGGGGGTGGGGGGGGAATATATCCAAAAGACCCCAGCCCTTTCTCCCATGCTGGAAAGCAATGCTGCAAGGGATGCAGTTGGTGAATTAGGAAACCTTCATCCTGATGCAAATGGCATCAAGTTGGCTTTTCCAGGCACTACTCAAAGGAAAGAGGAGGCTTTTCCAGGCGTCACGTCTGTTCTGGAGGGTTGATGGGGGATCAGGTCTGTTAGCACCTCACAGATGTGGAAAGAAATATGAGGCTTTCTGTCCCTGACTGAGTTGCCAGTGGCATTTTGACAGCTGAGAGTGGGCTTCTTGTGCTGCTGAACGTTGGCATAAAGGCAAAGTAATTGTCCCCAGTGCCACGTAGCTCCTGCCAGGAAGGGCAACGGGGAGCTCTGGCACCCAGCCCCCTGCTACGGCCAAGGCTGGGGTTGCAGTCAACTGTGGGTGCTGCTGATTCATTCAAGGAGGGAGAACATCCCCTCTCCTTGGAAAGGATTTGACTCGTGTATGGGCTCTGCTCAGCCCAAAGGCTGGCCTCGAGTCTCAGAGTGGTCACAAGGCTGAGGACCCCTCAGGCTTTGCCCCCCAGGCTGGGGAAGGTCTGCATATCTTGTCACTGCCTGGGATCCCAGCAGGGATGAATCCATCCTTTAACCACCAGGTCAGGCTGCATCTTTACGAATGCCGTTGGAAGAGCATCTGTGAAGCAATTCCATTTTCCTTCTTTCTTTAAAAACTTTGACCTTCGTTTTAATCACCCCCAGACCCACAGTCATCTGTTTGTACCTAAACAAGGGTGTGAAGATGCTGCCAGGTGGAGCAGTATGTGACACAGGCTAAGAGCCTAGGGAAAAGGACTTCTGCGCCTAAAAGTTTGTCTGCTTTTTCCTATGCTAGCAGCTGGTCTCAGAAGAGAAATAGCTCTTTAGCACAAGCCTTATAAACCCATGCCATTCAGAAAGTTTAGCTAAGAATTAAACTAAACATCAAATTTGGCTGAATGTGTAATGAATAAATAAAGCCTTTTCCTTTCATGTACCCGTGCCAAAATCAACAAGCTCTATTAGCTGATGAAACAATGCTGACGCTAAATAAAAATACCCCTGACCCATCAATATGGGCTAAGAGCTCGGCCCTGCATCAAAGAGCATTGTCTGAACAAGAAATACTGTCTTGACACCTCTGGAAAAAAAAAATATCTCCGATCCAGAGGGCTGCAGGCAGCTCTTGCCAGGGTGTTAAGGAGCAGCAGAACCACCGTGGTGGCCGCTGCCTCGCAGGCAGCCAGCTCCTGACACCTCTGCTCATTCCCCTCACCTTTGCTGTAATGATTTGGAAACCCAGTGAGCTGCCGGCCCCTTTGGAACAGGGAACGTGGCTGTGATGTTTGCTCGCTCCCTGCCACCTGCCCTGTATGTAAATTGCCCACAAAACCTGTGGGTCATTTTTTTTTATCAGGTGTGCGAAGTGCCAAAGCCTGACAGTGAAATTCTGCAAGGCCCCTGCTCGGTATCAAAGTGCTTCAGCAATGGGGAACAGCTCAGTGCCAGGGCTGGGCCACCTTCCTGCACCCCGTCTGCAGCCCCAGCCCTGTGTGCCCGTGGCTCCTGGCTGGGCCCCTCTGGCCAGCACCTCCCATTTGAAATCTGGTTTGAAATCTGCATTTCACTGCTTTGTGTCCTGGCCTGGGTCTTTGAAGTTTTCCCCCTCCCCTCGGCAGCCTCGGTTAAAAGTCCCGTTCCCTGTTGTTCCCTGTTAGTCTTCGGTCGTGCTTTCAGATCGTTCAGGCTTTTATTTGCTCATCCATCTGTCTTCCTGCTCCCACCGCTCCCCCCTGCCCTGCCAGAAGGGAAAGTACAATTCATTTTTCAGGTAACCCTGCCAGAAGGGCACTGACATGGGTAGGGGACGGCTCGAGAGCTGTGGAAAAAAGCAAAAACTCGGGACTTTAATAGGCAGCAAAACGCTGCACAGCCAGAAGGGAGCAGCCAGATGTGGCTAGAAATTGCTGTAAAACTGAGAAAAGACAATCCTCCCAATAATTCCTGCAATCCCCCAGGCGCCGCCTCCTGCAGAACTCCGAGGGCTGCTGTGAGTTGGTGAAACTGTAGTGTGTGTGTGTGTGATCCTTTGGGCTGTGCAAAGCCTCCGGGGCACGGGCACAGCCTGGAAGGTCAGAGCCTCGCAGGAGGTGCTCGTGGAGTCCTGGCCCTGCTGCCGATGCCCACGCAGGGCTCTGCACCTTCATCCAGTGATGCTGTGTGCAGGATCATGGCCCACCTCCAACACCCAGGGACGTCCGCGTGTCTTTAACTTTGATTTCAGTTGTCTGAGCAGCGCAGGCGTCCTGCTGGGCTGTGCTTAATTCTTAGTAATGTTAGCTTAACTTCATGGGCAGTACCCTGCTGTTTTGAAAGACACCTAAGAAAGCAATATAGCCACTGTAAGAACCTCTCTGTTGGAAAGCTGGGCTCGTTTGAGAACCCACCTGTTACGTGAAAATAATTAAAACCTGAAGAGAAAGGGTAATGGGACAGGGAAAGGCATCGGGGCGGGCTGGCAGCGAGGGGCTCGCGTGGGAACCCACCGCCGACCCGCTGGGTCTGTGCAAGCTGCGACCTTCCCCTCGCAGCAAGGACCGGGCTCTGAGGTCGCAATGATCGGCAGGCAGCGGCATTGATTTTTGTCCAGCGCTTCCCCTGCGCAGGGCTAGCACAAGTCCGCTCACATCCGCTGCGGACGCTGCGTGCCTCTCTGCATGTCAATAGGTGTCAAGTCACCACCCAGGGCCCGTGATGGAGAGGCCGCTTCTTGCTGATTCCACCTTACACCGACCGTAAGGGGATGCTCAGCAGTAAGTGGCCGTGTGCCCTTCTCCGTGACAAGGGCCCTGAAAATGTACCTTGACGGCCTCCACGCACACAAGTCCTGAGGCACGGATTTCACCCCGTCTCCTACTCTGTGCACTAAATGCTGGGGGGGGGGGGGGTCAGCAGTGCTGGAGTTCATTGGCTTCATTTTAGAAACTCTAATCCTCCGGAGAGGGCAGCACTGGTGTGAGATGTGGGAGACGAGGCAATAAATAAGGTGGGATTTCATAAACCTATCCAAAAAAATCTGAAAAATAGCATGCAGTGTATTGCTTCTGTTTTGAGTTCGTGTCTCTGCCAGGGAATTTATCAGGGATTTTGCTGGGGAGGACTGTTTCTGTGCTGCCAGACAAAGGCTGGGCCGGGCGTGCTCCCGCCGGGGTCAGGCAGGGACAGGAAGGCAAATCCATGTTCTGCATTTGTGCAACGCTCATTCAGGGACGTACGCGGTGTTTGCAAGTGTTACAGCACATGGCAGGCGTACGCTATGGGGAAACGCTGCTGGTGCCCAGAATAGAAAGATTTTAGCTCAGTATTGACTGAAGCAAGAGATGCAGAGAGCTGATTTCTGTTGGTATCTTTTACTTCCTCGGAGGGCAGTGGAGCCAGAGCCCAGCGCACCGTCAGCCAGGGAGCATTTGCAAATAGCAGCCGTGAATTTAGCAGAATGCAATCTGTTGTTCACCTTCTAATCCTTCTGCAGCCAGCCAGATAAATGGGACTCCAGAGCGCCTTATCAATAGTTAACTGCTTTATTTGCATCCTTTGGCTCGATCTTTTCTTTCGAATGATCTTTTAAAAGGAAAAGCTGCTGCTTATATGGAATTAGTGAAAACAGTTCTGGCTCTATGAGCCCCCCCGTAGGCTGGAGAGAATGGGGTAAATAGTGGTGTCATGTTGTGATGGTCTCAAATGCTTGGTGTCTTTTGATGCATCAAAGCAGTGTTTTTTTTCTCTTGGATTTTTAAGAGAAGCTCTGAGCTGCTTAGGCCCAGGGTGTTCTCCAGGTGGGAAACTGAGGCACAGGATACCCAATTCTGGTTAGAGCTGGCAACAGAAACTGGGACTCCTTTCTCTCTTTTGCTGACTTAGATGAGAACACCCATTCTCATTGCAGCTAGTAGGGTGGCGTACTTTAGAAGCTGCTCCTTGCTCAGTGCTCTCCCTGGTGGAAGCCCTGTCAACAGGGGCTGCCTTTGTCACTGTGCCCTGCACCACTGCCACGGGGCAGAGGACGCTGCAGCCATGCTGGTTTGCTCTCTGCTTTGACCCCTGAACTCTTTTTAAGAACGTAAAGCCTTGTGAATTATAAATCAAATGCTCCTGCTGAGCTTTGTGGTGCACGGAATGAAATGCAATGATTAATATTTAAGGGAAAATAAGTTAAAGATTTCAACTACAAGGGCAAGTGTCTGTCCACAAAGTCTTCTCACACTGAGACCAGAAGGAAGGGAGAGCTGCGTTTTCAGGGACTTTGGGGAAAGTCGTGGTGCCAGACCAGCTGACCCTGAGCTCCCCGCGGCCTCTGCTGTCCTGGCCCTTATTCTTACACCGAGACAAAGCGCCCACCTCTGGCACAGCCCTGGTGCGGGCATTACCTGCAGGGAGGCCCCTGGACTCGGCAGACTTTTGGTGTGGGACTGGCGAACCCACCACACATTTCAGCAGGCAGGTGTGTGCTCTCAGAGCAGCTCGGGCTGCTGCTGGCAGCTGTGCTTCTGAAACTCAGACCAAGAACAGCTCTTGTCTTTCTGTCCCTCAGCCCTCCCCAGCTCCTCACCCACCCCTTGGTGCGCTGCCCCATCCCCGCTCACGGGCCCACCCACCCCTCGTGCAGCACCACGATGCGCAGGGACAACTTTTCCCATCTCCCAGATTGGGAGACTGGGAGCTCAAGGTGGCAGCCAGTGTTGCCACCCTGAGTGGAAATATTCCTCCAGCGTCACCTCAGCAGGACGCTGTGCCTGGCCACCTACAAGCAGAGCCTCTTACAGTGCATCAAACAAGGAGGGAAATACTTACATGGGTGCAGAACCGCTCCGGAGGGTCCCCACAGGTGATGCCTGCCGGATCCACTCTCACTGTCACATAATCCTTCATCCGCATGGCCTTGGGCTGACAAGCGTAAAACTCCCATGACGGGCCATCGTCTGTGGTCACCCAGGACTTGCAAATGTCATACTGTCCCATGGCCAAGGGGAGACGGTGCAGAAGGAGAGCGAGCAGGTACAGCATGGCAGCTGCGGCCGAGTGTGGGATCCCAGGGCAGGGGCAGTGCCAAGAGTCCTGAGGAAGGCAGCTACTGGGCTAGGGGTTGCTCTCAGGATCAGCATGGAAACTCCTCATCTAAAGATGATCCAGTCCAAGGAGATCAAGTTGAGGATAGGAACGATCCCGCTTTGTATGCCGTGTTCAGGCACAGAGAATTTCTCTCGGCGCAGAAGCCAACTTTGCAAATTACTCGATTCGGAAAGTTTTGGCTGGAATTGTTGTTCAGTGGTCAAAAGTCTTCCTTAAACTCATTTTTTCTGCTTTATTGTATGAAAGGGCTTCCAAATCAGCATGAAAATATCTAGAGGTGACTCCAGTCAATCAATAGAAAGATCAAGTTCTGAGTCGCTGATGAAATTTGATAGCAGTAAATTGGAGAGGCTGCGAGATGGTGCTGGATCAGGTTTTCCTCAACCTTCTTGTCTGCTGCAGATGCGTCACTGGGTAAAGTGCCTTAACCCGGGGTCTGCTTGAAATAATTACTGGGGCTTTTGAACGTTAGTACGTGAGATAACTACAGCATCTGGTCGTCAGTACGGCTCTGGCAGGAGAGACTGTATGGGGCTAACCTCCCCTTCTCCCAGAAGGTGACGGCATTGGCGTTACCGTGTCGGGGGCGACATCTGCAGGGGTCTGAGCAGGCTGCTGGGTGCTCAGCGCATCGGTGGGAGCAGTGCTGTCCTCGCTGCTTCTCCCTCTGCTCCTTGCAGCAGTGGTGAGGCGCTGGCGTACGGAGGTTTGTCTGACTGTGCCTTTTGGCAACGGAGCATTGAGTTCCCAAGCCAAGTTCAGCTCCAAGTCATGCTGCTACCTGAGGTCTCGTTCCTGTTGCATGATCAGGGCAAAAGGGGAGTTCATTAGCAGGCTGCACCTACAACAAATTGAAAGACAAATTAGCTGGGGAAAGGGGGGTGCAGTTGGAGCAACAAGACCTGTAAGAACATGGGTCCCCTGGGAAATACAGACCTCGGCCGGGCTTCCCAAGATGCAGGCCAGTTTTTTGTAAAAGGGAGATATACAACTTTAATAAAAAGAAATCCATAGTAAGATGCTTATGGCTCTTCTGCTGTTTGGGAGATTGGAAGGAGCGTTGCCCCATTTAAGGTATCTGATTTTAACAGCAGCTGGACAACAATAGCTCTAATGGGTCTTCAAATAATATCAAGGAGTAGCTGTAGGTCATTAGAAGATGGAGAATATGCAGACAGACCAGGGACAGACAGATAAATTGAAGGTCTTAAAAAGATAAGCAAATAAATAAGACAGCTGGGGAGACAGATACATTGTCCAGCATCCCCACATATGATTTATCTGAACAATAACATTTAATAAAAAACAATTCAAAGTTCTAATAACATTTAAGGTTCACCTAATACAAAGAGCAATGACCTTCCCAGTATTCATTTCAGGTTAAAACAACAATTCTGCAATTTTGTTGTCTTTCCAATAGAGCTATAACAATCTTAAGTAATTACAAAACAAAATGACAAAGAACTGAAAAGGGAGAGTCAAACCCTCTCTCAGCATTAGATCCCGGAGAGAAATCTCATAAGAGGAGGTGGGAGGCATGCATCCAGAACAGAAATTCAGCTCTGGCTAATTCTCTTTCTATTGGATTCCCCAACTTTTCTCCCAGAATTTGGAGGTGCCTGCTTCAACAGCATGCCTAGTATTTGCTTTCTCATAAAGCTCAGTTACTAAAGCTCAGAAACGCCAGGTTAACAGATGCATTGATCCATGTTTGGGGGATTCATATTGCTGTGCTGCCATCTCCCTTTCCCCCCTTTTTAGTTGAAAGATTTCTGATTGAGATGAATGAGTTCAGAAAAGAGAAGCTCTCTCTCATGCTTCATCGCTAGCTCTCAAAGAAGAGCTTATTATAGCTGCGTTGGATCCGAATAAACTCCCAAAGAATAGACTGGCTGCTATTTTTACATTATGAGTAAATGTAGTAAAAATAATAAAACGGTGTGACACAGTGTTTATAAGTCCCGCTGACATCAGAGCTGTCTTTTCAGTTATAATAAGTCAGTTCCTAATTATTACACCAAACTGGTCACAGCCAAGTGCCTAATAACATCAGAGTGCGTGAGACTTCAGTGTTGTGTATAAAACAAGCAGGAGTTTTAATGAGGACTCCAGTGCTGTTAAGTTTATGGATCTATTTTCATAGCTGTAAAACCATATCTCGCGCCTGAATGGCTGTCAGGGAAGAACCCGGGAAGAAAGGATCTATAATATCTATTAGTTTCTTGTTATGCTTGCTAAATGTTGCAGATTCCCAGGGAAATAATTTGCCTGGGAACTTACAGTCAGTCAATCAAACAGGCGTGCTGGCTCCCTGGGAAGTCTGCGATGCAACACTTAAATGTTACAGTCCCTTTGCAGAAATAGTAGCACGATGGTGCTCTGAAATAAGTCAGCACACCAACGGGGGAGACTTCCTGAGCTGAAGGTTTTGCCCTGCTTGGTTTGGTCTGATCCTCACAAAATAAATCTTCACCTGATATTATTAAGAAACTGCAGTTCATGGGAACAAATAGAATTAATGCTCTTTGTTGTCTTTGAAGAGTACACAGCAATCACAAGGGACTGATAGCCAGGGTATTAAAACCACAAAATTAGATTGTATCTTGACTTAGCTGGTTCTTTTTTTTTTTTAATTATTATTGGATTAACACGCAACTGAACACAAGAGACAACACAGCAACAACTGAGCTGCCCTGGAATTAGGGACAAAGTAAACTCAGTGGAGGAGTTTTTGATTTCGGAAGTTGCCTTAGAAATCAGCCCGAGCCACTCTTCTCCCCGTGGGGACCGGGCGTGGGAGTTTTTGTCCCTTCTTTTCCTCGGTCAGCAGCCCTTCCCCTTCCCCCCGAAGAGCGGAGTTGGGGAATGCCCGCTCTGCGAGCGCTGCGAGGGGAGGTTGGGCTGCACGAACGGCGTTGCAAAGCTCCGAGGAGCAGCCCCGCGCTCCCAGCAGAAAGACCTGCAAGTCTCCGAGCTGTGAGTCTCGGAGCTGCGAGTCTCCGAGCCGTAAATCTCAGCCCCGTGAATCCTCTCCCACCGCCCCGCTCTCCGGAACGCCTCCGAGCCTCGGCTCAAACCCTTTTCCCCCTTTCCACGCCTCGCCCGGGGTTTCTTTTTCGCCCTAAAGCACTCTGAGAGCATTGAAGGACTAGGTTAAAAGTAAAAAGAGGGGGGGGAAAAAAAAAGCCCAAAGGGCGAGCCTCCCCGGCTCCGCATCACTTATTGGGAAAGTCCGAAGGGGAGCGATGCCTGCCCGCAGCTGGAGGGTCGCGCTGCCACCGCCCCGCCAGGGGGGCAGCGGCTCGGGGGGGGGCGGCTTTGGGGTCGGCAGCGGCTCGGGGGTGGGGGGACGGCTTCGGGGCCGGCAGCACCCACCCCATCCCCCGGCGGCGGGGTGGGGAGCCCCCGGGTCCCCGCACCCCAACTTCCCGGGGCTCGGCGCCGCGCATCCTTACCGGGGGGGAGCTCTGCGGCGGGGGGGCTCCCGGCGGAGCCGCCAACTTCGGGGCCGGGGGGAACCCCCCCCCCGGAGGGCAGCCGGAGCCGTGCTCGATGCCCGGCTCCCTTCTCAAGTTAGCGCCGAGGCTGCGGTCCCGTTTGAATCCCCAGCGGAGCTTTTATCCCCGTGCCTGATCCGGGCTGCGTAACTTCCTCTGTGCAGCTTTAGCACACCCCATCCCAGCGGCGGGCAATGTGCTTCTTAAAGGTGCAGGGAGGAAATGCGAGCGGCGGGGGAGGGAGGGAGGGAGGGAGGCAGGCGAGGAAAGCGCCCGAGGAAGAGGAGGCTGCGGGCAGGGGGGCTCCGGCCCCGGCCAGGCTGCGGGGTCCGCCCCGTCCGAGCCGCTGGCAGGCTCTGCCACCCCCCTTTGGGTCGTCCCCCCCCCCCCCCCCCAAGTATTTTCATTTATTTATTTAATTCGTTAATAATCGCGACGTTTGTATTTTATTTTATTATTTTATTTTTTCCTTAAACGATCACGGGACCGCGTTCGCTCGAGGAAAAAGCCCCGGCCGCGAGGGGTTTTCCCCGCACGTGTGAGTCAGCGGTGGGGCGCCCTGGGTGTTTCGGGGAGGCTGCTGCTGGCGAAGATGCCGCGAAGGAGGCTGCGTGTGTGTGTGCGCGCTGGGGGAAGAGGGGGTGGCTGGAATTAATAGGATAAACAGAGCGGGAACGCGGAGAGGGGGAAATCAGATGGCTGGGAAGTGCTTTGAGAACGGGGGGGGGGGGGGGGGGGGGGACGTGCTCTGGGATTTAACCGAACCCTGTTTCCTTATGTGAGGCAGGGGGCTGAGCACAGACCTGTAGGGTGCAACGGTGCCTTCCCGCCCAGGGCACCGAACTGGTGGGTGCTGCTCTCGGGGCGCAGGGCGGACGAAGCGGTGGCAGGTAAAGGTCCCTGGTGCCCTGCACCAGGCTCTGCTGTGCTGACCCCTGGCTACTGCCCTGGCAGAGGCTGGAGCCAGGCTCATTCCTAGGCAGCGACGGGTTTTTGACATGCAGAGGGATAAATGGCAGCTTATTTGCAGGGAGGAGAAACAAAGAAACCCGCTGTCCCCCCGCACGTACACAACCATCAAAAAATGACTGTTCGTTCCTCACCAATAATTCAATAATTTCTAAGCCAGAAAGTGCAGTGTCCAATCTGTATGTGATTTGCAATCTCATTGACTCAGTATTTCGTTACATGATTTACTTTTACCGGCTGCTCTGGGGTCTTTCTGTGGCTTCTCCCATCCAAGAGTCCCTGGAAAACCCACAGTCCACCCTGTGACCAGGCAGAGGTGATTTAGAGCTCTCCTGGGAAATGTTTCGGTGTAGTGGAGCAAAAGTGAGACTTAGGAAATGATAGAAAGTATCTTGACTGTGGCCCCACCTAGCTGCTACACTGAGGCAGGGGGTAGCTTCTGCCTGCGGGAC
Organism: Cygnus olor; assembly: GCF_009769625.2. Taxonomy (NCBI): domain Eukaryota; kingdom Metazoa; phylum Chordata; class Aves; order Anseriformes; family Anatidae; genus Cygnus; species Cygnus olor. The sequence goes on along the minus strand of NC_049187.1, from coordinate 7,242,249 downwards.
TGCCTTTGGTTCTGGGTCAATCCCCGTTCCCCGTCTCTGGTCAAGACCCAGACAGATACTTTCCACGTGTTATTTTTTCTGTAAACACCCACTTTATAGCAGCAGTATTACTTAAATGAGAAGCACTGGCTGGGATTTCAGGGCTGGCTAGTATTCCTGGATTTCACTTCGTGCCTTTAGGTCTCCTCTGTAGTAATGAATCCCCTGGAAATTCCCCATGTCTCACTTATTACTCCTTTATTAGTTATTATGGTACAGTAACAGGATAAAAAGGAGTTGGTATTTCATTTTCATTCCCTCTAATAGCCACGGCAAAGACCAAGTGGTGTGCTGATTATTGACATCAGAGTTAAGTGATATGCATGCATCATTAGGTTTCAATTGGAAAGAATAACAGCACAGTATGAGTCGTCACACTTCTGGGCTACTTGGCATTTAAAGAAAAAAAGTTGTTGTTTTTCTCAGCCCTGCAAACTCAAAAGATCACAAGCTGGCAGTAATACCTACACAGGTAAAAGGCGCTAGCTGCAGGCGAATCACCAGGAGCAGCAGCTGTGGGGTTTGCCCAAGGATGGGCAGAGCCAGGAGCGGGCTGGCGATGGGAACTGCTCTGCTCCAGCTCCAGGAGAGAAGAGGAAGGTCTGGCTCCAAGGGTTCCTTACACCAGAGAGGGGAGAGATCGGTCGTGACACAGACGGACATGGGAGCTCAAAAGACGCATCACGAACCATGCGGCCGTGCTGTTTCCACAGGCAGGAAGGAATAGGGAATAGTTGCAGCGAATGTTTAATTTTAGACCATTTGCCTTCTTTTGCCCAAGCACATTCTGCAAATGCTTAATGCTCGGTATCGTCTCCTACTTGGTGAGACTTCCGCGAGCAGCAAAATGGATGTGCTTTTCCTTGAGGGGACAGCTCTGCCCCCTCCCTCGTGCTGAGCGCTACCTTCTCGCGCAAGGAGAGCGAGGTTGAAAATCAATGGGCTGCACTGAGATTTAATTACCACGGCGTAGGCAAGGGTGGAGAATAAGGCCCTTAATATTTAATACAGCTTCTGCTCCCAAAGGGATCCCCAGGGCTCAAGGGCCAAATGTAAACCCATTATAAGCAGGTGTAATTCTATTGACATATGCAGACTCGCACCTGTTTATACTAGGGCTATATTTGGCTCCCGAAATCTAAATGGCAAGCGATGATTTTGACATGCGCGGGAGAGGAGGGAAGTGTTTTCCCAACTTGGGATGACAGAGGATAAACTGAAACACCAGAAGGTAAGCGTGACACCTCGCAGTCCTCTTTCTCGGTGGAGATGCACCTGCTAACACTTGAGCTGAGTTGAGTCCGTAGAGAGAGATCCGAGATTAGTGCCAGAATAATAACCAGGCTTACAAAGGATCTTTCATTTGAGGATACATATTGCTGTATCACCTATAATAGCAATACGTTCTTTTTATAGTCCTTATCTCGCTATGTGCGGCCAAGGATGTCAAAGTGCCTCCTGGAAGTGAGTAAGCATTTTATTAGGTGGGAACGCGAGGCTCGTAACTGTGCTCCAGCCCAGCAGTAGGCGAGAGACCCCTCTGCGAGGGAGGGTCTCGGGCAATATCAGAGAAGCAGAGCTCAGCCTGACCCCGGTATTTTGGGGGCAGCTTTCTCCCTGCGGGCAGGCTGCGCTGCCTGCCAGCACCTCTGGAGAGGGGTTTGCAGGGAAAAGGGAGGCAAGGACTGGAGCTGTTTTTTTTTGAGGGACATTAAGGATGATGGAGGGAAGGCTGTCGCACAGCAGGGTTGGACCTTGTGCAGATTTGGGGCAGATTTGGGTCATCTCGCCACCCTGTCCCTGGTGCTGTCCTTTTGTTCTCAATAAGGTGGGTGTGCAGAAAGCCCCCAGCTTGATCAGCACGGGAAGGTTTGTGCTTTCCCTCACCTCGTGCTTGGTGCGAAGAGAAAATCGCCATGTTTTAGAGGGAAGAGACATAATATTTCATAGATATGAGAGATTCTGGGAAACCCACACAAAGCCTGAGAAACTGAGCAACAGACAGCTTTGGTACATGCAGTCCAGGAGGGTGGGTGGGGGATATTTATTTTCTTGCCCTTCCTGCGCACCTCTGCTCTAGCCTCCGGGCCAGAGCAGCAGGCACCACCAGTCCCCTGCTCTTTGGCACGCACAAACCCAGTGATCAGGAGAGGGAAGAGCCTAATGCCTCAGTCCCTGGAGTACTCTAAATTTTTTTCCTTTGTGCAAGCTACTGGGGAGATGGCAGAGAGCATCTGCTCTGGGAGGGGAGGCTTCCCTCTGCCTCTCCTGGCTCGCACCCTCACGCACAAGACCTCAGATGCAATTTCTGCAGCTCGGAAGGTTTTACAGGGCCCTCGGTGAATTTTGCCCTCCCTGATTAGATAACCAAAGGAGCAGTGACTGTACTCTCTAGAGAGAAGATGCTGTCTCTTTCCTGCCAGAAGGACAGCTGGAGGGAGGGTGGGATTTTCAGCATGCAAGCACTTAGCCAGATCAAGGAAATGGGATGCAAAGCATTTTAGGCTAAGAAAGGTTGTTGTGCAGGGAAACATGAGGCTGCTGTTCTGCTAGGGAGATAACGCTTCTCGAAATGCTCCTGCGTGCCAAACTGCAAGCCTTAACCACGGCAGGTCATTGCCTCTTTAAGGAAAACAAGCATGACAAGTCAGAAAAAAAAACCCATCACTGTCTTTGCTGAAAAACTTTGATCATTTAAATGTTATTGATGCACATTAACTCCAGGAGAGATTGGCTGGGTGATGGGAAGTACTTCACCTTGACACGGGGAAAATATGTTGTTTTCTGTGCCTTGTCTTTTGCCTTGTCTTTTGTTTCATATATCAAATCAGAGCTTAGCCAAGTGAATCAGCTCAGGAAGCGTTTAAGATTTATTTGATTTTGGGGAAGGTACAGCTTTCCTTATCTTCACCAGCTGTGGGGGAGTAAGTATGGATAAAAACAGGAGGAGCTTTTGAAGGAGGGATCTATAATTAACAACCCCTCAGAAGGGAAACTTTCCTTTTAACTTACTATTAAAATGGAAGTGGTTGAGACTATACATTTTTGGCTCTGGGGATCTCGTACGTATCCTTGACAGAGCCCTGTGAATTCCTCTAATCCCTGCCTCAGAGCGTGTGTGTGCTTTAAAAACAACCCCACGGAGGGCTCACCTCGACCATCCTTTCGGCTAAAAAATGGAGAGGATTCCCACAGAAAGCCCCAGAGTTGCCCCCCCAGCCTCCCACAGAGCCCTGGGTGATGGGGAAAGGAGCTTCCCACCCCTTCCCACCCTGCTCTGCTTCCTCGCAGCCCTGAACCCTACGCGGGGAGGAGGAGATGCTTTCCACCAGTTCTTTTTAACCCGAGGAAGGAACGTGTCACTTCTAATGGAGCTGACAGCAGCAGGGAGGGTTTTTAGGTTAGTGGCTGAAGAACACACTTGTAATGAGTGAAGTAATTGAATAAATGCTGACAATTTGATGTGGAAAATGCATAATCAGCTAGCTCTGGAAGGTTGACTTGTTCTTTTTTCTCTTTCTTTAGCACTGGGATAAACACATTTATTCTCTTCCAAGCAGGTGATGTGTTCAGCAGCACAAAAACAGCAGATATATGCACATGCTTTCCTCCCAGGCACACATGTGCTGATTGCCAAATAATTGACCCAGTTATGCTAATATGCTGTTTGCATCACTGGAACTTAATAAATACACATATAATCAATCTCAACCCTTTTTCTGGAGCCGTATGCTGGTTGAATGAGCTCGCACTTCAGTAGTTTCACTGGCTCTAGCCTAAATTACAGTAGCTGTACCCGTCCTAGGGAGAAAAGTTGGCAGTCCCTTGGGTAGATACAAATGAGGTCACACCAGGTAGCACTAAGAGCTGATTGTGCAGGAATAACTGGGAGCACAACTGGCTTTTCAGATCCCAAACACAGCCAATAAATTGTGGACGCCGTCAGAGGAGCTGATGCATTCAAGTGCAGTGACTTTCCCTCCCCAGCCATCATCCCAGCTTTATGCAGATGGAAACTCGGTGAGCTTCTTGTCATCTAGCCCCCGGTTTCAGTCTGACAATGGGAACAGCATCATCTGTGTCATGTATGTTGGAAGCAGTGAATAGAGAGCTGAGCTCACTAATCTATTTGCATATTGAAGATATGGAAAAAAACAGCCTTCTTGCTTACTTTCCTGCCTACTCAAATATCCGTGACACAAGGAGGAGAATATGGGGCTTCTTCGTACTTCAGATCTCAGTGCCCTTGAATAAAGGAGCGATTGCTCCGTGCAGCCCTCTGGGATCAGTGTGAGAGCTAGAGACGGTAACAAAAGCTTTCCATACCTGCAGGCTGGTGGACAAAAGGCAGTTCCTGCTCATCATCATGGATACCTTGACTTTATGTCATCAGGACACCTTCTCCACTCCACATCCGAATCAGCACTTGCATATCTGGGGCACATAGGTTTGACCTGCCAACTGTTAAATAAATTACAGCATGCTCCACCCAAACTATTAGCATGGAGCAGCACACAGCCCCAGGAGAGACAAGCTAAGGACACAGCAGTTCACAAGAACAATGAGCCGTAGGAGACTTTCCTTTTGGATAGAGTTGAAAGAATTGTTTATTACAGAAAAAGTGAACTAGCAGCACACGGCAGTTCATCCGTATCCTATGGAGGCACTGGGCTATGACTCCATATTCAAGGCTGAGCTCGAGTTCTGGCTTGGCTCACCTTTCAGCAGCTCTGGATTATCTTCTTTTTAATTTGAACAGCTACTTTTCCTCTAGGTTATCGCTGTCTTAAGCAGTAGAAGTGAGATCCAGATCAGGCTTTAAGGTTTGGAATTTACTTGCTTTTTCTTATGCTTTCTGGTATTAATTTCATATGCAGTGGAAAAGTAATATCCTGTCTGTCACCAGGGAGGAAGGGATGTGCGTGCATATATACGCACAGACATTGCTAACTGTTGAGCTTTTTCACTCAAATTTCGCATTTGTGAAAATTTCTAAATTAAAGCTAAACTCAGCTGCAGAAATGATGAATGTGAAATACCAATAAGGCAAGAGCATGAGATGTTTTCTCTTGTTTTCGTAACTCATGGTCTTTGTGTGTGAGAGTGTATTGCATGGCAACTGCATTCACACTTCTCTTTAATAAAAGATTCTAGCAGATGGACCCACTATTAACGTGTATCCCCCAGATTTGCATATTTCATATTCATGCCAAGATGGCACTAAGCACACACGGGATGAACGAGACTGATATAAACACAATTGCGCCAGATTAATGCAGTGATCAAAGGGTATTGTCCTAGCATCCCCGTTAGGAATCCAGTTTAATATTGGTTATTAATATTGTTAAACTTCTACTGGAGTCAAATTAAGGTCTTCCAAATACAATTGGACAGGGCTCTTAGGTACTACAAGTTGCTGAATATGTTATAAATTCCCGAGAGAGAGAGCTAAGAAACAGCATTTGCATCTGATCTGTGAAGAATCCAGTGCTGGAAATGTGCAGACCTCAAGGTTTGGTCCAGCATACTGTGTAATTAGGACTCACTTGAAATTCAGATCTTATCCAAGATCAGTATCTGAGTTTCTCAAAATTCAGCTGCAATCAAACCTAGTCAGAAGACAAGACTGTCTGTAATACCTTATCAAATATTAGGCATTACAAACTAGTATTCTGGAGCCCAAAATATATTTGATCCTATTGTTCCAGACCATTAATCAAACACAATGCTGCACATACTAATAGGATCAAACATTTGGAAATATTTATGAATGAGCATTGTTGTGACTGCAAAAATTAAACACAGCAGGTTTTAAATACACAAGATCTTGAAAAGGAAAACTTTATTATCTCCCATATATCTGGTGCCAAATTCAGAGTGAATTTTAAGCGCATCTTAGGTAGTCTGTGCTTGAGTAATTTACACCTTCTTCCAGTTCCCGTCAGCGTGTAAATTATACCTGCTTCCACCTATATTGAATCCGACCCATTGCACCAAGGATACTAATGAAATCATGTAGCACCAGATAATGCAGTTTTTTCATCGTGGAGGGAGGCAGGAGGATCGTATGTAAGCATTTCCTCTGCTTCTGCATGGTGGGTCGATTCTGGATGTGGTGAAGTCGTTCCTGGATGGTGGGAGTTGTGTCCCGGACTTCAATGGGGGCAGGATTTTGCTTGCTAGATCCGAAGGCAAGGCTTTGGCTTTAAGGTATACAGTAGCTCCACAAGCCGTGGTTTTGTCGAGAATAAATCATGTCAAACCAATCTCATTTTCCTGCAACAGGGCAGCAAGTCTCGGAGAGGGGAGAAGCAGGAGATTGTGATGCATCTTGACTGCAGTAAGGCTTTTGACACTGTTTTTGCGTGGCATTTCGTGAGCAAGGTAGGGAAATCTGATCTAGGATAAATGCTTAAAGGTATACCGATTGACTGGGAAACCATAAAGAAAAGCTATCAGCTGGTTATTGTCGAAGTGGAAGGATGGCTTGAGTGGGGTGCTGCAGTGGTCTGTGCAGGCTCTGGTATCACTCAATAGTTTTGTTAGTGACTCGGGAAATGGAAAATGGAGTCGACTCATTGGATCTGCTGACAATGCCAAGCTGAGAGGGGCGGCAAGTGCTCTCAGAGAACAGGAGAAAGATTCAAAATCTTGACAAACTGAAGAAACAGTCTGGAAAGAATAGATTGACATTCGAAAAGGACAAGAGCAAAACAGAATGTACTGGAAACTACCGTAACGTATGTCAGGAAATGGCTGCGTGGGCAGCGTCTCTACAGAGTTGGGGTAATATTGTGGGCAACAAACGAGCCCTGAGCCAACTGTGGTACCCCGGAGTGAGAAGAGCAATGCTGACACCATGGTGCGTAAACAGAGTGTGGGTACACTCTGCTACACGCTGCTCCCATCTGTACCGAGTGTGTTGAGAGGAGCAGTTTTGGTCCATCGGACTTCTAGGAAAATATAGAAAATTAAAAGAATGGTCAGAGTTCGGGAGACTGAAACTACTGAGACAGAAAGAAAGAGCTGCAGTCAATTACTTAGGGCTGAGTGAAGATACAGTAATGATCTTTCAAGGTGTAAAAGATGCTGTGAAAGTAATAAACTGTTGTCCACATCCACCAGGGTAGGACAGAAGCAGTGGGCTTAGCAGCAAATGGAAGTTGGCTTAGAGGCTGGGGAAAACCTTCCGTCTATAAGAATAGCTGACAACCAGAACGGATCGTCTGGGGAGCCTGTGGAAGGTCCTTAAAAACCTCCAGTGATGAGCAGGTTAGACACACACCTGTCAAGAACGATTTGGGCAGGGTTGATCCTACCCTGGGGGAAGGAGATGGACTAGGTGACTTCTCCAGATCCCTTTTGCTCTTATTCTCTGCGGTCCTGGGTGTGCTTTGTATGGCAGTGATATTGTGGGAGCGGGGAGCTTGATTCTGCCTATCAGGTAAACATTTTACATTGAAATGGGGAAGTTTGTTTACTTGTCAGTCTGGTGTTTTTTCAGCTAATCTCACTATTTCAGTCGAATACTGCACTATAAATTACAGCGGGTGTATGAGGAATATCAGAAGGAGACAGATACTGAAATCCATTAATCTATTGATTGGATTGATCGGAGTGCTTCATTTAGAATAGCATATACCTATTTTGAATATGTTTGAAAAGACTCTTCAACACCTTTGCTTTCTTGCTGTGCAGGAGTCTCCTGCTCTCTGCTAGGTGAGTACCCTTAAGCAGGCACATGGAAAAACTGATGTTGGCACATACAAAAGGCCCCAGGCTGGAATCGCTCACTGCCACAGTAAAAAGGAAACCATTGGTTTTTTAAACGAAGTGCAGGCAGTGGTCTGGCTGCCAATTAATGACCACATTACTGTAAGTGATAGCTTTGAAAAAAGTTCCTGAGTTCTCCTAATGGTCTCTCGCTCCCCTTCATCCTCCGGACATTAAATTGGCGAGCTCGCTGACGGGGAAGCAGAGCCCTTCAGCATGTGCAATGCCCATCGTGGAGGGCCTGCAGCGGTAAGATCCTGCACTGTAGGTGCAAGGGGGGAATCTACGACCGCAGAATGTAATTCCACAAATTAATTTGTTCAAGACCCAGGGGTTTGCACTAATCTTGCACTAAGTACCAGGAGAGCTTTAATGACCGCAAATAGCAAACACTTGCATTTTTGCTTCGTCCCACTCAGAAGCCAAAACTGCCAGGTTTTACAGTGCCCTCTAGTATCGCGCTGGAGCATTAGCTTTCCCTTGCCACCTCCTGAACTGCCACTTCGCAGCATCGTGGCTCTCTACAGCAATATTTTCCATCAGTGCTTTTGCAGCGTAACCACACCTGGCCGTGAGCACCGGAGAGGTGCCAGGAGCACTGCTGTCTCTCCAGGCAGGCAGAAAGGATTCCTTGGCTTTTGTCCTGATGCACTGATCCCACTGTTTTATGATAAAAGTGTGTGTGAAGCTCTGCTTAGAGGGTTGTTGCAGTGGCCAAGGTGCTCCGAAGAATCATATTCATTAGTTTGTGACAATTTGTCAAGAGATATTAATAATAACTTGCCTTAAAATGGACTTGGTACCCTACAGCTGTTGCTGCATAACCACTAACCAGCAAAATACACGCTGGAGAAGGAGAGGGAAGGACAAAGTAGAAAAACCTGAGTCATATGAAACCCATTAGACATTACCAGGGACCACATCCTAGCCAGCTGAGGTCACTTAATGCAAGGACTTCTCAGAGCTGTGACCTTCAGCCTTGCTTGGATTTCTCAGTGGAGCAGCAGATGCAGGGAAAAATCCTTCTGGGAATAGGACGTGGCACCTGCTGCAAGACCAGGCTTATTTATAAAGCACCTCTAAAGATTTCCAGCTGCTGAAATAGCCTTTGGAGGCTGCCCGTCTGAGACAGAGACAAGGTTGTGCTGTGCCATTGCTGCTCTAAACAGCTCTGCAGGAAAAGCACTGATCTCATGGAGGCATAAGGAAATCTTAAACTCCTGTTTGCCTCCCAAACAGAGCTGTGCAGTACCAGGGTGTTCTTTACCAGACAACCCTTTTTACAGGAGTTGGAGCTTATAGTTACAATGGTTTGTAAGAAAGCAGCCCAGGTTGTTGTTATTCTAAGAGCCGTTGCTGGTTTCTGGCAGTGAAATAGTCAATTCAGATGATGCCCATGTTACCCACAGAGATTTTTCTTATGGGGAGAACTACTTAACTGGTGAACTGTAGCAGGCACAAGCAAGGTGTTAGTAAATGGAAATGAAGTTACATTAACTAAGCAGATTTAGAAAATGCATTGCTTAGCATCCATTTTCAGATTTTTCCCATCATTTTATATGGCTGCCGGTGAGAAATTGTTATGAAAAAAAACACAAACAAAAAACAGGCATAAAGATAGAGCTCTTCTAGTACACACCATGACCGACATGCACTTCACATGTCAATGGTGTTCTATCCTTTGAAATATGTAATTGCAGGAGAAAGCTTCCTGTCAGCTTCGGCACCTACTTCTAGTTATTCCAGTTCCTGGGTTGTAAGCTATGGAAGGTGCTTAAGCTACTCTTGACTGTACAGCAGAAAGCAAAACCTGGCTAAGAGCAACTACTGTTAGTTTCTGAGAAGATAATTATTGCTGCTTTTAAACCAGGTGTGAGGGAATAACATTTAACAATTAAAATATTATATGGAATAGGAGGCAGTGTCACAGGACAGGGACAGGTTAGAAAAACTGTTAGTAAAATAAAATAATGTTAAAAGTATAAAGTGTAGAAGGTAAAGAGGATAATAAGATGAAGCCACTGGTATGTATCCGAGGGGTGAATTGAATCTTATTATTCTTACTGGCTTTCAGAAACCTGCCATTTGAGATAGCTTTTTGTTTGTCTGTCGTATTGTGGGGCTGCATGGTACATACAAAGGTATTTCTTTTCCTAAGTGTCACTGCAGAGCAGCAGGACAAAGAGCAAAGGACTTAGGAGAATAACCTGCATGCCGGAAAAGTATTGTCCCCTCAGTCCTCCCCCCTTCCCCTGTAACTCTTAGCATGGTAACAACTTCTGGAGCTCAGGATGGAAACATCATTGTGTCTAGCCAGATTCTTCTTCATCAGAATATTTTCTTGCCCTCATGTACTATGCATTCAATGTAAATACTGAACTTTCATTATTGCCGATGTGATTTCTGCACATGGAGCCACGAGAGTCTGAAATAAGAGGTCTAGAGCCCTTCTACTTTAAATGCTAACTCCTGCAACTAGTGTGCTGGAAATGAAGAGCTATCTCATTGTATATGCAATATGTAAGTAGTTTGACAAGGATGTCTCTTTACAGTTTAAGTGTCAGCTCTGAATAGATGGATTGGGGGTCTTGAAAGACATGCTACACATCTCTGCATCATCGTTTGTAAAAACTTTAGTAAGTATCTTAAATTCCTTGCACAGCAATACAAGCAACTGCCTCAGCTTCTCAAGGGCACTATACCTTTGATAATGAATGTATTTAAACAAAAGGGGAAAAAAACCTTTGCTGAATATAATAGAATGCAGCTTTCTACTTTCATATTTCATGGGACATGAAGGTTCATCATTTATTGAAAATAAGATGTGGACCATCAGTAACATCCTGTCTAGATTTCATTTTCAGAGTGAAATGCCTTTGCAGTAAAATTACAAGAAACTGCTTTTCTCAGACAAAACCCTTGTGTTCAGGCTGTGTTGCAGCATTCTCTAGACTATTTTCTCCCTTTTGCTGCGCTCTGCTGTAGCTTATTTTGCCAGCTGAGAAACTTCTTTTGTAAATCTGTTTTCTCCTGTATATTTAAAAATTATCTACTGCATGGGGGCAAGTTTCCATAAGCCTTCAGGACTTCAGATTTACTGTTACTCCTCACTGGCCAACAGGCAAATTAATTTGATTAGAGTGCAACCTCCAAGAGAGAAGTCCAATCAAGAAGTATCTGGGGTTGGCTCACGAGTGAACTCCCCCCGGTACTGTACGCTCCCTATTTCATGAGCTGAACTCAGTGTACCAAGCAGCATCTCCAGCTATTGCCTCACCTGTCACAAGACATCTTCATTGCAATAGGAGGACCAAAGCGTGTGCTGCCGGAGAGCTCACATCCTGCAATAATAGGCACTGCTAAACAAACCCCGCAGGGGGTATCAGTGAGCTGATGTGAATGAGGCAACTGAATGTCAAACCCCAGGCACGAGCACCCAACAAAGAGGGCTAAAAGTGACAGCTGATCCCTATTCCGTGGCAACCAACGGATGCCAAACAATGCTAGGGATGGGGGACTTTGAATGAGGCATAGAAATAGCAAACAGCATTTCATAGGGACAGAAAAAGAGGAAAATTATCATCAGTTTCTGAGACAGTTCTCTTGCCTACAGTAGTTCTCTGACATCCAAGCTAAATTGTGCAATGGATACATTCCCAGAGGATGAGGATGAGACTATCAAATCAATGGACTGCACTCACATCACCTTGCAATGTGATATTTGCTGCTCTCACAAACTAACAGGGCTGCTGGGTCAGTGTCTTGAGGACAGATCTCAATGGAAACCTTCTGTGCTGCAAAACATTGTTTGGGTGGCTCAGAAGTTCTGTTTCCTTAGAATCAATATCGGATTAATGCAGCAGTGTTATACTGGAGGCACCAAGCTCTGGGAGATGCTAGCTGTAAGATGAGATATGGAACTGAAGTGTACTTGTCATGCCTACTTGTAATATTTTAACAATTCAGCCGCAGCTTTGTATGGCAGGTGATTAGCTGGGCTGCGTAAAGCAATTCTAGCCAGAGCAACTGAGTTCTCTCACTCTGACCCTTGCCCCCGTATTTTTATTTCCGTATAATATTCCTGACTTGAGTTCTTGCATGGAATTGTTATGCATTATTAAGCTCCCACTATTTTCTACTCCAGAAGTGGCTGCATTTAGATTTAGGTGAACTTTCTGTGGAGAGGTTAATCTATGAAAATACTATATAAGTACAAACTATTAATTACTGCTTTTGTATTTTTAAGTTGAGAACCCATGGCTGCAGGGAAAAAGTTGGTACATTGGCTCACTAACTTATTAAATTCTCATACTCGCCCTGTCAAAGAGCAATTTGGTCTCCTCCTTTACTCATTTTCTTTCCTTTTTATTTGTATTTTTTATTTTTGCAGAAAAGCACAATGATCAGGTTGTTTATCTGTTTTTCTCACGGTGAATGGTCTCCTGTGGGTTTTGTCTAGAAGATTAGGATCTCTTCTCAGAGCTGGTCCCCAACTGTATTCACATTTATGAACCCATACAGAGAACCCTGAAGAGTAATATATAGCCTGGTGATGCAACAGGCCAGGAGACAAAAATAGCCCATTAAGGGGACAAAGCTAATCAATACTAATAGCAAAGACTAAGATTTTAAAAGCATCTCAATGAAGTCAGGCACAGTATTACCAGTCACTCAATGAAAACTGAAGTGTGCCTGGGGGGAGGCTGGGGGCAAGATGGAGAAGAGAGACCAGGGCCCTTTTTGTGATACTGGGGTGGATTAGTGCCCCAGGGCATTACAGCATGTCCCGGCTGCTGATGGGTGAGGTGCAAGGAACAGCAGCGCTTCAAGGGATAAGATGCTGGGGTAAAACACACGGGAGAGGTCAGTTTGGCCTCCTCACTAGTTCTTCTTGCCTCTCTCTCCTTTTCCTTAACTTTTCCAAGTGCGGTTAGGATCTGAGCAGGACGATTACCGACTCCACATCAAGCTGTCTGTGCTCAGCCTTCTCTTCTGCTGCTAGATTTGCTCACTTTTCAGGATGGAAGGTATTGTGGTTTCATTCCCTCCCTGGCAATAACTAATTCACCCAGGAAGCTGGCAGATTAAAGTGGTTCCTTCTCATTGCTCATCTCCACAAGCAAGATTTTGGATTTGGTACCAAGGTAGCAGTTTTGCATGTGATGCATGGGCATCCAAACACGGCAGCCAGCCCAACCGCATCCAGAGAGATCAAATAAGCAAGTCCTTAACTCTCAGAAACTCAGTAAGGACTGAGCATCTCTGCCCTGTGTTTGTGTAGTGCATGGCTGAGCAGAGCCCAGCTACAAAGGCATAAGTGCTGTAGAATTAGGATCAATAAGGTAAAATAGCAAACAAAGTTTCCCACCCTGTGCATCAGAAGTGTTGCATGGCTTTGAGCTGACAGCAAAGAAGAGGAAGGTCGCTCAGCTGCTGTAGTTCTGCCAGTCCTTGGCCTCTGCTGAAATTGCTACAAAGGCAGAAAATCACTTCAGCTAGCACTAAAGGAAGCAGCAATACTAGGGAGCTGCACTGGGATCATTAGGGTGGTTAATATTCAGCAGGCATATTGCTAAAAAGACACTGCGTGCTAAGAAAAAAAAAAGGTAACAAAACCCAACACAGTGCATAGGTCTTTCTGGCAGAGGTATTAACAGAGGCTGTTTATTTTTTGTAAAACAGACTGTTAGTATCCATTAAGACCGGAACTAGTGCCACGCCACATCTCACTAAGGTCGTTGTGGAGTGGTTGTGAAAGAAGACCTGGGTAACATGGGCCATATTTAAGCCCATGAATTAGAGATTAAATGCTTTTGATTGCTTTACTGGTCTTCCAAAGATGACTTCTCTACTTTGTCAGAAAATACTACTGTCAAGCTGGCATTGTGGCTTTGGTCAGGGGTCCAAAATAAAGGGGGCTAAACGCTACCCAAGCCTGTACATACATACAGAGAGAGATCTTCTGCAAGAAATCTCATTTAATTCATTAAAAAATAAAATAAAAAAACAGAACTCAAGGAATTATTTGGATGGGCCTTCAGCAGGAGATATAGGCTGTCTGTCATCATAAATGCAATGTAGCTGTAAAAGGAGTTTTCAATGTATATAGAGACTCTGTAGTCCAAAATGTGTTATCAAGCAGAAAAAGCAAATCCCTGTACAGGGCCACCTCTTGCTATAATGCAGGTCTTTTCTATAATAGAGTCAGCTCTGATATAGGACTATTGCTGCACTGCAAGCTGTAATAAATATTAATGTGTCAAACTGCACACCACCTCTATTTCAGGATGGAGGAAAAAGACAGCCTTACAGAAGATGAGTCGCAGTCCTGCTAGGGACCTAATGCATTCCTAGTGCTTTTGTTAAGAAACCTCTCTTTGCAGTGATTGCATCCTGAATTTCTCTAAAGAATCACCAAAAATTCCACTTTATAAGAAAGGCAAGAAATCTGCCTGCGCTTGGGGCAACACCGGGGGGGAGTGATATTTGCACTCCATGCTGTGTTCCTTGCAAAGCTGCCCCAATGCCAGTCCAGCATTTTGTAATGCATCCCCCAAGGTCATTCCTTACAAACTGAAAAGTCATGTATTAAAAGCCCAACATACACCTTCTTGCAAAGAGATGCTGATATTTCTATTGTATTTATTTCTCACTGTGAAATTACTCTACAAAGAAAACTAAATTTGTATATATTTGCATGTGTCTTATATTTTATAAGCTAATCCTTTCTTTTTCTTGCCTGCATCATGACACTGTATTAAAAATCTTACCTAAGCATGTCTGTAAGTATTATTACTAGACCAAACATTTGAATGTATACTTATCTTTAGACATAATATTACTCTAAACATAGGATATAAATGTAAATAAATATTACACTAAATATTTATGTTTACCATCCCATGTAACAATAGTTTATCAAATATTTACTACACTACTTACCTGTACTCTTGTGGGCATAACTGCATAGCTACTTATGCTACAGAGTGTTTTTGTGGTTGATTAAAACGCATTTGTGTGTATATCTGCAATGTTTGGTAGGCCTAGTTAAACACTTAAATAAGCAAGCAGGGAATGTTTCTCTTTTCAAAAAAATGAAGCTTGTTATAGATTCTGTAATATTCTCTATACGAAGCTCTTATTAACATCGTGCTAGATTAGATATCGGTGAGCAGCAGGATATTTTTTAAGTGTTGGCATATCACACACGGTGTTACTCTGAAAAAAAAATTAAAAAAGCTTTGATTTGTAATGAGCCTTGATTATGAGTTTCAGCTCACAATACATCGATGAAAGAGAACTACAAAGAAATGTTTCTGTCCAGGAATAATCCTGTTAGGTTAAGAGGCAGGAGAATATCAGAAAACTATCCGGATGTTTTCTTCAGCAGAGCATCAGGTGAGGTTGAGACCTGGACGAAAATCCCACTGTCTCAAATCCCAGACTGAAGAGGCAAGGGGATTACATACTTGTACTGCAGGAGGAATCAGGTGGGTTTTAGTGCTTATTCCATCCTCGTTAAACTCATTGCTCTACGGGAAAACACTGTTGCTGCTGTTCACTCCACATAGATTCCAGCAGAAACAATTTTCCTGCAATTAGTCAGCAGTGAAACTCGGTACTTAGGCAACATCAGGTGGTAGCAATCACAATTCTTAGTCCTTCTGGTCTGTCTCTAAGCAAAGTTTCATATTCTTGTGATGCGAGAGGACTGTGTTTTCCAAGAGCAGACAACCAGCTGTGCTTTTTGAAAAGTCATACAAGACTCCCAACAGAAATGATTACTTTGATTCAAATTTAATAGCAAAAATGTACCTAAAAACCTTGTTCATTATGCTCATTAGGCTCATCAGCTAATTCATTAACAGAAATGCAACAGGAAAGAGGAAAAAACAGGAGTCTTTGCTTTTTATGGTAGATTTTAAGCAAATAACCTATTAAGGCAAATAACCAATAGGTTGATGTGGTTGCAATTTCATTAATTTCAAAGAAACTGGCTTTTGTGGGTCAAATTATAACCTGATAGGAGGTTGTTACACTGGAGAAAATCTGGCCTAACACTTCAGAACAACGTAGTATCAGCCAGCAGGGCTGGGGGAGGTGAATTTTGTAAGAAAAAAGAGACTGCAATGAACATGAAAAAAAAAAAAAAAGACCACAAAAGCAAGCCATTAAGTGCTTTTTCATCCTAACTAAGTTCATTGTGAAGGGTGGTTGGGAAAAGGGGTAATATGAGACTTTCTTATTGAAAAAAATATCGATTGTTAGGAATCAATAGCATTAAAAAGCTGTGTCTTAAGCACCAAGCTTTGAAGGACTCCACAAGCTTTTCCGTTCCCCGTCTATTCTCCTGCCAGAACTTGATAGCTTTAGCCTGCAAACCAGCAAGTGCAGGGATTTGATGGTGGCCAATATATATTAAAAAAATTAAGGTGTCAAGCATGAATTTTATTACATCTGCAATCAGATGTACTTCCTTCTGTCGGCTCATTTGCAATTAAGTCCAGCTGTTCTCAGTAGAAAGGACTCTTCCACGGAAATTGCTGTAAAATTTAATGGGAGGATTTTCCTTGGTGCTTTGTTGTAAATATTGTTTTCCTAATAGGCTTGTAAAGGGCTTTGCTTTCTTATTCAATGGCCAAGAGAATATCTGTAAATTTTCAGGCATTAGAAAATGAATAGGTCAGTGATAAGAGCTCATAAAACTTATAAAATATTCTCATTATATAGCAATAGCAAGAGCTTTAAACTTGAAGTAGAGGAAGTTTTTTGAACTTTTTTTTTGTCTGCATAGGTTTTCATTTCCATATGAAGGACTATTTTTAAGTGACAGATCAGACAGAACTGGATCAATACGCTTTATTGGGTTTCTTCTGTCTAGAATCAGGTATGACAACCAGAGAGGCAACAACAGATTGTAGACATCAGAGAATGACCCTTCATTCCAATATTACACTATAACATCCCACAAGGGCCAAAATACGACACCATTAACTCACAAAACTTAGTGTTTAGACTACTACAGAACCCAGTTTGGATTTAAGCAAATGATAAAAATAAGAAACTTTTGTATGTTCTTGCTACTGTGTGCAAACAGCATCATTTTCTTTTTGTCACTTAGGCAAAGCTTAGATGTGGTTTTTTTTTTTTTTTTTTTTTTTTTTTTTTAATCTTCTAGCAGTCCTTTCAGCAACATTTTCAATCTGTGTGCTTCTGTCACTCCTGGAGAATAGTGCCTAAAATAAAACAGTTTGTAATTATTGACATTATTTTAAGATGGAATGCTGAAGCATTAAATGTAACAAAATGAAACATTATTTTGAGGGGAAATGTTGAGACATGAATGATAGCAAATACTATTATCGTGGATTTATTTTCACCCAAGCAAAAATCAGACTCCTTCTCTAATGGTGAAATATGACCTGGCTCTTGCAGAGGGAGTAATTTGCTAATTTGTTTAATGTTGATATCTGTGCAGGAGAGCCCTGCAAGAAAAAGAATTGGGAATGGATCAAAAGTGCAGGTTATTTTTGGAGACAGAATTAAGCTACTTTTTATTCTTGAAGACAGTGATCATATTCCTGTTTTGGCAGCTGTGAATACTGAGGAGAAAACAACAACTCCTGGTCGAAAGTTGCGTTATCATTGCTGTATTGGTTTGCAATGCCAGGGGTAAAACTAAGGTCCTATCAACAAAACTCTTCTGCTGAGGCAGTGGAAGTCCTTCTGCTAGTAAAGTTTATTTGAACCAGATAAGTTACAGTAGAAGAAATGTCCTTTTGCTACTATACCTCGTATAGCTACCTTGGCAATTCTTCACGGTTTAGAATCCCATCTCCCATGTCTGCAAATAGCAAGAGTTAGCTGGCACAGTTTGAAACAGTTCTCCAAAATAGTGTAGCAGATAAAGTTATAGAGGAAATCTCTGTTGAACGTGTATGTTCCCTTGTACAGGCTTGAGAACAGATTGATAAACCTGGTAAGAGATGATTAATCAAAAGGCTTCGGATCAGGAAATGACAAGGAAGTCAGAGCTTGCTGCAGAGGAATGTGAAAAGATAAGGCCTCTGTATGAGAAGAAAGTCTTTCATAGAGTGATTAGAAAAGGAATCTCAGTAGCACATGATTACCAGGGAAGGAGAGAAAGGTGAGAACAAGTGAAGATCATGCTTGGGGTGAATATCTGCACATGTGTTTTAGTTGTTTAGCTCGCTTGGTTTTGGTTAAGTCACTGCCTCTAGAATAAAGTACGTGAGTTTTCATCTTGAGGTAGTTCCTGCAGACAAGTTAAAGTGTTTGCTGTGGGATGAATTAATCTGCCTGGTCTGCCCAGCAGGAGTGGAAGGAATAAGCAGGAGGCACAAGGAATAAAATAGGTTTTCTTGTCCAGGAAATGGCTAGTGCTTGCCTTTCCCTTTCCTAATCCTTAGGCTTTATAGGCAATACTCAAAAAGGGAATCAAAAAAGAAAGCCACAGTGGGGAGTGTGGATAAATGACAGTGACATGAAGGTCTACTGCAATTCTGGAATGAACAGCTTTGAGATGAATGACAACATGTGCTGCTGCTCCGATAGGTTGTGCTTCCTTTATTGGATATGCAGTTGTTAACACCTTGCCATGAAGGTGAAGTTTCTGATGACCTAAGAAGGTCCTTTGTTCTTGCAATTTGGTTAAGCCCTTCTTTGCTTCAGCTTTTGCTACAGGGTAGTTAACAAAGGTCTCAAGAAGAAACTTCATATGAGGAGGGAATCAAAGAAACAGCATTTCTGTGCTTTCGTTACCAGCTAGCAGTATTCTAACGAGTACACAAAGCACTAGATCATTGGCATCACTTGGATGAGAAAGCTGTAAATAGCCCTGAGGTGCCATGGTCTGTTCATTCACCGAAGTTCTTTGCATGCTTCTTTTCCAGCCCTTATATTTAAAACTTACACATGATATATAGAAGCTTTAAAGGTGTCTGGGTCACGTTTCAGCTTGTTTCTGGTAAGAGAAACAAGCACAAATGCACATTTTAACTCCATAACAGAGCAAGTGCTATAGGAAGCTGGAGACCCAGTCCTGACTGCTCCCCACATTAAGCACATTTATGGCTTGTGAGCTGTGATCCATCAGGGAGGTGCATGACAGCTTCTAGAGAAAGCTTTCTTGGTCTCTTAAGGATTCCCGCAAGCATTATTCAGCCATCAGATTCACAGCCTCTGTATCAGCACTTACCGATGTGTTTGGCTTAAGTGAAGACGAGCATATATAGAAGTCTGGCTCTGTTTAAAATAGTAGATGTGTTTGAGACAGGAGTCTGGGATCCAATATTGTGCTGTTTGAGAACAAGCAGGTTCTACCTCGCATCCAAATGTTTTGTTTGTTTGTATTTTAATCTTCAGCTTCACTCTAAACTCAGAAGGTGACCGGAATTAATTCTTCTTCCTTATGTATAAGAATTGTACATGGAGTTTTGGAACTGGAGAGTTCCAAACCCTTGGGATAATACTTTCCATTCTTCTTCACTCCAAAAACTGAAAGGAATCTTTCCATGATGTGATGAGAATCTTCATGAGTATACGTGAAGATTCACCACAGAAAGTTATAGGAGGTTTGGGACCTGAGTGGCACTTTTCACAAAAGATCTGTCACTTTGACACCTGAAGTTTTCTTTCACATCTGGTGTCTTGAACCCAGTTCCCGTAACACTTCGTAGGCTGAGCACAGGGAAATTGCTTTCGTATGCTGTTCCCTTCTTCTGGCAGGAAATGCCTGGTGTTCATAAGCAAATTATCTTCTAGCAGTTTATCTCACCACTTAAAAGGAAATAATTAAACAGTTTTAGAATGAAAACAAGTTTGCTTGACACTGTTCTTGTCCACTCCTTTTGCATTTCTCAATGCAGTTCAGAATAGATACAGCCAGGTACCTGCAAAAAGCTTAGCCCCACACGCGATCAATATCAGAAAAGATAAATCAGCTGCAATTGACTACAGGCTGTACTGTCACTAAGTGACGATGAAAAATGATCACTACTTGAATACACTGCATTTTTATCTTTAAATCTTTCAATAGAAGCAGTGTCAATAACAGAGCACTAAATAATCTCTAGATAGAAGGAAAATCTTTTTTCTTTTTTTCTTTGTTTCTTTCCTTTTTTTTTTTTTTTTTTTTTTTAAGATGGAAGATGGATATCACTTTTTTGGAGACCTTAAATACTAAAGTATGAAATTAGACCTGCAAATTCCAGAAGTGATTGTCTGTTTAGACAATGTCTGTCTCATTTTTGGAAGGACTGGCGTTATTCTGCTTGAAAACATAGCTCAATTTCACATAATGAATGCACCAAGGTAGCTGTAAGTGGAATATTCAGGATAAAATACATAAGGATTTTACTTCTCATGTTCCTTTGGGGATAATATATCTCTCTGAATTGGATACAGCTGCCAGAGATGGCCTTTCTTCACTTTAAAATGCCTCTGACCTTTTCTTGAGCTACTGGACAGTTTACTATATTGGCCCAAGTATAAAGCAAAGTCTTTTTTCAGATAACAGCCTTGGGAAAAAATCCAACTGCTCTGTATCTGGTGTCTGCACACACGGCCCTGGTCCTTCATGTGCCTGTGGACGATGTTAGCTGCCGTGTCAGTGCGACGGCAGGCCAGCACCTACAGTGCACACCCCTGCAGGGTGCTTTTGGGTCTGCTGCTCTTAATGGAGCAATACCCACATGGGGCAGACGTGTGCTGGGGCTGCTGGCAGCAATGTGACCTCAGTGAGTGAGTATGTTTGTGTTTCCATCCTGACAAAATGAAGTAGTGTTTTATTTGAAGCCAATTTATTTCCACATCATATGGTGCCTCCACTGTTTACCAAGTTTTTACCAAGTTTTGGTGTTCCTTTTATCTCACATTCTGAGACAGCAAGAAACACTCCAGAATGCTTTGAACACCACCATTTTTTTTTCTCCTACAGGACCTTTCCATAGCAATGTTGGTGGGAGGTAGCAGCTGCTGGATAAATCCAGTCCGGTGGCGATTTGAGCACTGCCAATTGTGTCCTGCCTAACACAGAGAGTGCAGCAGTGACTTTTGGATGCTCTACACAGTTTTCAGAGCTGTGCTTTCCACATGGAGCCCACTCCAGAGGAAAGGGCCTTTTGGTTGCACACTCTGTAAATGGAGTTCAATTAGCTGCCCTACAGATTCCAGAAGCTGAGTCTTCAGGCATGCAGCAGGACTGTAGAAAAGCTTATTGATTTAAAAGTCCCTTTGTATCTACTTAAAGTTTGGCTCTGATACTTCGTTAATAAAGGTCAAGATGAAGTACTGAATTCCTGAAATACTGAAGTTCTGAATATCCCACAGCTTTGATTTATTCTGCCTATTTTGTCTGGATTTCTGTTTAAAAAGCATGGTTGTCTGTTCTCTTAATGGGTTGATGACAATACAGTGTGAAACAGCTTGAAAGCATATCTGATCTATGAAGTAGCTAGAACTTGCTTGACTTGTCTGGGAAACTGCATGTTTCCATGCTCTCATTCAGCCTTGAGCTTATTTGCCTACAGTTATCTTTGTTGTTGGCCTCTCTCTGTTATAGCTGGAAAATGAAGGCATACAAGAAAAGCTAAAGAGTAAGAATAAGACCTGCTGCTAGCAGGATGGCTGATGCTTTAAGGGAGACCAGCCCAGTTTCGTCTGTTAAAAATCCTGGTGAGATTGACTGGTTTATGGGGAGGTGATTATAAAAGCCATCAAGTAGTTTAATTAGGGTAAAGAGGTCAGGAGAAGTAGCTTGGCTTTTGTTAGAAGTCCTGGAGCAAAAGGCCTCTCTGGCAAGTGGTGGTGGAATGGAGAAGCTAAGCTCTGGAGTCAGGCAGGATGGTTGCTTGGCACACTCTGATCATATTTAGGAGGAACAAAGCTGAAGACTGCAAACATTGTGCCTGAATCTGGTTCATATCAAGTCTTATTGTCCTTGTAGGGTTTTCTCAAGTAATATTTACCAATCAGAATCTTAGAACATTTTTGAACTTGTTCTCAGTGGTTGTTACCATGTCAGGTTTTTTTTTAAAGAGACAGGGGAAAGCCAACCTCTACTTTCTTAAGCTGCATGTTTGCCCCTGCCAAGAAGCACCACCATATATTGTACAACGAATTCCATTATATTTACTGTCACGAAAGCAGATACACAAGCCATTAAAACTTTCATGTGCCTGTTCAATAAAGAGCAATAGCTCGTGGATGTGCCCAATCATGCACTGAATAAACATTCATGTTTCAAGCTTCTCCTTGCCTGTTGCAAAACCCTAACTCTGCAAGGAAACTGGTAAGGAGTAGAATTGAAGCATCCAAAATCTGCTGACTGCTGCTAGGCAGTGACGCTGAAATGATTGTGCCAAATCCTGGCCCTTCGTGACAAGGGAAGTGGAATTTTCCCCAGAGCGAACCAGTTGTCAGACAGAAAACCCAAGGCACAAGACAGAGCATTCAAAAATACAGCCCAGGAATAAAAAAAATGGTAATGGGTTTTAACTAGTTAATTTATACAATAAAGGACCATCCCAGAATGATGTAAAAGCCTGATCCTGCAGTCCTTGGATAGGGGAACATGTTTAACTGATTCTATACTGCAGAATCATCAATACAACAAGCAGCAGTAACTGGGTCATTCTGTCTCAGCCACTTGCATATTGCAGAACTACTTGTCTGTTCCTGCTGCTATTTTGTTCCCTGCTTAATGTCTCATTTTAACCTGCTCAGGGTAGTTGTCATTTTGAAAATGTGCAAAATACATTAAATTTTAACTACATAACTTATAAATACATGTACTTGTGCAGATTTTTCAAAGTGACTAGGATCTGAATGTATAGGGCAACAGAACATGACTCAAAACCCAATTTAAAGCAAGAAGTATGTTTTGAGCAAGCATCAACAGTTAGACTGAAAAGCAAGGAAAAGCATAGTTTTTTTTTAGATGTTGAGTGGACTAAATGCAATGTATCTGCAAACCATCTGTGATTTTCTGGTATTTTTGATGCCTTCGCAACTCTAATTTTAAGCAGTTATGTAGCCTTTAAATAATGATAGTTTCTTCCCATTCGGTTTACATCAGACTTGATCACTGAATGTTTAAAGAAAAGAAGTGGCTGAGTATAATTCTCTGCAGATTGCACACATACAGAATAAAACAGCAGCCTTTTATTTTTGCAAGTAAAATTTGACATATTTTGGGACAGAATTTCCGCATGCATAAAATACACCGGAGTTTTGCTGGGTACGGTTTACCTTTTTGTATTTTGCTTTACACTTCTCATGCAAATTCAGTGCTGGGATAAGGTGTTAGGTTGACTTCCCCAGAGACTGAAACTCCAGAAGCAGCACAGCATAACAGCAAATCTCTTTGAATTATCTTAAAACTGATATCAAGGGTGCCAGTTTCATCAGGCACAAGGGAATTTGAGAGTCATAATCCATCCAGTCCTCAGTGGTTCTGCAGACAAATCTGTTCCATACTGAATTTTTGTATGTGATGTGGACACTTTATAACCACCAACCAAAACAAGACACTGGATAAGAAACTGAATAGCCCCTTCAAAAATTGTAGTTCTTACAATTATAGTGACCCTTAAGGGGACTGGAAGGCCTCCAGGTCTGTTTTCCACATACTATGTTGTGAGGAAAGATCATTTCTAATAGGAGCCAAGTCTCCTGAGAGCCTGAAACAATACTAGCTAACTCCATTCATCCTACAGGAAATCTGATGATAACTACATCATTGTCAGCTCAGTTCATTATTTCACTGTTTCTTCTGGCAGAAATGTTCAGATAAGATTTCGCTCACTATTGTTGGATATAGTGGGAGATTCTGATTCAGGGAACAATAGGAAAGAAATAGCACTGAAGATCAAGGCTCCCCCACATCTGAATATGCCTTGCCATTCCAACACTGTCTAAAAGGAGGCAGGATGCATTCCCCTCTCTTGGCAGAAGCCTCACACATGAGTTGATAACCCCACAGCTTCTCTCTGTTCCAATGACACATTGTGTAATAAACTCAGTGGCAAACTGAAGACTGAATACCTGAAAGAAATTAATGTAAAAATAGTAAGACTATTTTACTAATTGCATTATTGAGCCTCACCATTATTTGAACAAAAAACCCACATCAGTTTATTAGATTTATTCTGAACTCTTGTCAACATTGTAGCAATGAAGCGTGAAGAAACGAAGAGGCCCTGCTGATGATTATCAGTCCAGCTTGCCACAGAATAAATATCAGCATTTATCTACTTCAGAGGAAGATGAAGATTGTTTCTTATGACGTCATTTATTGCAAATGATGAGTCCTATCCAAGCATTTCATGAGAGATTATCTGCACTTGCTAGGAACCCAATAGTCACCATTAGTTTTTGTCTCCTGACAACAAAATTAATTTCTTTTAAATGAGAATGCATTTCTAATTGGGGTACATTCTTCCCTAACAAATTGTTTACAGTATCTCTGCAAGGATTCTGAAAGCTTCCCTTTTCTTTGGTGTTACTGATTAATTACAGCCCGCTTAGTTCTTAGTAGCTGCAATTGGAGTACCCATAACGTACTTTGCTGTGAAAGGTTCATCTTAATTACATGCTCCCCAGTCAGTTCCCTGCTTTGGGAGAGAACTGTACTTCTTTTGCCAAGCTGCATGTGATGCCACTTTGGATTGTTACTTCTTCCCTCCCGCCTCCTCACCCCTTCACTCCAAGTGAGTTCAGAGCTATGAATGTATGAGACTGACAGCACCCAAATGAAATTCTGTCTTTAGCCACAAAACAGATCCAGAATTGGCAGTTCAGTGCAGTCTTCTCTATTCCTTCTCTTACTCTGTCTACATGGCACAATGCAGCAGTGTGTGCGGATAACTGGGCTAGTTGAAGCGTAACCGTGTTAGCATAGTGGTCTGCCAAAGCTAATTAGCAATGCTGAGAGGCAGGGTGAATTAGTCTGGTCAGAACGCAGAACTAACAGAGCAGACTGCTTCCAGGACTGCAGCTGCTGTTGCATCTCTACATGACACTGCGTTGTGCAATGTGGATATAACCCATATGCTTTAATGTGATTTTTTTTGGAGGGAGATCACTGGGTCCTTGAGCTTCTGGTGGAGATGTTCAAAAGATGTCAGTTCTGATGCTTTCTCAGATGTGGATATGTGTCCATGTTGGGCCACCCAAATCATTTTGCAAAGCCCACTCAACAGCTGTCAGATAGTAAAGAATTTTGCAGGTTTTGAACATAAGTTGGATTCTTTTTATGTTTTACCAGTGATTATAAGGCTAAACGTTTTTTTTTTTTTTTTTTTTTTTTTTTTTTTTTTTTTTTTTTTAAATCAGGAGTTCTTTTTTACCTTGGAGATATTGTGGTTTCCTGTACCTTATATCCATAATGACAACTTAGGATATACTTGTAGTGAAGATAAAACTAGCATACTGCCATGGTTTGGACAAGATGCTACTTAAGCAATATTCTCACAAGAAAGAAGTGAGCAACTTAGGCAGGGCAATCCCTACAAACGAACCACACAAAACTAGGCAGTCTTTTCCTCCTATATGTGGCAAACGGGGAGGAGTAGTAAGAGGAACTGCTCTCAACTTTAGCTATTACCTTTTGGTGTGGAAGTGGAGTCTGCCTTAACCCCTTGCAGAGCCAAAGGAGTTCCAACTGCTCTGAATTGCCGTTGCCTAGTCAGGAGAACTTGGCTCCTCATTACTGCTCTGGCTGAGATAGTCCTGTCCTTTCTGCCTCTGGCTGCTGTTCCTTGATGCAGTACTTTTTTGCATAAAGAACAAACTATTCCTATCTGTTTGCATTTGCCTTTCTAAGTGTGTTCAGTCCACTGCTGATTCTCTGCAGTACAACACTATACATTTCACTGTTTATGTAGGCTGAACTATATTGCTTCAGACCATATTGCTTCCAGTGCTGCTTTACCTCTGTGCCTAGATAGAAAAGCATTATCAAGATCCGAGTGGTAGAAATGCAGCCTTTCATTTTCCCAATCTTTATGCTAAGTAATAGGGTTTCAGTAATCAATACCTTGTATGTTGTCTGAGAACATTTATTTGATCAGATGCAATTTTCAGAATCTGCTGCATGATAGACAGAAAAGTGTCACTGAGTGGAGAGCAAAGCCTCGCTTCACTTGGCCAGTGACACATCTGCCGTTCCTTGTCATACTCATTTCCGTTTTAAATATTAAAGAAAGCATCCCCGAGTAAAGGATCTGTGTGAATTGTGCTTACTTAATTTAATTAATACCTGAATGAAGGAGGTTGTATTTATTTTAGAAACTGGAAAAAAAACAAAAAACCCATCCCGGCGCTTCAGTTTACTCTGTGTGGAGTGACTACTGGCCCATGCAGCGCTAATCTTATTTAGCTTTATTTATTTTTGCTGCACTTGAAGGGTGAAAAAGAGCTGGTGGTAGGATCAGAAACATAATCAGCTCCTACAAAATCAAACCAGTAATACTTGGCATTATGACAGCACTTTCAAACTCCACAGTGCTTGGCAAACATCTGATAATTGAGGCTGGGTCTCACCCTGTTACCATAACACAGTCCCCAACCTTAAAAACTTCATTGTGCCATGAGTGTAAGGCTTACAGAAACATTCTTGCCAGCTTAAAACTAAGCACAGTTGTTGCAGGAGGACGAGGGGGGCTTCCTTTCATTTTAAATGATTTTATTTCTGTCTGAACGCCTGCAAAAATCCATACAGTACATCAAAAGGAGGGGAATACACCCCAGGTCCTGAGGTAGCTAGGATACTACTAGCAGCGAATGATGCAAAGCATGGGAAAATAGAAAGAGAGAGGACACTTGACTGGAAAAAAAATAACATTTTGAGGAAGGAGACAGGTACGTCAGAGCTGCACACGCCAGTGCTCACTTCTTTTGCCCAGGGCCGGGCAGACATTTCCTCAGTTTCTTCGTTCACACAGGGCGGGTACGGTTGCGAGACGCAAACCCCCCCTTACAGAAGAAACCCCTGACGTTACGAAAAGGCGACAAAAAAAAAAAAATAATTAAAAACGCTGAGGGAGGCGCCGGAGGGCAGCACGGCCCTCGGACTACATTTCCCAGGCTGCTCCGTGCCGCGGCGGCCTCGCCACGCTCCGGAGCGGAGGGAGGTCGGCCGGGCCTGGGCTAAGATGGCGGACGGGGTGCTGAGCCCCGGGGTGAACCTGGAAGCTTTCTCCCAGGCTATCGCCGCCATCCAGGCGCTGCGCTCCAGCGTGACAAGGGTCTTCGACTGCCTGAAGGATGGCATGCGGAACAAGGAGACGCTGGAGGGCCGCGAGAAGGGCTTCGTGGCCGCCTTCCAGGAGAGCCTGCACTCCGTCAGCCGCGACCTGGGGTGAGCAGCCGGCCCTCGGAGGGGCTTCGCCGCTCACCGCAGCCGGGGGTGGCCGGGAGGGGAGAGGGGTCCCGGGGTCCCCTCGGCTCCCGGAGGAAGTTTGGGGCGGCTAAACGCGAAAGTGCCCCGCTCCGTGCCTCCTTGGGTGCTGCCTCTCTGTGACATTCCCTCCTGGAGGCTCCAGAGGGATGAGCTTTGCTCAAATGTTTGGCTTGTGAATAAGTGGCTGGGGCAGTCTAGGGGCTAGCTGGATGGTTTTTGGTTGCAGGGGGATTGGTCTCTGTTTTTTCTGAAGTTTTTTGTTTTAAAATAATAATCGCTTCTTAAGCTCTGAATAATCATCAGCATCCAAGTGGTTGAAGGGTGTTACCAAAACTTGAAAGGTTGGAAAGTTAGTGTAAATATGATTATTTAGTACAGACTGGTGCACTTCACAGAGGTGAAAACAACCTGTTGAGGCTGCTGGTAACTGCGGCCCTGCTGGGTCCTCCCGGGTGTGCTGGGGCCGGTGCATCCCGGTGGAGCCAGCGGCGCTGTCAGGGACGTGTCCCAGCACGGAGTGACCCCTTCCAGGCTATCTTCAGGCCTCCAGAGGTGTTGGGTCCAGGGTCTTCAGGAGGAGAAGCCTTGTGTTTTTGGCTAATAGGCTTTGCTGATTTTGTAGTTTGTAGTAGTTGATGATATAAATAATCTCTTACCTGTTTGTTCCTTTCTGTTAAGACATAAGGTAAACATTTTCGTGAATGATGCTGCACGCAGCTTTATAGACTTAAGTTGTGTCCCTTTGTTTTTATGGTTTCCAAGCTGATGAGGCTTGTTGTTCTCAACATGGAAGCTGTACTATCCATTTGGTCATCCTTCTTGTTTCTTTCAGTGGCTTTTTAAACGACTGTATAGTCTAACCCCAAAGTCTCGTTCCCAAACGATAACGGATAGCAGTAGTCTCTGACCTCTTTTCTTACGTGCGCTATGTTACACTTCTTTAGGTTGCAGTTTATCATCGGTGTTTTGGTGCTGTGAAGTTCTTCAGCGACTCTTTGCTCTTTGTCCCTAGCACCCTACATGAGAATAGCTTCATCATAAAGCTTTACCAGTCCTTTTTCACCTTGTTTTCCAGAACATTAATGGATATGTTGATCAGTACTTGGTGCCATTTCTTCCCTGATTCCGCTAGATCATGTTTGTGATATTTTGATGTATTTTTTTATTTTTTTTTCTGAAACGTAACTGCTCAAAAATAATATCATTCATATAGCATCTTATTATTAGATAATTCTGTTTTGGTTTTGGGAAGCATTGATGTTGAGTAGAAAGTGAACACTCCAACGTGTACTGAAGTTAATGCTACCAGTGGACTTTTGGCTTGAGTCATGAAAGTATTGACTGGAATCCTTGTTCAGCAAATTCTTAATTATCTTGTCTATTCACATTTATCGTATGGTTGTGTCGACAAATGCTAAGCATATTCATGAGTGGTCAAAGCACAAGAGACTTAGTGTAGGCCGTGGAAGCTTGAGGGAATAATGATTAACAGAGAAGAGTTTTGTGATAGGAAAGCATAGAAGTTTCTTAATGGTTAGTTCCTTGGTCACTGATGTTTATTTTCATAACCTTCATTAAATGTAAACAGAGATATTTGGGATTTTTTCTTCACAGACGTTTCCATAAGTTACACTTTTAAGGGACTGAATCCTGCTCTTGATTTAGTGCAAGGTCTGAAGTTCAATCAGAGTAGGATTTGACATTCACGAGTCGTGAGGAGAGGCACCTGATTAGTCATGTCATTTGAAAAACTGCATTTTATATCTGTGCAAAGTAGCCAGTCTTTCTTCTACAGCTGATTAATGCAAGTTTTTAACATTGCCTAACTCTTGTTATTATTAAATGTAGCGTTTGACAAATGAGATATGAAGTAATAATAGATCATTTTCACACTGATCTTTTTTTCATGGAAAAATGGTGCTTATTAAGCTTTAGTTGGGTATTTCGTACACGTCTACAGATGTACAGGTTGCTCATGGAAAGCAGGATATGCTTCCTTGCCCTGACAACTTGGAAAGCATTAGAAGAGCCACAAACTCTGCAGGACCATCTCCAGGATTGGGACTAATGCCAGTTCATATGTATATTTACATGAGGACAATGTTAATTTCTAGTGCATTACGGAAATTACAAGACACCTGCCTGCTTGATAATTCTGCTGTTGTCCATAGTATCGCAGCCAATGCTTCTAGTCAGAATTTTGTAGCTTCTGAGGGTGTGCTTTGCTCAGAAGATGACTTGAGTTCTGGAAGTGTTTGTAAACAGGACGCATCATAGTTTGACTCTTTCTGTCTTAGAAAGACTCTTGACTTGTACTTTCTTTACTTAGCAATGAGTTTAATGAGTAACAGGCCACTTAAAACTTTTTGAATAATGGCAGTGGTTAAGTTGTTTCTTTTTTAATCAAATTGGACAGATATTTAAAGTGTACAGATACTAAATAGAGTGTAAACATGATTGCTGTCTCTGTAGAAGGACTGCACATCTTAGATACGCATATCTCCAGGTCTGACTTTAGAAAATGCTGTTGTATTTTCTTTCAGTGAGCTGGAGCGTCTGAGCAATCTGGTTGGTAAACCGTCTGAGAACCATCCCTTGCACAACAGCGGACTGTTGAGTCTAGATCCTGTTCAGGACAAAACACCTCTTTACAGCCAACTTCTGCAAGCCTACAAATGGTCAAATAAGGTAACAGAATACACTGATATAATTTAGTTGTGTTTTCCTCCAGAATGACCGATTTGTGATACAGTAAACCTCTGAATATTTAAGGCTGTCAAAATAGCTGAGTGTTTTATGAAGTGGGGAGCATAATATATATCTAGAATTACTTTCAAGGACAAAAATGGTATTTTAATTGAAAGGAGACTCTCCTGCAATATAAGTGTGTCCATGTTTTTCTAAGGGAGCATTGACTCCAAGACAGAATAATTCTCTTTGTAATAGCTGTTTAGCATCTTGTCTTACGTAGATATTAAATAAAAGTATGTTCTGTCCTCACACCTGTCAGTAATCATTGTAGCAGAAATCAATGGGATATTAGAGCAGAGAATCGTGAGCTTATGTTATGTTGCCTCTAAAACTACTTGTAGAAAAACTCGGAGGGAAGTTGTCATCATCAGAAATGCTGATGGCTTTCTATATCATTTGCTACTTTTAAAACCATTTCTGCCTGATTTCAGCGCTAACTCTGTACCGAACATCTTTGGCATAGCTAATGTTTTTTGCGTTGTATACGTTATGGAATTTTAAGTAATGCCAAAAGAAAATGCAGATAATACTACTGCTTTTTTTTTTGGGTATTTTAAGAATGAATTGTTTTTGTTGAAAGAAACTTCTGATGAAAATCAATTTGATTATCTTGCATGCAGAATATGTTTAGGGACAGAAGTTGGGTAGGTATCTTTGCTCTGGACGTAGTCTACTTATGGTGGGTACATCAAAAATACCCCTTTCTTCCCATCCGATTTTATTAAATAAGTAAACATTGCATTATTGCAATTAATATTAATCCCTGTCTGAGCACCATTATGCTTCAGTTTGCCTGTTCCCATCCTGATCTTTTGAACATGTATGCTACTTTTTATAGAAATATTGAAATGAATCACTATTTAAAAGTTTTCTTAAGATTATTTTTTAAGTGTTTAGTGAGCTGTTGCAAAATGTAGAGGATGGATTCATTTCTGTTTTTGTAACTGCTGTTAGTGAGAGATTCTGGAGTTGTAGCTCTTAACAACTGTGTACAAGACAGCAGGAGTAAGCAAGAATAATAAATCTGAAAATAGCTGGGGCATTGCAAGACAATTCCACTCTAAATTATTTATTGCAATACATGAGCAAGGAAGACTTTCTGGCTACACGAGTACTTGGTAGGCAAATTCTTGTATAAACTGAGCCAACTCAGTTATTCGGAATTAAAATGGACTACTACAATGATTTTTGTATGAATACCACAACAATATTTATACAGTCACTTTTCAGAATGCAAATGTGTGTTACGTCTTCTAAAATCCGTAGAATTCAGCATCAGTAGAAACTTCGGTATGGTTGGAAAATGTGGGACAGGAGAGATTTTTAAAGTAGAAATTTGACAGCTGAGAAAATTTTTCTTGTTTGTTTGCGTTTCTTGCTGTTATTCAAACTGATTATTGGCACTGAAGGTGAAATAATTTGCTACTTTCAGACAAAGCCACTTACCATTTATACTTAACTGCATGACAAGTTTAGAAGTTTAAGTCTTCATTGATTTAATTATTTCTTTAGGATATTATCAAAGTAAACTCAGATCATAATGAAATAGCTCTGGAAGAGTCATTCTAATGGAGTTTTTTATTAACTTAGAGTCTTATGGAGGTTTGAAAAACAGTTTTTTAATACTGGCTTCTGATTTCAGAAGGCAGAAAGTTTTAGCATCCTGTGCACTCACATATACATTTCAATTTTCCTGGAGAAAAAAACCATTTTTTTCTTCTAGCTTTGTTATCATTTATTTTAGCTGTAAACGGAAGTCAAAGATACCATTTCAGTTGTATTTCAAAAATTGCTTTCTACCTAGTGGTTCTTCAGAATTTTACTACTGTCTTTTCTAGGGTTTGTAATAACCAGCAGGTGTGAATAGGTTGTCCCTTTTTCTAATAACAGATGTGTTACCTGTGCTGAGGGTAGATACTACTCTTAGCACCGAAGACCCTAGTGGTGCTTGTGTAGGTTGCTGCTTAATTCTTCATTGCTAAATACATTTCCTGGATAAGTGTTATTTCATTACATCTTTTGGCCACCTTTTGTTTTTATTATGCGTGCCTGGTGTTTGCTGTTGCTTGGAAGGGAGGATTTGGATGTGGTGATTTGTCAATACGCTTTATGCCTGTTCACATTTAATTTTTAATTTGTGACCCCTTTGTGGCTTGCTTGCTTGTATTTTTGATGAGCTGAGATAAGGGCATTTTCCTCTCTCTCTGATTGTTCATGCATTACTGATGGCCTGAATAGCCACGCTGCTGCCAGGGGAGGATAGATGGAGTAGAGTTTCAGAGCTATGCTGCAATTCCAAAAGGACATTCATGAAATACAGGGGAAATGAATGCGCACACAATTTCAGTTGCATGTTTCAATGCATGCTGTTTATTTCTAAAACATGGGGAGCATGATAATAAAGTAGCTTGTAAGGCAGTAATAAGTCAGGTCAGTCATAATAGCCGGGCTATTTCATGAGAAGCAAATTGTTTTTTTGGTATATCCAAGTACTGTATGTTTTTAAAAATGGCTTTGATACTTTTTTTTAAAATTTATTTTTATCTAAAGCTGAAAGAACAATTAAAGGCCTGAAATGGTATGCTTTTAAAAAAGAAATCAGAATTTCAGAAATTGTCCTATATAATAGTCTGGTTAAAAGCTGAGATGTTTCTTTTTGGTCCATTTATATCAGTATATCTGCTTTGGAATCAGTCTCAGGCAGTTTTTGGAGGACTGTAGTGGTAGTAGCCTTCCAAATACCATCAACCACATGAAGCTCTTTAAACCACAGTACTACTATCATTGTTAGAATAGTTATTTCTTCAGATTAACAGCTTTGTTTTGATGCTGGGTCAAGCAAATACCCAATTTTGATTTGGTGGTGGATGCATAAACAAGTTTTCTGAGTTAAGTAGCAGTGCTGGGAAGTATAGTGAAAATCATACTCACAGACTTTTTCCTTACAGAATTGTGTTATCTTGGCAGCTCTTGTTATTTATTAGCATCTGCTATCCTGATATTTACTTACTGTAGTTTACCCAATAGTTTTGCAGATGGTGAAGTTGTCCATATAATAGAAGCAGCTGTTTGGGATCTCAACAGCTTGTCAGATGCATTAATTACACACACATGCAGCTGTAAAGGAACTTTACTTTTCCAGGTGTTTAACAGGGCTTAAAAGCTAGAGCTGACATAAACATGAGAAGTTTAAATCGATCTTATTGCAAGCAGGAGCTAACTGATTTTGTCTTTGCTTTTGCTAACTGGCTCCTTTTATATATTGGTAAAAATCATACAGGTAAAATAGTTTGACTGTGGGCGCATAGAAGCGTGCAGTGGCTTTGCATCAGTGTTTAGGCCTGCTTCATAGTTATTTTATTTTCTCCTATTCAATTTTATTTAAGAAAAGAGGTTTCCTTTGTTACAATTGACGTGCTGTTTCCCAGAAGGATCCTTATCTGCCCTCTAATGTAATACTGAGGATATGATATTAGGTAAGACAAAAATGAGCCATCATTCCTACGGGTGATGTGATGCAGCCAAGATATTCTCTGCAAGCCGGGACTCTTGCAGAAATCAGCAGTAGTTCTTCTGATGCACACCATCTCCGTGTAATAGGTGTAGTTGATTTCTGGTTTTAGTAATTACATATATCTCAGCTGTTAAACTTTCTGTCCTATGATTGTTATGTCTGAGCAGGTAGAACCTAGGGTGACGCTGACAGTTGGAAGAGTTTCTGTTCTGTCCTGAGACTGCTCCTCAGTACTCGACCTGCAGGGTGATGCTGCCTTACTTCTTGTCACCAGCTGCATACTTCTGGGTGGTATTAGGAGGCGAGGAAAACTACAAGGGAAACAAGGGGTTTTGTGGGCAGGAGAGGAATTATTGATGATGCAATTAAAGCAATATAACATGTATATCTCATATATAAAACATTTAATAACTTATGCTGGTATGGTTGTCTGATCCAGCTGTAGCAGTCAGGGTAGATGCAGGTTTTTGGAACCCAGGAATTTGAACTCATTCTTTGAGTGGGGAAATTTTTTTTGTCTGCTGCTTTAGTGAGGTTATTTATTGCCTGTAGTGTATATCTGTTCATCCTCTTTGCCCTTGGCAGAGCATTTGTATACCCTCGCCCCGTGCATGCTGAGGCAGTGTCTGTTAAGGTGTTCCCTTTGACTCCGGTGGAACAGAAAATGCACAGCGTAGCGTGTGTTCACTGAGCTCGGCAAATGCTTTGGAGGGCAGGTTCCCCCTCTCTTATGGGATGCTGTCAAGTACTTCATGCCCAGCATCTGAGCTTTAATCACTGCTATAGGTTCTGGTAGGGCTTTTTTACTTACTTGAGTGTTGGGTTTTTTGGTTTGTTTTGTGGTGGGTTTTGTGTGTCTTTGTTTTTTTGTTCTCTAATTTTATGTGAAGAGAATACACAAAGTGAATCAGCTACCAAATTCCACAGGATCACTCTTTCTGCCAGACTTACAAAACATTGACTTTGTTGGACAGCAGCAAACCAAGTCTTCCCAGAGCTGCTGAGTGACTGCAGTATTAGAAGTTTCCTTGCCCAAGTGTGTTTTCTACAAGCCTTCTCTCTCTTTTTTTTTTTTCTTGGTGGAGTTTATTTTCAGACTTCCAAAGAATATTATTAACAGCAGCACAGAGAGGGGAAGTTTAGAACAATTTTTGTATTGAAGAGGTGATGTTATCTTAATTATTTTCCTTGACCTTAACTTCATGGAAGCACGGTGCTGTATGTTCCAGTGAGCTAGGTAAATGTGTGTTGAATTTGTCTGTTTGCTTTTCTCAGATTCCAGCCCTTCTGTAGTTTGAATCAACATGCGTAGGTGTGTCGGTGGTGGTGGTGGTATTGTTTTTGTCGTCATGAGATGGCACTTAACGATCATGGCAGTGGTGTGTTTGGGAAGGCTGTTATCTACCACTTCAAGCAGAAAGCAAAAAATCAGCTTTTCAGACTTTGTGACTCTCTGGGTGAGTAGGATTGAGGTCAAATTATTTAATTTACTCATTTGTGACAAGAAGACTATGGCAACTTCCATCGACTTTACAGTATGAGTGGTACTCACACCAAGTGAACAAAAGTGGATAGTTGTTGTCATGAGTTCGTTTAACTGGCAAATACAAATCTAACAGAGAGGTTACTGTTGATATGCGTATTGAAATACATTAAAAATATTTGGATTTAAATTTGTTACTTCAGAGCTTCCTCTTGTTTTTCCACATGAATTTAAAATCGAACTGTTGAGATAAATACCATTAACGAATTAAAATTATTTTCAGTCACATGACAAAATTAAAAAGGAATATATAGTTTTTGTATATTAAATTATCTTGATACGTTCCCTGATAAATTGTGTAAATTGTTTGTTGTAGGTCTCAAAAAAATACTAATAAAAAAATCAATAGAGCCTGTAGAGAAAGTCCAGACTTGTTAGGCTGCCCTTGGTAGCTTAGTATTGATTAGACACAAATATTGAGTTTAATGACAATAAATGCCATTAAATGTTAACCATAACAGTAGAGGAACACCGTCAAAGCAATTTTTTCTTGTTCTTCCTGATTGTAAAATGAAGTGCTCATTCCAAGGAACATTAATTTTCATTTTTGGATGCGCTCAAACATTTTGAATTTAATGTAGTTTTACAGTAGCATGGACAGTGTAACTGAATTATTGTGCTGGCAGTTGTCTGGAAGTGCAGGCAGCTGGCCAAGATTTTGTCCTTTCAGGACTTTATTCTGTAAGAATGCAGCGTTGTAATAGTCTGGCATACTGTTGTATGGAGATCCAGCTGTTTTCTGCTGAGATTTCGGCCACCCTAGTTGGGAAGTGTTTGAGTGTTCTGTAATATGTGACACACACGTAATGCCAGGACCAACTGTCCCCATAACTGCATCAGCTTCTTGCCCAGTGCTTCTGGAGGTTGCTTTTGAAGATCACTTGTGCTTGCTGGGGTAGGAGGAGGAAGGTTCGTGGTGAGTAGGAGCTCTGAAGAAGTTACTTAGGGAAAAGACTTGAAGTTGCTGAGTCCTTTGGTTTGATTACAGAAGGGATCAAATGAAAAAAAATAAGAATTGAATTGAAGCTAAATGGCTGCTTTCACAGTTTATGCCCCAAGAATATTTCTGTAGCGCTCCGAAGAGCAAGTTTTACTTTGCTTTGTAGGAGCAGAAGCAGTGCTCAAAGAGGGAGTGGGCTGCAAAGGCTCTTCTGGATTACTAGGGGTGGACTCCTTTCCTGGGTAGATAAGCCATTGGAGTTTATATTTCTGCTGCTGGAGCAATGAATGATACATGTCCCTGTGTTTTCTTGTACACAGAGCACAAAATAGGAGCTGGGCCACTTGGATTCTATTCTTGCCTTTCTTATTAATTTTTGTTGTAACCTTGAACAGTATGCATGATTTCTCCATGCCTCATTTTTATTATGGATAAAATGGGATCATACTTAACCTACTTCACGGGAGAGTTTCTAGTCTAAATGTGTCCCAAGTGCATTGGGTTCTTTGGATGGAAATGCTTTGTAGATGCCAAGTACTGTATAGTTAGTGACTAATGTTGTTTGCCTGGCAGTCTGGAAGAATGCCCTTTAATGGGCTTTTAATTTTGTGTGATTTTAGGCAAATGTTTTGGTGCAATGCCCTTGTTATTCAGAATTACATTAATGTTCTGTTCGTTATTTTTTTAAATGACTAGGCAACAGGTGTTACTTCGTTGCCTCCAGCTGCCATGGTTATTAATTATTGGTCAGTTTTCTGCATGGAGAGTATTTAATTTTGTTATTGCAGGGTTGATTTTAGTGACCAGCAAAGATGCGGGTGGAAAATGCAGGTAGTGTGCAAATTATCCTTGATATTACAGTGGTGGTGGAAGAATCATTGGTAAAACTTATGAGGAAGGAAAAAAATGCTTGTAGCTTTTATTCTCCCTAGAAATCCTGCCCAAAGCAGCATCGGGGGCATTAGAGATGGATAACAGCAGCTGTGTCCGTCTTCTTGTTGGGAGGGTGCATCTTCCCTCCTCAGCTGGGAGTCCCTGAGATTTACAGCTCTTGGGCCGAGTTTTATTGCCTTTTATTACTGTGCTGTTGCTGAACAAAAAGCTCCAACCCAGGGCTATCCTGACTAGTTTATTGTAACTGGTAAAACGTTTTTGACAGCTAATAATCAGAACAAAAGGAAATGAAAATTACCAGCCTCTTTTTTCTTTGCATTCCTGCTAAGATGCTACGGCAGGTGAGATTTTGCTACGCTTAATTCCTTGGCGGGTCAGCTGAGGTTCATTGACATTTTAGTAGACTGAGGTTAGTTTGTTCCTTCAAGAAGAGAAGAGTGACAGTCAGTACTTTGTCACTTTTAAAAAAAAGAAGACATAATTAGCCTTTGATTCTGGCTTATATGGTTTTGATGTTTTATATCTGTGATCTTCCCAGAGTTATAATTGTAATAATTCACACTAGGATGCTATTGCGAGATGAGGTTATATGGGTCCAAATGGAGTTTGCCTTTCGTGCTGGATTGTGTTAGAGTACTTCATTTCAAATCCGAAACAGCCTGAGAGGATGGTAAGGTGTTCCGCTATTGTGGTGCCTGGTGTTTGTTGTTATTCAACAGTATTTTTTAAAGCTCCAATCAAAATAATGCTGTAAGCAGTACTGGTCTCACTTTTCCTAATTATGGGAAGTGATATATCAATACACACTGTTATAAATCACAGCCCCCTTGTCAGCTGGTGGGAATTATTTAATGCTGTGCAACACCTTTATTTGCTAATGAGTATTTTTCTCCTGTTTCTTTGCTAAGTATTAATGTTCTAGCTGTTAGCCTATTTCAGGATGGAATTGATCGATGTTGGTCTGTTTTAACCAAAACACTTCTGCCCACTCCCAGTTCTTCCTCCCCTAACTCCTTTTCTCCTCTGCAGGAACTCTTCAAACAGTTGGTGCTGGATGGCGAGTTGTGTGATGTGTAAGTCAGTGATCACTTCCCCTTCTAAGCTGTGTAATGCTGTCATCAGACCAAATTGGTTAAAGCTGCTTTGCTAATATTAATATCAGACTTGGGATCAAACTAGGACATGCACACGCACAGAATTGCAGTATGTAGATGAATAAGTCATGGTACAAACATTAGGTTGGAATAAAATGCTTTACTTTTAGAAGCTGAGAAATACAGCAGGAATACAACGTGCTGTCTAGGGATTAATTGAAGAATATGGAATAGAAGAACAGGACTGCAGAACTACAGGAGCGTTGTCACTAACCCTCGGAGCCAGCACTCCTCTGAAGTTTGGGTTTGTGTGCCCTCCCAGTGGCTCAGCCTGACTTGCTGCTGGTGATGAAAGCCTGCCTGTCTTCCAGCGCGTGGTGGCCACCATGAAAGCGCAGAGGATGTTATCAGAGACTCCAGTCCCTCTAATTGCCCCAGCAAAGAGTGCAGTAGAAAAAGAGCATCGCCTAACTTTCATTGTCATCCTAAGAGCTTGCTGTTATAAAGCCCGTATGTGCTTAAAAAACTTGAGTTGTTTATTCATCCTCATGTGAGAACCAGGCAGGGGTTGTTAGCTGTGGAAAACAGCTTTCTTCTGTTTTGTTGGGCAGAACAAAACCCTTATTTTTAATGTTTTAGATTTTCTCTGGTAAATCAGTACAACTTCCTGAATCCTCTGTGGCTGACTGTAAACTTGTCTATGATACATAAAGACTGGACCCTTCTGTATTGTTTTGAGATCAATGTGGTTTTTATGTACATGGCAACATTTCCAGAGGAAAAGAAGGTCCACCTTTATGTTAGTTTCCTTTCTGTGTGGAAGGTTGCAGATAAATTCCCAACAAACAGTTGATTTTATCGTGTGTGAGATGGGGGATTGGACTAGGTGATTTTTCGAGGTCCCTTCCAATCCCTAATGTTCTGTGATTCGGGGGATTTCTGTCTTTTTTTTCCCCCATCTCTTTACATAGTTGCCCAAATACTTTGTTTTATTTTATTGGCTTAAATTGTCTCATAAGGCATAAACCAGAATCTTACCTAAAACAGTAATATTTGCCTGTGATTTCACTTGAGAGAATTTCTTGAGGTCTGGCCCCTGTTACTTGTAGTTCCTATAGACTAGGTTGTAGGGTTTTATTGGATGGGAAAACTGACAATGCTTCTGACATACCCCGTTACAGCCTGCAGGGAGGAGTGATAACTGCTTTGGGTTCCTCATCTCTCAAAGGAAGCTGTGTCTCGCTTTCTTTGAAGCGAATTAAAGATGTTTGTAAAGTGGTTGGGGACCTTCATATGAAGGGTATTCAAGGAATATGAACACTAATATAAAATAACTGATAAAGTCGATAAACATCCTATTGGTATTCTTTCTGTGGAAAAGGTTTTATTGTAGCTTCTAAAGGAAATCAAACAAAATAGAAATTTTAATGATGTCACCTTGTTGCTCTCCACTATTGTTGTTGTCTGATCTTGCAGTGTCTGTTATTTGGGTTTTATGCAGAAGTGCACTCATCTCTAATCTCGTTCGGATTTCTCTTTTGGAGTTACTAAAGCTGATCCCCTCAGTTTGTGGAGGGACTGGATGGTTTGGATTGCTTATGAGCAATACTCAGCTCTTCCCTGTTGTATCTTGATCACGCTCCTCTAATAACTGGGCTACAAAACATGGAAGTCGCCTAAAAGCTAATAAATTTGAAGATGGTCTGTGTAAGGAGCTGTATGTAATCGAAGTGCAGTTCAGGCAACTAATTTGGATACCGTGTCATGGAAATGTACATTTGGCAAAAATGTGACAACAGTTTTATGTTCAGGAGTAGTTAATTCTGAGCTTTGACTATTGGAGTCGTGTGACATGGAAAGTCC
Source organism: Cygnus olor (assembly GCF_009769625.2). Classification (NCBI taxonomy): domain Eukaryota; kingdom Metazoa; phylum Chordata; class Aves; order Anseriformes; family Anatidae; genus Cygnus; species Cygnus olor. The sequence continues at coordinate 7,202,415 of NC_049187.1, read as the reverse complement.
ATGGTGATTCTTGAAATCTCTAGCCTCAGTACATGCGCCTCAGTGCGTACAGCTTCTTATTTTCCTTGGAGGAAAAAAAAAATAACACTACCCTGCAGTAGCATTGTCGTTTTGTGGCTCCAATCCTGTGGCAAGTGCAGAATGGGAGTAAGAAATTCCAGACCGCGACAGCAGCATCCGTGTTGTTCACGTAGATGCCTGCTTTTTAGTTTTGATATAAAGGTGTATTGCAGAGGATGTGCAGTTGATCTTAGGTGGCCTTTGAGAGAATTTGATGTTTCCGAAATATTTCTGTTAATAAAATGAAATGGGTGATTTGAAGAAAGTTGTCTGTTCTCAGCGGTGTAAGCTTTCACTCGTAACATTGGATAAGCCACTTAGGAAGTTCACACTTTGCAGTAGATGCAGTCATTTTACATTCTCCTGGGGGTGTGTTTGTGGGGAGCAGTTGTTTATTTTTGCAGGTGAACTTTATTTCAGATCTGGCCAGGTGTCTGACCCAGCTTTTAGGGATACTTCAGTTTTGTGCAGTAGGCTTCTGTTCTGCTTCGTGGAAGAACCCTGATGAATGACTCTTCTTCTGCAGAAAACCCAGAGCTGACTTTGCTTCTGTTGTAAAGTGCTGCTGCTTGAGAGACCTATGTAGAAGTTTGAGTAGCGCTACAACAGGGCAGTCGGGGGAGTGGGAGATGGAGAACAGAGGATAGATGAGAATATGGGCATTGCACTCGGAGCTCCTTCACTGCTAACTCCTCTTGTGGTTGGTACCTCTTGTTGGTTTCAGCTTGCATTTAAAGCAGTTAGAGTTGGGCAGTCCTGGAGGCTGCAGCTGAAGATGACTTACCAGCATGTGTTATCAGCTTCTCTGCCAATATAAGGTTAGTCCAAGTCTGAGCAGTTTATTTTATCTAGTTTTAAATGTCATGAATATAAAGCTTCCACTTGCACAAGAAACAAAACTGAATAAAGTATTTTAGCCACAGACATTTGTTCAGTTACAGTACATGTAGGAAAAGATGTCCTCTGGATTAATAGAAGAAGATTTAGTGAAAGCTGATTGATCCTACTAGGTGCTGGTCTTTTACATTTTTGATCTTTTCACAGCAAGATCAAAAGGTTTTGTACCCTGAGCAGCAGTTACCTTGTTGTGCTCTGTTGCAAGGTTCTTGGCTTAGTGCGGAGGGTGCAGTCACGCTCTGGTGCTCGCTGAATTTGCTGAGAACTGAAGTGCTCGAGTTAAATGCCTAAAGCTAGACCGTGTGAGTAATCTGAGAGCTGAAATGGCTCATAACTGTAGTTGCATGCTTGCCTGGTGTCTGTGCAAACTCCAGGGAATGCATTTTTAGCTTGCTTTTTCTTTATATATGCTCATGAATTGGCTTGTTCCCAGATAACATTTCTTCAAAGGCACACACACTGACAAGCTGATAGTAATAACTAATATACTTATTGGGTAGAATTAGTGTATATCATTATGTTATGAAAAGTAATGAACGTGTTGAAATGCTAAGAATATTTTCAAGATTACTTTAGATTGGGTTGGAGAGCGGAGTACGACGACTACATCTTAAAATACGTAATAAAATCACAGTGGTCTTTGATGTTCAGACTTGTGCTTCAGAAGAAAGCTGTATTCAAAACCACTGCCAGGCTTGATTAATTTGCCTGTTCTGCTTGGATTTTCTAAGCAAGTTTTTATAACTGGCAGCAACATAGTGTTATAGGTACTCTATATATTTTGTGGGATATTAGACACAAATGAATTATACCTAGATGTGACATTCTACAGTTCTAAAATAAATGTGTTTATTTCTCATTATATGAAATTGCAATTCCTGTGGAAATCGATATTGAAAATACTAAAAGCCTCCTAGGAGCTGCAGGCATGCACAGAAAGGAACCATATACATGTGCTGTTACTCGCAAGCGTTGGGTTAAAGTGACTTATTTTAATCTTTTCACGTCAACAGCAATTTAGTATATTTTCCTTGTTGCAAACATCCTGTCACTGCTACAGAAAATGAAGAGAATGGGGACTAGAGCAGAAAAAGTGCTCAGGTGTCCTTTAAACTGTTTTAAGCTGCCCATGGTTTGAAAATATTCAAGAATCTGTGATATGAGCTGTTTGACATTTTTCCTCTTCCAAATGCTCAAAGAAATAAATCTACATAAAGAGCAACTCACTTTTAAAAATGAGAAGAGTCTTTGCGACAGCGTCTGGAATCTAACAGTGTTACTTTATTTCCCTCTTTTGGCTGACCACCATGATAAAACAGCTGAATCAAATACATTCTTCTATGTATAAAATATATTTTTTGGGTCTTGACAGCTTGTTTCCAGTTTTAGTCTAATTCGGTTTGAAACAGCTGTTCCTGATCTCTGCAAAACAGTTTTTTGATGGAAATCATGACATTCTCAACTACAGCAGCGCTACCGGGCTCTCTCTCATTGCAGAAGTTGGCTTTTCTTTATGTTAGAAGAATTCTTCATTCAGAGAAAAAGCCACTTTTACATCAAATAAGCTGCATTCAAAGAATAATGGTTTTTCCCTCCCCCAAAGTCCTCTCTCATTGAGGCTGGATGTACGTTTCTCTTCCTACGTGACTTTTAAGAAGAAAACATCCCTGTGTGTTTTACCATTAGTGCGATTTTTATTCCCATGTTCCCTGCCTTGCCCATATGCTTTCAGTTGGGTTCTATTTAGAGTTTTCTCTGCAGTTGTCTCTGCACTCAGACTTAGCGAGTTTTCTGGCTTGCCGTATGGTTCAGTTTTACTCCGGAGTCAAATCTTGTATTTTCAGAATTTCAATGTATCATTTTCAGTTTGCTCGGTGCCGTCATTTTTTTTTGGGGGGGTCATCAGCTGCATTGCTGAGTGCATCTTCCCGAGCTGCTTGTGGGAATTTCACAGATCACAGAACTGATCCCGTCTGTAAGCTCTCTTGTGCCTGAGAAAGCAAAAGGTAACCTTTCCTTTCCAATTCCCTGGGTCTTTTGGAAACCCTAGCATATAGTGCGGAGTGAAGTTAGTAACTTTCTGCAGAAAAGAGTTTGCTGTCTGCTTGACTGTGTGAACACAAGCGTGTGATGGTGCTGTGCGTGGACATCTCAAAACATTTCTGATGGGAAGGGTGAAGGTTTCAAGAGTAGCAGGGTTGCCAGGTTCCCAGTGGCACGGGAAGGACTCTGGAGTTGAACACCCTCTTCTTTCCTCTCTCCTTAGCTTGCTAGATGAATTTCACAACTCATTTCATTATGCATGTCTTTGTTTTCCCATCTATACAATGACTGTGCTGCGGAATGAGGACTTGAGAAATCTGAGAGAGGCTGCAGTGTGCGATGAGTGGGATTGCTGGCAGTTGCTGATCTTGCTTCTGAGCCCACTGTGGGCTAATACCCTCCTGAAGCCTCTCTTGGGTTATTTGTTAAGGCACATTTTATCAGCTGAAATAAAACCTGACATCTAACATGACACAAAAGCTTTACTACTTAAAGAGCTGTTAAATATGTGTTCAGTTCCAAATTCAATGTTTTGCCTGGCAAATACTGTGGAACGTTTATCATTTTCCCTGAGTCTTTTTTTCCCACAGTCCAAGGAACCTGACTTGGGGTTGTGTTAGGATTAAGTGAGATTACTAGCATCTTCTCTCCATCCCTCTTGAGTACCTTGTATGAATACATCCTAATAACTATTGATATCGCATTCATCCTGCGAGAAGCTGAGACCTTTAGTGTCTGCTGATGCTGCAGTTCTGATGTTGTGTTTTTCTTGCAAGTAAAATCAATTGAGACAAATCTTAGTAACTTTTACAGCAAAATAAAATGACTGTGCCAGGCAGCCATTGGAAGTTTCTTTTTTTAAGTATGGATATGCTCTTAGATCACACATACAGGGTTGTTCCAGCAGAATTGATTGGTTGATCCCCTAGATTTAAAGGTCAACTGTAATCACATTTCGGGAAGATTGAAGAAGATATAAAATTGCTACTATGCTTTTCTGAGTTGTATACCCTCATCTGATGCTCTTTGCTTTTCCCCTGTACATCTTAATTTACTCAGCCGGAGCATCGATACATAAAGGGCGCAAGTCAATGTGCCTGCTTTCTCTCGTCGAGGAGGGAGCTGGGTAGATGTATGGCTTCCAAGCCAACACCTTCCTTCTGGGAGACGTGAGGTGGATGGAAGGACGCCCCTATACCCTACAGAAATGGAGGAGACAAATCTCTTTTTCTATGAGGAGATCTGCAGCATAGCTGGCATGTCAGATGTTGTTCAGTTGCCAGAGTTAACGCATCCAAGAGATGGCATTGTCCCTTCAAAGCGCAGCACAGATGGAATGGAGACACTGCGCAGCCCTCTGACGGGGTGGACACCTTTGATAGTGGGGAATCAAAAGAACATCTCATTACTGGTGTTTTATGTGACAGCTTGGTATTCTGTAGTTCATAGAGACAAAGCAGTTTTGTAAATGTGGTGTTTCAAAATCATATTTCCGTGTAGTAGACAACCATAGCTGCATGCAGATGTGAATAAATTTCTTGGTAATTTTTGCAACAACCTGAATGAGCCAACTGCTTTGCCGTAGCAGACTTCATGAAGTAGAAGCAGAGACATAGGGCATCCAGGGTCTCGGGTATAATTCATGTTTCCTGTAACAAAGCAAAAGGAATCCTGAAATGCCAAAGGGATTGGTGGAGAAAAAGGAGTTTTAGTTTAAGCTGATAAACAAGAGCATGTTTATGATTCTTAGAGACTTTTACTTCGTGACAATTTTGTTGTTCTGGTTTTGTACAGATAACTTTACTGTTCTTCTGTCTGGGTCTTTCACAGATCAACAGAAGAGAAAAGTGTTTAACATGGAATTGACTTAAATGGCACGGGAACTGTTCCCGCACAGGAGGCTACTGCGTTGCAAATGCTTTAGCTAATCTTCAAGCAAATTTCCAAGTAACTTTGTGCTGCTCTCGTGTGGTTTGCATGTATTTGATCATAGTGCGCCAGTGGTCACGCCATAGCAAGGGCTTTGTAGGGTTAACAGGACATGGAAGGATGACCCCTAAAGAGTTACTTTTCCAACATGCCTGTTGTAGGGAATGTGTAAATTATATTATACAGAGATTACTCGTAGCAGGACTCCAGGAGTCCAAATTACCTCACAAAGTACTGTCCTTAGTGCATTTTCCTGTGTGCTAACTTGCAAAATGCACTAATTCCCAGATGTATAGAAATCGAGGGTCTGTAGCTTTTCTGTAAGCATCCTGCTTTTAAGAGACGCTGACATACAGCAGCAGTTGAAGAATGTGCTTGAGTGGACTGGGAAGACATTTATTGTGCATTTATTGAAGGTGGCCTTTTTCAGAGGCTTGCAGCGCTCCGATGGCCTTCTAACTTGGGTGTACATTTTGCTTTGTCAGCCGCAACGTGAGATTGGGGAAGCTAATGTCTCGTGTTCGCTACGCCCGTGGTAAATACGGAAAGAATATTTTCTAAATAAGTAATGGACTAGGCAAAATTTTCAGAGGCTTGCATGATCAAATCAGAGTAGCAGCAAATCCTCTGTGACTCTCAGTGGCTGATGAAGTCAAGCGGTGCCTTGACTGACTGGTTTGGGTTTTTTCTTGCGAGTTGCTTAAATCTGTTTACTTTTTAACCCTTGATGGTGTCTGTCCTCAGTAGGAGGATACCTAGGAAATGGTGAATTTTCTAAAGCACAAAAGAGGTGCACGAAGAGTGCTGGAGCTGTGATTGTTGTTTTCGCGCCTACAGTTGCATGTCCTCCTGATCAATAGATGAGAACGACACCTGAGGGCCCTTCAAAGAGGTTAAAGTCGGGAATATATCATATGTTCATGAAGCTTCCGGGTTTCAGGGAATCATCAGGTTATAAGAGAGATTGTTTCTGTGTGAAAAGAAGTTTGCAAGTTTTTTTTCTTGAAGAAAAAGGCCCCCTCCCTGCCCCAGCAGGGATGTTATACTGCAGTGCTGGCTTTATGTTTTTTTCTTCCTATTGCTTTCCCTTCAAATCACAGGGCTCTTGTCTTGGGTTTGGTTGTCCTAACAGCAGATTGCTGTTGTGAATGAAAACATTTTAATACAGGATCCATAAGTTGCCAACATAAAATACCCGTTAGAAAAAGGAAAGAAAAATCTCTGTATTGTCAAGAGTATTTAAGGAAAGTAGGTATTCAATCAATCATTTGTTTCCTTGAGAGGAGCAATACTGGTGGCAGCTGTTATGGTAGGCAAAGGCTGTGACTATACACGCTGGTAATTATGTTGCAGGTTCTGTTCTAATTCTTGTTCCACAATGTACGATCAGGCTTAAATGCAGAAGAAGAGAAATGTGTTCTGAAAGCATATTCCCTAAAATGAGTTTATTTTAATGCCTGTCTTGATTATTGCTTTAAGGAGCGGTAGTATTTGGTTGTTAGCTGAGTGCAATAACAAAGTTGTGCCTTCGTGCCTGTACAAACTAAAGAGAGGGGCTGTCAGCTGTGTTTGAGCGCTGACTTGTTGCAGAGCTCTGCCCTGTGTACACCTTCAGTACGCTGTCACTGGGCTTTGGAAATGCTGCAGACCATTTATTCTGCGTTATTTTAACTCCACTTGTCCCCGGTTGTCTGTCTGTTACTCTGTGTGTCACATTGGTGTATTTACTTGCTCGCTTTTCTCATCTGCAGCGGGATTTGTGTTGGAAATTGTCTTCCAGAAGTTGTTGCAGGCTCACGGGAAAACTTCAGATTTTGGAGAACACGGATAGGTAATGGTACTGCGTAAACGGTACCTGTGATCACATTGCTGAACCATGGAAACTTTAGTGAGGAAAGTACTTTTCTTATTGACGACTTACCTTTCTCCTCTGATAGAAATTAAACCAGTTGGTTTCACGGCTGATCAGTGCCCCCCTGTTGTTGCACCTTTATCCTCTGACTTCACTGCGAGCAGGTTGTAAGAGGTTCCTGTGGTCAGAGCACAAAATGCTTTGGTCTTTCTGAAAAGTCACAGGCTAAACTTTTAGGTTCATAGAAGTCCTCCCATGACTGGTGCATCTCTTAGTCGTGAAGGCCTCGAAGTGTAATACTTCAAGAAAACTGAACTGAGTTAACTCACCAAGTCCCTTCCTGATCTTGGTGTATGCGTGTGCACTGTGGGTCCGCTGCCTCTTATCGTGTCCCCAGGTCTGAAGCAGGACTTTGTGCGAAAACAGCCGGCTGCTCATCTGCTCCAGCGTGCAGTTGTAAACATCCCATGGCAAATGTTGGTTTTGTTCTGCCCAATTAAATAAGTCTGCCAGAAGGAAAACCAAAAAACACAGCCCCCACCCGTTGGTAATGCTGTCCCATTGCAGTCTGTACCATCTCCATGGTTTTGAGCCTTCATTATGCAGCTCACACTCAGCACACTTTTATTTAAGGCAGAGCTAAAAGTAGAACTAAATAGCTGACGTTCGCAGCCGTTCTGCATGATGCAGGATTACCGGGGGGGACGGGCCAGGAAGAGGCAGGCTGCTAGTGCCGGGCAGTTCGTGCTCGTTTACTTGCACGGAACTGTGCAGGTTAGTCCAAAAAAAAAATAAATTAAACCAAGGAATACGAGCTTACTGAACTGAGAAGTTCTGTTCTGTTTTACTTGCCTTTTTTTTTTTTTTAATACCCAGAAATGATGCCATTCAGTTTGCTGTGGCTATTGCAACAGCCAGACAAACCATTGCTACTACGTTCTTGCAGTGTCCCGGTGCCGATTGCTTTCCCGGAGCCATCTCCATATTGCAGAGCCATCTGTTTCCCTTACTGTCCAAGCATTAGGCTCAGTAGTATAAATTACTAACTGCTCCATGGCTTTTGATTGTTCCCGCTTGCTTAGCATGCCAGAAGCGAGTCTTTGGCTCTTTCAGCATCATTTGTAAGTTTTACTTGCTCTTTTATTTTTTTTTTTTAGTGCCTCAGGCAAAAACCTGCAGTTGAATGAATTGTCCGTTGTTCGTGTCCCTAAATTGTTGGCTTGATAAAATAAACTTTGGGACGTATATAGGTAGTGTCCTAATTTACAAAAGTCTTTGTAGCAAGAGTAATAGAAACATGTTAAAAAAAATCCTGTGGTTTTTTTGTTGTTGTTTTGTTTGTTTTTTGTTTAACAAAAATCAGAAAGAGGGATTTTGCTTCTGCCAAATCTCCTAAATTAGCGGGATGCTTCAGAGTTTTCCATCCCAGGATAGAGGGGCAGTTTTGATAATATACCACAAAATGAATTGAACAGCAAGGAGGACGTTTCTTCCCTCTGCGTATTTTGGATCCAGTGCCCGACAGCTCCCATCTAGCTGCGAGACCTTTGAGTCCCTGGAGCATCCAACACCTCCTGAGCTGCTGCTGCTGTTTGAGTCAGTGCACGAGGTACGGGAGTGGGGCACGGGGCTGCTGCCCTTCTGTGGGGGTCAGGCTTTTGTCAAGAGACCAAGTAATTCAAATAATTTTTTAATCTCGATTTCACCCCCTCCCCTCCCCACTGGTAATGGGAAAAATCATAAAAATGGGAAAAAGACCAGCAGTGTCTGTCTGTTCTGACTCAGGTAACGTCATGGCTTGTAGGCAGTTGTGCCTTCAGTAGAAAAGGGAGCAGTAGTTGAAATGATCACAGAAGTTGGTCGTATGGTTTGACGGAGGAAATGCTGTGCTCATGTGGGTGAAGGCGTATAGAAGAAGTTTCTATTAGTACTGTGGTCATTAGTGCCCCTAATTTACCTTCCAGTAAGTGCACCAAGTAAGCCACTGTGACCAGCCACACTAAGTTTCTATTCCTTTTTTTTACGATGGTCACCTGAAGCAACGCATTAATGTTTGCAATTTTTATTTCATAATAATGAAGACCACGTAGCAGCGAGAGGGCTGTTTGCTTGGTGCCTTAAACTGGGGTGCAGAGGAGCTGTTGTTTTGTGACACTGAGATTTGCTTAGTGATTAGCAGGATATAGGAAGAAGGTACGTCCAGATAGAGACGGAGCCGAAATGCCTGTGGGTTAGATGGTCAACAGGTAGAGGGTAATGGTGTTATCGAAGAGTGCCTGCAAGACAGCTGAGGCATGAAAAGTCGAATGTATGCCAGACTCTTGAAATCCATAAAAATTAATCATTTAGCTTTTCCTGTGGTTTTAACTCAGTCCCATGGCAACTTAAAAACAGCTCAGTCTCAAAGTTAAAGCTCTTTTGATAACACCAGTGTAAATTCCTAGCTAAACAAGGAATTTGTAGTGTTTATTGTTTCCAAAGTGCAAGGTTTCAAATTCTCCTGTGGCAATTAGTTCTGTGAATATCCTAGGGCTTGGGGGGGGGGAGGCGTTTGTGCTGAATAGTGCCAGCTGCGAGTCTGCTCTTCAGAAACTTGGGGTTGGCCCCGAGTATCATTGTCTCTCCCTCCTCTCTTCCTATTTTGCATCCAGTAAAGAGAAGCATATGCTTTCTTGCTTCAGATACATTGGTGTTACCTTGTGAAGCATGACAAGGTCAGGCGTTTGTATGGCAAAAGCGGAAATCTCGAATTATCTTCGAGCTATCTTAGACCTGCTTTTTTCTGTGACGTATGAAAGATTTCCATGATACACACAGTTAAATTTCCATTCGTGTAGGTATGCATGTGTTGATGGTACATTGCTGTTCCTGAAATTGGTACTGTTATATTATTAATATTGCAGATCATGCCAAGGAGGTGTCTTGAATTTAATATAGAACATAAGAAACCTTGCCTACTGAGTATGAAAATCTTAAATTGGAACTGAAGATGCTATAAAAATTTAAAGGCGACAAGGTGAGCCTGAAAATTGCATATTTTAAAAGCAGAAAATCATCTATTTTTAACAACAAATTTTCTTACCTGTTAGTACCTTTACTAATAACACTTTCAGTTTTTAAACCTTGAAAATGGTTTTAAGCCTTATTTTAATTGTACAACTATTTTGTTACCATTTGTTCAGGTGCCTGTTAAATCTGTGCTTTCTGGTTGAGAGACATGAGAACTGATTAAAAGCATTTGGGTTCATGTGCTCCCTCTGTATGATCAAACAAGTTCAATTTATACCACTCACAAAAGAAAAGGTAACGGATGAGTCGCTTGTTTTGTACCAGCATCTTTATGGGGTGGGGGATGGAGATAACAGGCTTCTTCATTTTAGCAAGGAAATGTGATATATATTTGAATATATATATTTGTTTCATATTTGAAAGTGGAAGTTAAATTCAGACTTCGGTAATGAGGTGCTTGGTGTAAAAGCTCATGGTAATAAAGCACTGGAGAGAGAGAGAATGAGGCTTGCCTTCCTTGGAAGACTTCACTGGTGAGCACGTCTTTTTTTCTAGCTATGTTTGCTAAATTCTAAAGACAGAAGTAGCTTATGTTAGGTGAGAAGCAAGACTAAATGTTCACAAAGGTTCTTTTAGATTGACTTAATATTTCCTCGGAAACTTGTGCCAGGATCAACCGTCCAGGATCTGAACTGTAGTGTAGTTCACTCTTGTCTCTGCTGGGCTCACTAACTATATGCCTTCTGATTTGAGGACTTAAAACGTGAAGGGTCAGTATCCATGAGAACATGCTGTCCTCCAAAGCATGGAACTTAACTGAGATTCTGGACTTTCAAATTTTTAACCTATTTTCAGTGTATAGGTAGCAAGATGTGCTTTGATGCCGATTAATGGCCAGTTGAGACAGAAAGTAATGGTGAAATGCTGCCGACTACTCCTTTATTTCAAGTGGTAGAATTGGGATGTAAAGATTCCAACCTTGCTCACAACCCAACTTAAAGCCTTTTTGGGCTGCTTTGAAGAATTGCTGAGCACCTGCCTGCTGCTGTTGTCTCTAGGAACCATTACGCCACTCTACTCCCAGTGCGAGTGGAATAAGAATTCTGAAGGCAAACTTAATATTTGTAAAGTAAGATAAAGCAGGAAAACATATAGAAGACATCTGAGAAGGTAAGTGTGGGCACTGTGAGAAATACTGTAAATAACATTTTGTGCATGAAAATGGGTGCTGAATAACTGCCTGTTTCACCCATGCAATCCTGCAGACGGTGCTAACTTGAGGTCCTTTGGAAAGAGGTGTGTGATCAGTCTGAATCCTCACCAGAAGCAGACTGATTTGGATTGCATGGGCAATATCAAGTCAAGCATTTCCTAGTTATTGAATGCTTCATTTGTAACCTTAATGATTTTGAATGTAACGTTCTTAGCATATATAACAGTACATGAAAAATCACTTCTCTCTTCTTGTATGTTAGCCTTTAAATATGAAATGTTTCTTGGGTCAGCACATAAGCTCAGATCTCACTATAATAAAAGGTGTGCTATAAATGCCTAGATAAATACAATAAAAACCTTTCTGGAGGGGGTTTCTTCCTTTTGGTGCCAGTGAGAGAGAGGGGTAAATAAAATAATTGACATGCCCTGTTAGCTGTCAACCAAGTTTCATGTGGCATGTCTTTCCTTTGGCATGCATATAGCAGCAGCGCGTTTTAGCACCTCGCCTACAGCATCCACCTCCTGACAGCAACACTTGCCAATAGAAAAGCATTCAGCACTTCATTATTTCTACAACCTGAGTGCATTTGCAAATTAATTGATGTGTGGGAGGAAAGGCATCTGCTATTGTAGAAGCCCTGAACTATTGCAGTAAAACTAGAAATAAACCGGTTAGCTGTAGTGAGCTGGTATGCTGTTGCAGGTGTTGAAGCCTCCACTAAAGTGCTGTCCTGACCATTTTTATTGCTGTCTTTGATATATTTTACTTCTTTTTAAAAAGAAAAACTGCTCACTGTACAATAAACATGGAAACAAATAGCATGATAAAGGTAATAGATAATACCATGTATATTTATATATGGGTAGTTAGCAAGTGGTTTTGTATTTCTTGCTGGCTCAGCACCAAAAGAGTTTTAATTAGGCCTGTAATGAATGACTAGGAGCATTTTAAATGCTATTAATCTTGTGGTATGATTGAGTTAATTACAATATCCTTATAAGCTCCCATGAAAATAATACGAAGTGTATTCCATTTGTTTTAATCCTAAAGATCTTCGTGAGGTTCCACAAGCTTCATCTGAAATACTCCTACTGAAATGTTCTACGCTGACAGAGAAAACTGTAAAACCACTCTCTGTTGCATTCCACCAAATGTTTCTGCTCAGTGCATCATCCATCCTGTTCCCATTCCGGGGCTTTCCAAGCTGCTGCTGTACCTGCAAACTGTGGGTAACTTCCTGCACTGGAGCTCGTCTCTTCTAGTTTGCATTGCACGCTCTAGTATTTCCTTGCTTTTCTGATTTCTGGTCGGTTAGCTTACCCGAGTGTGGAAGATGAGAATGTGATCTATTTTCAGAAATAAAGATTACAGCAGCTTTTGAACTGTTACTCTTTGTGCTGCGGTTTAAAAAAAAAAAAAAGTGTAGCAAAAGAGGTGTTTTTGCAAAGCATATGGCTTTTACACTAGTTCAGACTACAGTAAGTTTTGGATTTGGTTGTAAAACAACTCTCTGCTTTTTGCACTCTCTAGTCAGAGTGTGACATCTTCAACAGATGGACAGATAAACTTTCCATAATCCATGTCTTTCCTTTCAGAAGAGGAGATGAGATTCTCATTTGTAAAAGTTGTTGAGGAAAACCTCATCTGTATAAGTCAGTTGTATGCTTAGATGTCAGGGTGTGAAAATTGGATGGATCCGCAGCTAAGCACTAGAGTTATTGATATTTTTGGGGCTCTTTCTGCTGCTGCAAAGTCAGCCCTGCCTTTGCACGTACTTCAAGCATTATGGATCATTTGCTTTATCTATTTTCAGAACCCTGTGCTTAATTGTGGAACAAGCATGTTATTCAAATACACTTTCTCCCTGTTTTGGCTAATCTGTGGACTTGTTTGCTTCGTGTAACCCTGCGTTATCAGGATTAGTTTGGTCTAGTATTTTGAATTCTGCTATCAGGAGTCATTTCCAACCTTAATTAACCCTGCCTGGATGGAAGAACCGCCTTTTTTCTTCCAGTAACTTTTCTGGTCACACTTCTATATATTCCATCCTCTTGACTATTACAGATTTTGTAAATAGTTTAGAAATGCCAGCCAGTGATGTATGAGCCTCTTTAACATTTCTTTGATTTATGTGCACTGTGCAAAAAAAAAAGCAGAGGAAGCATATTATTCTGGAGAAAATGTTGCCAGTCTTCAGTTTTTTCAGTCTTAGTTAAAAGCTACACTTTTATCAATCAAACCTGATAGTTTCTGTTTTCATTCCTAAAACCATAACTTAACTCTTCGAAGTCTAAAGAAGTAATTTGATTGAGATTTTTATAAGTACCTATTTTTTTAATGCCCAGCTTGAAATTTCTTTTAAAGTGATTTTTTCAAAAGTGGAATTTTATGTGTAGTACAGTCTGATCATCTAAAAGTAGAGACATATTCAAAAATCACTAAAGGTGGGGAGTTTAATTTTTTTAAATAAAGTTTGGTCACATTTTGCCATTTTTAATAGCGCATTGCACAAATTGATGTAGTAAAATCCATTGTGATGTCTAGTGCTGAGGAGTAAGATTTCCTTACCTCGAGTACAAATGACAAGGACTGCAGGTTTATGGTTATCAAGCTTCTTGTCAGCGTTTAATTAAATGCAGAATGTTAATTTTGTTCAAGTCTGGTGTTTTATTTCAGATAAAATTCCTGAAAGTCCATGTTGTAAGCCATAAATGGCTACTGTGAAGAATTAAAGGAAGTTTACAGATACTAGCTAATGGTAATATTGTTTTAGCTGGAGAAGACTTTCAGTCAGGCTCTCCAGGAGGAGGAGCACTCTGCTGCTGGTGATCACTGGGATTGCTGCGTCACCCACAAGTCAATGTGAGGCTGAATCCACCAGGGTTCGAATGTGTATCATTCATTTTTGAACACAGAAAACTTGAGTAAGGACAGAAAAACTCAATTACTCTGTGGCAAAACCAAAACAGTTTTCAGATTTTGTTGACCATTACATTTCAGCATTCTACTTGCAAGTGCCTTAGTTATGGTCATCTCCAGTAAGATTCTAGAGATGACCATTCTGTGACTGTGATGTTATAAAGGGGGAAAATGTTGCATTTCTTTTCAACGTTCATCCTCTGGAATGCAGCAGATCCATAGCTTGCAGCTGCCTGTGGTGACTGTGAGGTTTGCCTGTGTAAAAATCCATGTTAGTAGAGATGGGGTGGGAATCTCAATTATCTTTAATTGCATATAACAGTGACCTGGATTGGTTGTTCTTTCGTCTGAATGCTTTCTGTGGGTTAGCTTACGCTGCCTTGAAAGGAGTATAAATTACGCTGGTCACAAATACTCTAAAGCTATAGCAGGAGTGTTCATATAGGGAAATAGGCTGCATACACTGTTCTAAATCTTAACTGTTGCTTAAAACTTTTATTAGTTGTCCTTGCTAGCTGGCAGGAAATTGGCTTTCCCAGCAACATTGCGTCGTGATGCCTACTAGATGTAAAGAAAGACAAGTTCGTGTTTGGCGTGCTGAGAATGAACAAGAAAACTGAGCAAAAAAATCAAGAGGCGAGGTGGCTTTTTTTTTCTTCTTTTCTACTTTTGTGTATTAGCCAAAGTAACCATTTAAGCAAGAATTATCTCCTGCTTTGGCAAGTTCAGCCAGAACAGCTTAAAGAGTATTCACGCAACCCCTTCTGCTGCTGTGGAAGTGTGATAATCTGCAGTAGAAGTGAGCGGTAACATCTGGCGCAGCTTTGCAGAGCGCATCCATCTGCCTGTGGCATATCTGTGTCAGGATGAACTATAAGCTGGAGTTCGGCTCTTTGAGCACAACTTCCTCAGGAAGGCCACGAGAGACTGCATGAAGCCAGGTTTCACCATGCTGGAAGAACGAACCATGGCTAGGCTGACAGCTGTAGGCTGACACTCGGTACGGGGGTTTGCTAGGCTAAATAAATTGTGCACTTGAATTATTACGTGAGTGACCAAAGCTAAGGAAAGGCACTTAGCGGAAGTTAAAATAATTAAATTCAATGTATTAGGTAAAAATACATGAGTGGTGCTAGTGCAGGGTCGTTTCTGCTGCATTGCTCCATCTACTAACAGATGTCCCTCTTGTGTTCTTGGACTGTCTACCTTCCCTTTGCCTCATTGTGCGCTTTGGACTAGTTGGATTTGCATAAGCTTTATACATATCCAGTGAAATGCCAGTTTATTTCCATTTAGTTATATTTCAGGAAATACTTATTTTCAAAGCCTTCAGAACACTTGTACTTGTTTATAAGCATCTTAAGCTTAAAATAATTCTTCCAAAAAGGTAAATAAGGTTGTATGCAGCCCTAAATTATGGTTACTCTGCCTGTATCCATTTTAAAAACAAGATCCCTTTGAACCTCAGAGCCTTTGGCTGTCCTTTTGTGTTAACGTTATTCAAAAAACTTGAATATGTCACTGATGTAGGTATTAAATGTATTCCAAACCACTTTTTTTAAAAAAAAAAACAAACCTGAGGAGGAGGAGTGGCTTTTGCAGAGACTTGGAATAGTGCAGCTGATTTTATTGGCAGCGAGGATGCAGATGCTGAAGTTTTGACCAATTTCTTGAAGAAAGTGCCAAATTTGCGCTCTTGGCATGGCAAAAAGCCAAAGACTTGCAAGCAGTATTGGAATGAGGGAACATTGATGCAGTCATTCATCAGCAGAACTTCAGTGTTTTTGGAAGAACAGCACGGGATGAACACAATTTAAGGCTGAAATCTGACACTAATTAAAACAGTGCTTTCAGCGAAAGTATGAATCCAAAGACAATGAAATAAAAGATACAGGGAAGACAAGGCATTAAAACAGGGAAATGTATTGATGCTTTTCCTACTATTGCATCACGTATATGTATGTCACAACTTCTTTTTCAATTCCTGAGCCTTGGGTGGAGGGACCTAAGGGGGAAGCAAGCTTCCCTGTGCAGGGGCACGTGTAGGTGGGTAGATGTCCACAGAATGCTCCACGTCTGCTGCGTTACCGGCCGGAGGAGGCACTGGCACTGTGCATCACCATGCAATGCAAATAAGAGCAGTGGCATGCAAGAGGCTTTTAACAGAAGGGCGAGCTCATTAGTTTCACAGTTTAGTTGGATCAGGGAATTCAGGAAAAGAGGGAATAACTTTGTACAGGGATTTAAAAAAGAGGGAAGTGGAGGTAGCTGTTGTTCCCATCATGGATGATAGGTATTTGTTAAAATAATCGAGTAAACTAGAAAGTGTTTGGGGGGAATAAATGTTTTAAAAAACAATGAAATAGAACAAAGTATCCTAATTAAGTTGTAAACTAGAGCAAAAGCACAATGTCTAGCTTTCCTATTAATTGAAAAGCCTGCAGCCCGGTTCAACAAGAGGAAAAGCAATGCATAAATAAATTGGAGACTCTGTTCTTTCAGTTTATTGATGCTGTTCTGGCCAAGTTAAGAATTCAGCCATCCTAAAATGATCAAACATTGTTTGGAAAAAAAGAATTTCCAAACCAGCCTCATTATCTGAGACAAGCTAAAAAAAGTATCAATTAAGGTAGTGTAATCTCTCACTTGCCTACTTTAGTTTGCAGAGATGAAACTGTGGGAGTGTCCTGCTTGCTTGCTTATTGCTCTTTTCAAAAGAACCACCAGAGTTTTATCGTAATAGACAAATCCTTGTTAGCCACGAGGGAAAAATAATATAATGATATGGGGCAAAGTACTGTGCAACTTAAAAGGAAGCAAATGTGCATGCATTTGACAGTATTGCAGTGAGCTCAGAAAATTCAATGATGAATAAGTATGTCAGCCACTTCTGTAGAATTCCATTTCTCCAAGAAGTGCAAATAATTTATTTTTAATATTACTTATACCTGAGAAAATGCCTTTCTGTTTACATGTGTGGTCTGTACATATTTAGATGAGAATCTTTGGAAAACACGTCACTGTGGCGTGATGTGATCACAAACAAAAGTCATCCTTCTGATTTCAATTCTTTTAAGCAAACCAACTGGTGCTTAAAAAGCTTTGAATAATGGTAATATGTAAATTTAATGTGCAACTGAGAATTGAGATTATCAACTGTAAATGCTCCAAGTGATTATTTCCCCACCCTACCCCCTAATTTCTGCAGCTTTACGTGGCCTTGTAAGTAAGTGGAGTGTAATGACTTGTTTGGTCAGCAGTCAGCCCAGGCAAAATCTCCAACCCATAAATTATTAAATTATGTAAGCAAAAGACCTTTAGACCAAGCATAATTCTAATGATGAAGCTTTAGTTTAAAAAGCTTTGAATTAGCACTGCGTACATATATGTAGCTTCATGACATACACTGTAGGGTAATCCTACAGGCCACCCTATAGTAGGCCACCCTATAATCTGTCCAGATGATGTACATATGTGTTGAATGAAGGGACCCAAATAAATGTGTTGTGGTTTGAGCCCCTTGGCAGGTAGGCTTAGCAGAATTCCCTGTCTACTCCAAACCTTAAAGATGATCTGTACAAGGTAGTGGGATATTCTGGGGGAATGGGGAGGTTCTTTTTTGTTTCGGTGTTTTTAAGGGGTGGATTGCCTTGGTTGATGGTAAGGAAAAAATCACCAGGATAGAATACATAGAAGATCCTACGTGATTAACTTTTAAAAAATATTAATGCTTATGGAATTAAATCCAATCTGTAATTCTCTAATAAACCTTTTTTTTTTTTTAAGTAGTTCATGTTAAAGCCAAAGACCTGTTACAGGAATGAAGAAATTGCCCTCCTAGAATTTCAGCTGTGAGAACAGTGACTCCTAAGTGCTATCTTTGTTGTGATGTATTTGACTTTGTGAGGAAGACTGAGCACTGTTAATATACGAATGTAGTTTTCATATACTCAAACACTGTGAAAATGTGACTTATGGCACCTGTAAAACATTAGTGGTAATCTTTTCTTCCTGAAAATATAGGCCATGTTGCTGTTTAGGGAAAAAAAAAGTGAATCTCAAAAATAATGAAAAATAATCCAAGTTCTGTTTTATTTACCTTTAGGTAAAGCTTTTGTATGTATTAAATTATTATTTTCAGTAGTTTCCCAATGTTCTTGAGAATGAGAGTCTCTTTTGATTTTTAAAATGTGGAATTCACACATCTCTGAAACCACAGTTGTGAGAGAAATATCAGGTATCGTGAAACTGTACAAGTTGGCACAGGTGTATATCTTAGCTGTTAACTGCTATAAATTGATTTTGTTGTTGTTGTTGTTTTATTTCTTAGTCTTCTGAAATAGATTTTATGTTTCATCTGCATGTATTGGGGGGGGGGGGGGGGGGGGGGGGAAGGATCAATCTTGGTGAAATTTTAGGGGAGTATCTCATAAGGAAGTAAAGAGTTCAGCGTTGTGTAAACCACTTGGAATTCCCCCGGGCTGAAGGACATGGATGCTTGCCTCTGAATGCTGGGGCTTCTTCGGTGGCTGATAAAGAAACGATTGACAGTACACCTACACCTAGTGCTGCACTGGTACCGGAGTTTAGTGTATATTTAGCTATTTTATGGATAAAGCTGTTGCTGTTTACCATTCTGCTGGTTCAAATGAGCACAGTAGTCATAGAGTCATTAAGGTTGGAAAAGTCGAAAGCAGGTGTTGGGTAGCCTCAAAGGGTTTGTCTCCCCCGAGCTCGTCT